>NW_028277182.1:0-371350 GCF_051122295.1 Plectrocnemia conspersa | reverse complement strand
CCATTTTGAGACTTTCGGAAGAGTTAACGCTCTTAACTGCTTGGTTTCGAAGATTAAAATTTTAATTTTTAATATCGCATAGAACTAACGTGCAGCCCCTATACGTTATGTTTAAAAAAAATATATAAAATTTTTTTTCAAAATGGCGGCTATCGTAAAAATTCAAAGTGTCATAACTTTGCTAAATCAAATCCTACTGAAAAATGTCGTATGCAAAAAGTGTTTGGAATTTTATTTTGCATATAAAAGCAATTTTTAATTATTTTTTTTTTAATAAAAACCGAGTCTTACCATATATTGACCGAGACCTCGAACGAGCTTTTATGCGACTCTGCATACAGTTAACGCTCGTATGAAGCTTCTATTTAAGAAATTGACTTGAATTTTTTATACCAAATAGAGCTTTCAACTATACTTACGATACTATACAAAAAAATTAAAAATTAAAAAATAAAAGTATTTTTTTTTCAAAACACGTTTAGTGTGATGAGTCGATCGACCCACCATACATACGCTCATAAGATTTTCAATATAGTTAAGGTCAGTGTGAGCTTATTTATACATATTTGAATTTCAAAATTTTGTGACAGTATAGAATTCTTAAGCATCCTGTGTATGTTTGTTAGCAAAATCCATTTTGTCAATTTTTTGCAAAATGGCGACAAGTATTAAAATTCAATCACTTATTACTCAGTAGTGTTCAATTTTGTCATAAAGGTCTCTATACATGAAATGTTGAGAAGCCTAAAGCTCATCTAAGTAAAATATAAAAAATATATATTTTTGCTTGAAAACAAGCGATGTATCAGTTCGATCGTACCCCCATACTAGCCATTTTGAGACTTTCGGAAGAGTTAACGCTCTTAACTGCTTGGTTTCGAAGATTAAAATTTTAATTTTTAATATCGCATAGAACTAACGTGCAGCCCCTATACGTTATGTTTAAAAAAAATATATAAATTTTTTTTTCAAAATGGCGGCTATCGTAAAAATTCAAAGTGTCATAACTTTGCTAAATCAAATCCTACTGAAAAATGTCGTATGCAAAAAGTGTTTGGAATTTTATTTTGCATAAAAAGCAATTTTTAATTATTTTTTTTTTAATAAAAACCGAGTCTTACCATATATTGACCGAGACCTCGAACGAGCTTTTATGCGACTCTGCATACAGTTAACGCTCGTATGAAGCTTCTATTTAAGAAATTGACTTGAATTTTTTATACCAAATAGAGCTTTCAACTATACTTACGATACTATACAAAAAAATTAAAAATTAAAAAATAAAAGTATTTTTTTTTCAAAACACGTTTAGTGTGATGAGTCGATCGACCCACCATACATACGCTCATAAGATTTTCAATATAGTTAAGGTCAGTGTGAGCTTATTTATACATATTTGAATTTCAAAATTTTGTGACAGTATAGAATTCTTAAGCAACCTGTGTATGTTTGTTAGCAAAATCCATTTTGTCAATTTTTTGCAAAATGGCGACAAGTATTAAAATTCAATCACTTATTACTCAGTAGTGTTCAATTTTGTCAAAAAGGTCTCTATACATGAAATGTTGAGAAGCCTAAAGCTCATCTAAGTAAAATATAAAAAATATATATTTTTGCTTGAAAACAAGCGATGTATCAGTTCGATCGTACCCCCATACTAGCCATTTTGAGACTTTCGGAAGAGTTAACGCTCTTAACTGCTTGGTTTCGAAGATTAAAATTTTAATTTTTAATATCGCATAGAACTAACGTGCAGCCCCTATACGTTATGTTTAAAAAAAATATATAAAATTTTTTTTCAAAATGGCGGCTATCGTAAAAATTCAAAGTGTCATAACTTTGCTAAATCAAATCCTACTGAAAAATGTCGTATGCAAAAAGTGTTTGGAATTTTATTTTGCATATAAAAGCAATTTTTAATTATTTTTTTTTTAATAAAAACCGAGTCTTACCATATATTGACCGAGACCTCGAACGAGCTTTTATGCGACTCTGCATACAGTTAACGCTCGTATGAAGCTTCTATTTAAGAAATTGACTTGAATTTTTTATACCAAATAGAGCTTTCAACTATACTTACGATACTATACAAAAAAATTAAAAATTAAAAAATAAAAGTATTTTTTTTTCAAAACACGTTTAGTGTGATGAGTCGATCGACCCACCATACATACGCTCATAAGATTTTCAATATAGTTAAGGTCAGTGTGAGCTTATTTATACATATTTGAATTTCAAAATTTTGTGACAGTATAGAATTCTTAAGCATCCTGTGTATGTTTGTTAGCAAAATCCATTTTGTCAATTTTTTGCAAAATGGCGACAAGTATTAAAATTCAATCACTTATTACTCAGTAGTGTTCAATTTTGTCAAAAAGGTCTCTATACATGAAATGTTGAGAAGCCTAAAGCTCATCTAAGTAAAATATAAAAAATATATATTTTTGCTTGAAAACAAGCGATGTATCAGTTCGATCGTACCCCCATACTAGCCATTTTGAGACTTTCGGAAGAGTTAACGCTCTTAACTGCTTGGTTTCGAAGATTAAAGTTTTAATTTTTAATATCGCATAGAACTAACGTGCAGCCCCTATACGTTATGTTTAAAAAAAATATATAAAATTTTTTTTCAAAATGGCGGCTATCGTAAAAATTCAAAGTGTCATAACTTTGCTAAATCAAATCCTACTGAAAAATGTCGTATGCAAAAAGTGTTTGGAATTTTATTTTGCATATAAAAGCAATTTTTAATTATTTTTTTTTTAATAAAAACCGAGTCTTACCATATATTGACCGAGACCTCGAACGAGCTTTTATGCGACTCTGCATACAGTTAACGCTCGTATGAAGCTTCTATTAAGGAAATTGACTTGAATTTTTTATACCAAATAGAGCTTTCAACTATACTTACGATACTATACAAAAAAATTAAAAATTAAAAAATAAAAGTATTTTTTTTTCAAAACACGTTTAGTGTGATGAGTCGATCGACCCACCATACATACGCTCATAAGATTTTCAATATAGTTAAGGTCAGTGTGAGCTTATTTATACATATTTGAATTTCAAAATTTTGTGACAGTATAGAATTCTTAAGCATCCTGTGTATGTTTGTTAGCAAAATCCATTTTGTAAATTTTTTGCAAAATGGCGACAAGTATTAAAATTCAATCACTTATTACTCAGTAGTGTTCAATTTTGTCATAAAGGTCTCTATACATGAAATGTTGAGAAGCCTAAAGCTCATCTAAGTAAAATATAAAAAATATATATTTTTGCTTGAAAACAAGCGATGTATCAGTCCGATCGTACCCCCATACTAGCCATTTTGAGACTTTCGGAAGAGTTAACGCTCTTAACTGCTTGGTTTCGAAGATTAAAATTTTAATTTTTAATATCGCATAGAACTAACGTGCAGCCCCTATACGTTATGTTTAAAAAAAATATATAAATTTTTTTTTCAAAATGGCGGCTATCGTAAAAATTCAAAGTGTCATAACTTTGCTAAATCAAATCCTACTGAAAAATGTCGTATGCAAAAAGTGTTTGGAATTTTATTTTGCATAAAAAGCAATTTTTAATTATTTTTTTTTTAATAAAAACCGAGTCTTACCATATATTGACCGAGACCTCGAACGAGCTTTTATGCGACTCTGCATACAGTTAACGCTCGTATGAAGCTTCTATTTAAGAAATTGACTTGAATTTTTTATACCAAATAGAGCTTTCAACTATACTTACGATACTATACAAAAAAATTAAAAATTAAAAAATAAAAGTATTTTTTTTTCAAAACACGTTTAGTGTGATGAGTCGATCGACCCACCATACATACGCTCATAAGATTTTCAATATAGTTAAGGTCAGTGTGAGCTTATTTATACATATTTGAATTTCAAAATTTTGTGACAGTATAGAATTCTTAAGCAACCTGTGTATGTTTGTTAGCAAAATCCATTTTGTCAATTTTTTGCAAAATGGCGACAAGTATTAAAATTCAATCACTTATTACTCAGTAGTGTTCAATTTTGTCAAAAAGGTCTCTATACATGAAATGTTGAGAAGCCTAAAGCTCATCTAAGTAAAATATAAAAAATATATATTTTTGCTTGAAAACAAGCGATGTATCAGTTCGATCGTACCCCCATACTAGCCATTTTGAGACTTTCGGAAGAGTTAACGCTCTTAACTGCTTGGTTTCGAAGATTAAAATTTTAATTTTTAATATCGCATAGAACTAACGTGCAGCCCCTATACGTTATGTTTAAAAAAAATATATAAAATTTTTTTTCAAAATGGCGGCTATCGTAAAAATTCAAAGTGTCATAACTTTGCTAAATCAAATCCTACTGAAAAATGTCGTATGCAAAAAGTGTTTGGAATTTTATTTTGCATATAAAAGCAATTTTTAATTATTTTTTTTTTAATAAAAACCGAGTCTTACCATATATTGACCGAGACCTCGAACGAGCTTTTATGCGACTCTGCATACAGTTAACGCTCGTATGAAGCTTCTATTTAAGAAATTGACTTGAATTTTTTATACCAAATAGAGCTTTCAACTATACTTACGATACTATACAAAAAAATTAAAAATTAAAAAATAAAAGTATTTTTTTTTCAAAACACGTTTAGTGTGATGAGTCGATCGACCCACCATACATACGCTCATAAGATTTTCAATATAGTTAAGGTCAGTGTGAGCTTATTTATACATATTTGAATTTCAAAATTTTGTGACAGTATAGAATTCTTAAGCATCCTGTGTATGTTTGTTAGCAAAATCCATTTTGTCAATTTTTTGCAAAATGGCGACAAGTATTAAAATTCAATCACTTATTACTCAGTAGTGTTCAATTTTGTCAAAAAGGTCTCTATACATGAAATGTTGAGAAGCCTAAAGCTCATCTAAGTAAAATATAAAAAATATATATTTTTGCTTGAAAACAAGCGATGTATCAGTTCGATCGTACCCCCATACTAGCCATTTTGAGACTTTCGGAAGAGTTAACGCTCTTAACTGCTTGGTTTCGAAGATTAAAGTTTTAATTTTTAATATCGCATAGAACTAACGTGCAGCCCCTATACGTTATGTTTAAAAAAAATATATAAAATTTTTTTTCAAAATGGCGGCTATCGTAAAAATTCAAAGTGTCATAACTTTGCTAAATCAAATCCTACTGAAAAATGTCGTATGCAAAAAGTGTTTGGAATTTTATTTTGCATATAAAAGCAATTTTTAATTATTTTTTTTTTAATAAAAACCGAGTCTTACCATATATTGACCGAGACCTCGAACGAGCTTTTATGCGACTCTGCATACAGTTAACGCTCGTATGAAGCTTCTATTTAAGAAATTGACTTGAATTTTTTATACCAAATAGAGCTTTCAACTATACTTACGATACTATACAAAAAAATTAAAAATTAAAAAATAAAAGTATTTTTTTTTCAAAACACGTTTAGTGTGATGAGTCGATCGACCCACCATACATACGCTCATAAGATTTTCAATATAGTTAAGGTCAGTGTGAGCTTATTTATACATATTTGAATTTCAAAATTTTGTGACAGTATAGAATTCTTAAGCAACCTGTGTATGTTTGTTAGCAAAATCCATTTTGTCAATTTTTTGCAAAATGGCGACAAGTATTAAAATTCAATCACTTATTACTCAGTAGTGTTCAATTTTGTCATAAAGGTCTCTATACATGAAATGTTGAGAAGCCTAAAGCTCATCTAAGTAAAATATAAAAAATATATATTTTTGCTTGAAAACAAGCGATGTATCAGTTCGATCGTACCCCCATACTAGCCATTTTGAGACTTTCGGAAGAGTTAACGCTCTTAACTGCTTGGTTTCGAAGATTAAAATTTTAATTTTTAATATCGCATAGAACTAACGTGCAGCCCCTATACGTTATGTTTAAAAAAAATATATAAAATTTTTTTTCAAAATGGCGGCTATCGTAAAAATTCAAAGTGTCATAACTTTGCTAAATCAAATCCTACTGAAAAATGTCGTATGCAAAAAGTGTTTGGAATTTTATTTTGCATATAAAAGCAATTTTTAATTATTTTTTTTTTAATAAAAACCGAGTCTTACCATATATTGACCGAGACCTCGAACGAGCTTTTATGCGACTCTGCATACAGTTAACGCTCGTATGAAGCTTCTATTTAAGAAATTGACTTGAATTTTTTATACCAAATAGAGCTTTCAACTATACTTACGATACTATACAAAAAAATTAAAAATTAAAAAATAAAAGTATTTTTTTTTCAAAACACGTTTAGTGTGATGAGTCGATCGACCCACCATACATACGCTCATAAGATTTTCAATATAGTTAAGGTCAGTGTGAGCTTATTTATACATATTTGAATTTCAAAATTTTGTGACAGTATAGAATTCTTAAGCATCCTGTGTATGTTTGTTAGCAAAATCCATTTTGTCAATTTTTTGCAAAATGGCGACAAGTATTAAAATTCAATCACTTATTACTCAGTAGTGTTCAATTTTGTCAAAAAGGTCTCTACACATGAAATGTTGAGAAGCCTAAAGCTCATCTAAGTAAAATATAAAAAATATATATTTTAGCTTGAAAACAAGCGATGTATCAGTTCGATCGTACCCCCATACTAGCCATTTTGAGACTTTCGGAAGAGTTAACGCTCTTAACTGTTTGGTTTCGAAGATAAAAATTTAAATTTTGAGTATCGCATAGAACTAACGTGCAGCCCCTATACGTTATGTTTAAAAAAAATATATAAATTTTTTTTTCAAAATGGCGGCTATCGTAAAAATTCAAAGTGTCATAACTTTGCTAAATCAAATCCTACTGAAAAATGTCGTATGCAAAAAGTGTTTGGAATTTTATTTTGCATATAAAAGCAATTTTTAATAATTTTTTTTTTAATAAAAACCGAGTCTTACCATATATTGACCGAGACCTCGAACGAGCTTTTATGCGACTCTGCATACAGTTAACGCTCGTATGAAGCTTCTATTTAAGAAATTGACTTGAATTTTTGATACCAAATAGAGCTTTCAACTATACTTACGATACTATACAAAAAAATTAAAAATTAAAAAATAAAAGTATTTTTTTTTCAAAACACGTTTAGTGTGATGAGTCGATCGACCCACCATACATACGCTCATAAGATTTTCAATATAGTTAAGGTCAGTGTGAGCTTATTTATACATATTTGAATTTCAAAATTTTGTGACAGTATAGAATTCTTAAGCATCCTGTGTATGTTTGTTAGCAAAATCCATTTTGTCAATTTTTTGCAAAATGGCGACAAGTATTAAAATTCAATCACTTATTACTCAGTAGTGTTCAATTTTGTCATAAAGGTCTCTATACATGAAATGTTGAGAAGCCTAAAGCTCATCTAAGTAAAATATAAAAAATATATATTTTTGCTTGAAAACAAGCGATGTATCAGTTCGATCGTACCCCCATACTAGCCATTTTGAGACTTTCGGAAGAGTTAACGCTCTTAACTGCTTGGTTTCGAAGATTAAAATTTTAATTTTTAATATCGCATAGAACTAACGTGCAGCCCCTATACGTTATGTTTAAAAAAAATATATAAAATTTTTTTTCAAAATGGCGGCTATCGTAAAAATTCAAAGTGTCATAACTTTGCTAAATCAAATCCTACTGAAAAATGTCGTATGCAAAAAGTGTTTGGAATTTTATTTTGCATATAAAAGCAATTTTTAATTATTTTTTTTTTAATAAAAACCGAGTCTTACCATATATTGACCGAGACCTCGAACGAGCTTTTATGCGACTCTGCATACAGTTAACGCTCGTATGAAGCTTCTATTTAAGAAATTGACTTGAATTTTTTATACCAAATAGAGCTTTCAACTATACTTACGATACTATACAAAAAAATTAAAAATTAAAAAATAAAAGTATTTTTTTTTCAAAACACGTTTAGTGTGATGAGTCGATCGACCCACCATACATACGCTCATAAGATTTTCAATATAGTTAAGGTCAGTGTGAGCTTATTTATACATATTTGAATTTCAAAATTTTGTGACAGTATAGAATTCTTAAGCATCCTGTGTATGTTTGTTAGCAAAATCCATTTTGTCAATTTTTTGCAAAATGGCGACAAGTATTAAAATTCAATCACTTATTACTCAGTAGTGTTCAATTTTGTCAAAAAGGTCTCTATACATGAAATGTTGAGAAGCCTAAAGCTCATCTAAGTAAAATATAAAAAATATATATTTTTGCTTGAAAACAAGCGATGTATCAGTTCGATCGTACCCCCATACTAGCCATTTTGAGACTTTCGGAAGAGTTAACGCTCTTAACTGCTTGGTTTCGAAGATTAAAATTTTAATTTTTAATATCGCATAGAACTAACGTGCAGCCCCTATACGTTATGTTTAAAAAAAATATATAAAATTTTTTTTCAAAATGGCGGCTATCGTAAAAATTCAAAGTGTCATAACTTTGCTAAATCAAATCCTACTGAAAAATGTCGTATGCAAAAAGTGTTTGGAATTTTATTTTGCATATAAAAGCAATTTTTAATTATTTTTTTGTTAATAAAAACCGAGTCTTACCATATATTGACCGAGACCTCGAACGAGCTTTTATGCGACTCTGCATACAGTTAACGCTCGTATGAAGCTTCTATTTAAGAAATTGACTTGAATTTTTTATACCAAATAGAGCTTTCAACTATACTTACGATACTATACAAAAAAATTAAAAATTAAAAAATAAAAGTATTTTTTTTTCAAAACACGTTTAGTGTGATGAGTCGATCGACCCACCATACATACGCTCATAAGATTTTCAATATAGTTAAGGTCAGTGTGAGCTTATTTATACATATTTGAATTTCAAAATTTTGTGACAGTATAGAATTCTTAAGCATCCTGTGTATGTTTGTTAGCAAAATCCATTTTGTCAATTTTTTGCAAAATGGCGACAAGTATTAAAATTCAATCACTTATTACTCAGTAGTGTTCAATTTTGTCAAAAAGGTCTCTATACATGAAATGTTGAAAAGCCTAAAGCTCATCTAAGTAAAATATAAAAAATATATATTTTTGCTTGAAAACAAGCGATGTATCAGTTCGATCGTACCCCCATACTAGCAATTTTGAGACTTTCGGAAGAGTTAACGCTCTTAACTGCTTGGTTTCGAAGATTAAAATTTTAATTTTTAATATCGCATAGAACTAACGTGCAGCCCCTATACGTTATGTTTAAAAAAAATATATAAAATTTTTTTTCAAAATGGCGGCTATCGTAAAAATTCAAAGTGTCATAACTTTGCTAAATCAAATCCTACTGAAAAATGTCGTATGCAAAAAGTGTTTGGAATTTTATTTTGCATATAAAAGCAATTTTTAATTATTTTTTTTTTAATAAAAACCGAGTCTTACCATATATTGACCGAGACCTCGAACGAGCTTTTATGCGACTCTGCATACAGTTAACGCTCGTATGAAGCTTCTATTTAAGAAATTGACTTGAATTTTTTATACCAAATAGAGCTTTCAACTATACTTACGATACTATACAAAAAAATTAAAAATTAAAAAATAAAAGTATTTTTTTTTCAAAACACGTTTAGTGTGATGAGTCGATCGACCCACCATACATACGCTCATAAGATTTTCAATATAGTTAAGGTCAGTGTGAGCTTATTTATACATATTTGAATTTCAAAATTTTGTGACAGTATAGAATTCTTAAGCATCCTGTGTATGTTTGTTAGCAAAATCCATTTTGTCAATTTTTTGCAAAATGGCGACAAGTATTAAAATTCAATCACTTATTACTCAGTAGTGTTCAATTTTGTCAAAAAGGTCTCTACACATGAAATGTTGAGAAGCCTAAAGCTCATCTAAGTAAAATATAAAAAATATATATTTTAGCTTGAAAACAAGCGATGTATCAGTTCGATCGTACCCCCATACTAGCCATTTTGAGACTTTCGGAAGAGTTAACGCTCTTAACTGCTTGGTTTCGAAGATTAAAATTTTAATTTTTAATATCGCATAGAACTAACGTGCAGCCCCTATACGTTATGTTTAAAAAAAATATATAAATTTTTTTTTCAAAATGGCGGCTATCGTAAAAATTCAAAGTGTCATAACTTTGCTAAATCAAATCCTACTGAAAAATGTCGTATGCAAAAAGTGTTTGGAATTTTATTTTGCATATAAAAGCAATTTTTAATAATTTTTTTTTTAATAAAAACCGAGTCTTACCATATATTGACCGAGACCTCGAACGAGCTTTTATGCGACTCTGCATACAGTTAACGCTCGTATGAAGCTTCTATTTAAGAAATTGACTTGAATTTTTGATACCAAATAGAGCTTTCAACTATACTTACGATACTATACAAAAAAATTAAAAATTAAAAAATAAAAGTATTTTTTTTTCAAAACACGTTTAGTGTGATGAGTCGATCGACCCACCATACATACGCTCATAAGATTTTCAATATAGTTAAGGTCAGTGTGAGCTTATTTATACATATTTGAATTTCAAAATTTTGTGACAGTATAGAATTCTTAAGCATCCTGTGTATGTTTGTTAGCAAAATCCATTTTGTCAATTTTTTGCAAAATGGCGACAAGTATTAAAATTCAATCACTTATTACTCAGTAGTGTTCAATTTTGTCAAGAAGGTCTCTATACATGAAATGTTGAGAAGCCTAAAGCTCATCTAAGTAAAATATAAAAAATATATATTTTTGCTTGAAAACAAGCGATGTATCAGTTCGATCGTACCCCCATACTAGCCATTTTGAGACTTTCGGAAGAGTTAACGCTCTTAACTGCTTGGTTTCGAAGATTAAAATTTTAATTTTTAATATCGCATAGAACTAACGTGCAGCCCCTATACGTTATGTTTAAAAAAAATATATAAAATTTTTTTTCAAAATGGCGGCTATCGTAAAAATTCAAAGTGTCATAACTTTGCTAAATCAAATCCTACTGAAAAATGTCGTATGCAAAAAGTGTTTGGAATTTTATTTTGCATATAAAAGCAATTTTTAATTATTTTTTTTTTAATAAAAACCGAGTCTTACCATATATTGACCGAGACCTCGAACGAGCTTTTATGCGACTCTGCATACAGTTAACGCTCGTATGAAGCTTCTATTTAAGAAATTGACTTGAATTTTTTATACCAAATAGAGCTTTCAACTATACTTACGATACTATACAAAAAAATTAAAAATTAAAAAATAAAAGTATTTTTTTTTCAAAACACGTTTAGTGTGATGAGTCGATCGACCCACCATACATACGCTCATAAGATTTTCAATATAGTTAAGGTCAGTGTGAGCTTATTTATACATATTTGAATTTCAAAATTTTGTGACAGTATAGAATTCTTAAGCATCCTGTGTATGTTTGTTAGCAAAATCCATTTTGTCAATTTTTTGCAAAATGGCGACAAGTATTAAAATTCAATCACTTATTACTCAGTAGTGTTCAATTTTGTCAAAAAGGTCTCTATACATGTAATGTTGAGAAGCCTAAAGCTCATCTAAGTAAAATATAAAAAATATATATTTTTGCTTGAAAACAAGCGATGTATCAGTTCGATCGTACCCCCATACTAGCCATTTTGAGACTTTCGGAAGAGTTAACGCTCTTAACTGCTTGGTTTCGAAGATTAAAATTTTAATTTTTAATATCGCATAGAACTAACGTGCAGCCCCTATACGTTATGTTTAAAAAAAATATATAAAATTTTTTTTCAAAATGGCGGCTATCGTAAAAATTCAAAGTGTCATAACTTTGCTAAATCAAATCCTACTGAAAAATGTCGTATGCAAAAAGTGTTTGGAATTTTATTTTGCATATAAAAGCAATTTTTAATTATTTTTTTGTTAATAAAAACCGAGTCTTACCATATATTGACCGAGACCTCGAACGAGCTTTTATGCGACTCTGCATACAGTTAACGCTCGTATGAAGCTTCTATTTAAGAAATTGACTTGAATTTTTTATACCAAATAGAGCTTTCAACTATACTTACGATACTATACAAAAAAATTAAAAATTAAAAAATAAAAGTATTTTTTTTTCAAAACACGTTTAGTGTGATGAGTCGATCGACCCACCATACATACGCTCATAAGATTTTCAATATAGTTAAGGTCAGTGTGAGCTTATTTATACATATTTGAATTTCAAAATTTTGTGACAGTATAGAATTCTTAAGCATCCTGTGTATGTTTGTTAGCAAAATCCATTTTGTCAATTTTTTGCAAAATGGCGACAAGTATTAAAATTCAATCACTTATTACTCAGTAGTGTTCAATTTTGTCAAAAAGGTCTCTATACATGAAATGTTGAAAAGCCTAAAGCTCATCTAAGTAAAATATAAAAAATATATATTTTTGCTTGAAAACAAGCGATGTATCAGTTCGATCGTACCCCCATACTAGCAATTTTGAGACTTTCGGAAGAGTTAACGCTCTTAACTGCTTGGTTTCGAAGATTAAAATTTTAATTTTTAATATCGCATAGAACTAACGTGCAGCCCCTATACGTTATGTTTAAAAAAAATATATAAAATTTTTTTTCAAAATGGCGGCTATCGTAAAAATTCAAAGTGTCATAACTTTGCTAAATCAAATCCTACTGAAAAATGTCGTATGCAAAAAGTGTTTGGAATTTTATTTTGCATATAAAAGCAATTTTTAATTATTTTTTTTTTAATAAAAACCGAGTCTTACCATATATTGACCGAGACCTCGAACGAGCTTTTATGCGACTCTGCATACAGTTAACGCTCGTATGAAGCTTCTATTTAAGAAATTGACTTGAATTTTTTATACCAAATAGAGCTTTCAACTATACTTACGATACTATACAAAAAAATTAAAAATTAAAAAATAAAAGTATTTTTTTTTCAAAACACGTTTAGTGTGATGAGTCGATCGACCCACCATACATACGCTCATAAGATTTTCAATATAGTTAAGGTCAGTGTGAGCTTATTTATACATATTTGAATTTCAAAATTTTGTGACAGTATAGAATTCTTAAGCATCCTGTGTATGTTTGTTAGCAAAATCCATTTTGTCAATTTTTTGCAAAATGGCGACAAGTATTAAAATTCAATCACTTATTACTCAGTAGTGTTCAATTTTGTCATAAAGGTCTCTATACATGAAATGTTGAGAAGCCTAAAGCTCATCTAAGTAAAATATAAAAAATATATATTTTTGCTTGAAAACAAGTGATGTATCAGTTCGATCGTACCCCCATACTAGCCATTTTGAGACTTTCGGAAGAGTTAACGCTCTTAACTGCTTGGTTTCGAAGATTAAAATTTTAATTTTTAATATCGCATAGAACTAACGTGCAGCCCCTATACGTTATGTTTAAAAAAAATATATAAAAATTTTTTTCAAAATGGCGGCTATCGTAAAAATTCAAAGTGTCATAACTTTGCTAAATCAAATCCTACTGAAAAATGTCGTATACAAAAAGTGTTTGGAATTTTATTTTGCATATAAAAGCAATTTTTAATTATTTTTTTTTTAATAAAAACCGAGTCTTACCATATATTGACCGAGACCTCGAACGAGCTTTTATGCGACTCTGCATACAGTTAACGCTCGTATGAAGCTTCTATTTAAGAAATTGACTTGAATTTTTTATACCAAATAGAGCTTTCAACTATACTTACGATACTATACAAAAAAATTAAAAATTAAAAAATAAAAGTATTTTTTTTTCAAAACACGTTTAGTGTGATGAGTCGATCGACCCACCATACATACGCTCATAAGATTTTCAATATAGTTAAGGTCAGTGTGAGCTTATTTATACATATTTGAATTTCAAAATTTTGTGACAGTATAGAATTCTTAAGCATCCTGTGTATGTTTGTTAGCAAAATCCATTTTGTCAATTTTTTGCAAAATGGCGACAAGTATTAAAATTCAATCACTTATTACTCAGTAGTGTTCAATTTTGTCAAAAAGGTCTCTATACATGAAATGTTGAGAAGCCTAAAGCTCATCTAAGTAAAATATAAAAAATATATATTTTTGCTTGAAAACAAGCGATGTATCAGTTCGATCGTACCCCCATACTAGCCATTTTGAGACTTTCGGAAGAGTTAACGCTCTTAACTGCTTGGTTTCGAAGATTAAAATTTGAATTTTTAATATCGCATAAAACTAACGTGCAGCCCCTATACGTTATGTTTAAAAAAAATATATAAAATTTTTTTTCAAAATGGCGGCTATCGTAAAAATTCAAAGTGTCATAACTTTGCTAAATCAAATCCTACTGAAAAATGTCGTATGCAAAAAGTGTTTGGAATTTTATTTTGCATATAAAAGCAATTTTTAATTATTTTTTTTTTAATAAAAACCGAGTCTTACCATATATTGACCGAGACCTCGAACGAGCTTTTATGCGACTCTGCATACAGTTAACGCTCGTATGAAGCTTCTATTTAAGAAATTGACTTGAATTTTTTATACCAAATAGAGCTTTCAACTATACTTACGATACTATACAAAAAAATTAAAAATTAAAAAATAAAAGTATTTTTTTTTCAAAACACGTTTAGTGTGATGAGTCGATCGACCCACCATACATACGCTCATAAGATTTTCAATATAGTTAAGGTCAGTGTGAGCTTATTTATACATATTTGAATTTCAAAATTTTGTGACAGTATAGAATTCTTAAGCATCCTGTGTATGTTTGTTAGCAAAATCCATTTTGTCAATTTTTTGCAAAATGGCGACAAGTATTAAAATTCAATCACTTATTACTCAGTAGTGTTCAATTTTGTCAAAAAGGTCTCTATACATGAAATGTTGAGAAGCCTAAAGCTCATCTAAGTAAAATATAAAAAATATATATTATTGCTTGAAAACAAGCGATGTATCAGTTCGATCGTACCCCCATACTAGCCATTTTGAGACTTTCGGAAGAGTTAACGCTCTTAACTGCTTGGTTTCGAAGATTAAAATTTTAATTTTTAATATCGCATAGAACTAACGTGCAGCCCCTATAAGTTATGTTTAAAAAAAATATATAAAATTTTTTTTCAAAATGGCGGCTATCGTAAAAATTCAAAGTGTCATAACTTTGCTAAATCAAATCCTACTGAAAAATGTCGTATGCAAAAAGTGTTTGGAATTTTATTTTGCATATAAAAGCAATTTTTAATTATTTTTTTGTTAATAAAAACCGAGTCTTACCATATATTGACCGAGACCTCGAACGAGCTTTTATGCGACTCTGCATACAGTTAACGCTCGTATGAAGCTTCTATTTAAGAAATTGACTTGAATTTTTTATACCAAATAGAGCTTTCAACTATACTTACGATACTATACAAAAAAATTAAAAATTAAAAAATAAAAGTATTTTTTTTTCAAAACACGTTTAGTGTGATGAGTCGATCGACCCACCATACATACGCTCATAAGATTTTCAATATAGTTAAGGTCAGTGTGAGCTTATTTATACATATTTGAATTTCAAAATTTTGTGACAGTATAGAATTCTTAAGCATCCTGTGTATGTTTGTTAGCAAAATCCATTTTGTCAATTTTTTGCAAAATGGCGACAAGTATTAAAATTCAATCACTTATTACTCAGTAGTGTTCAATTTTGTCAAAAAGGTCTCTATACATGAAATGTTGAGAAGCCTAAAGCTCATCTAAGTAAAATATAAAAAATATATATTTTAGCTTGAAAACAAGCGATGTATCAGTTCGATCGTACCCCCATACTAGCCATTTTGAGACTTTCGGAAGAGTTAACGCTCTTAACTGCTTGGTTTCGAAGATTAAAATTTTAATTTTTAATATCGCATAGAACTAACGTGCAGCCCCTATACGTTATGTTTAAAAAAAATATATAAATTTTTTTTTCAAAATGGCGGCTATCGTAAAAATTCAAAGTGTCATAACTTTGCTAAATCAAATCCTACTAAAAAATGTCGTATGCAAAAAGTGTTTGGAATTTTATTTTGCATATAAAAGCAATTTTTAATTATTTTTTTTTTAATAAAAACCGAGTCTTACCATATATTGACCGAGACCTCGAACGAGCTTTTATGCGACTCTGCATACAGTTAACGCTCGTATGAAGCTTCTATTTAAGAAATTGACTTGAATTTTTTATACCAAATAGAGCTTTCAACTATACTTACGATACTATACAAAAAAATTAAAAATTAAAAAATAAAAGTATTTTTTTTTCAAAACACGTTTAGTGTGATGAGTCGATCGACCCACCATACATACGCTCATAAGATTTTCAATATAGTTAAGGTCAGTGTGAGCTTATTTATACATATTTGAATTTCAAAATTTTGTGACAGTATAGAATTCTTAAGCAACCTGTGTATGTTTGTTAGCAAAATCCATTTTGTCAATTTTTTGCAAAATGGCGACAAGTATTAAAATTCAATCACTTATTACTCAGTAGTGTTCAATTTTGTCAAGAAGGTCTCTATACATGAAATGTTGAGAAGCCTAAAGCTCATCTAAGTAAAATATAAAAAATATATATTTTTGCTTGAAAACAAGCGATGTATCAGTTCGATCGTACCCCCATACTAGCCATTTTGAGACTTTCGGAAGAGTTAACGCTCTTAACTGCTTGGTTTCGAAGATTAAAATTTTAATTTTTAATATCGCATAGAACTAACGTGCAGCCCCTATACGTTATGTTTAAAAAAAATATATAAAATTTTTTTTCAAAATGGCGGCTATCGTAAAAATTCAAAGTGTCATAACTTTGCTAAATCAAATCCTACTGAAAAATGTCGTATGCAAAAAGTGTTTGGAATTTTATTTTGCATATAAAAGCAATTTTTAATAATTTTTTTTTTAATAAAAACCGAGTCTTACCATATATTGACCGAGACCTCGAACGAGCTTTTATGCGACTCTGCATACAGTTAACGCTCGTATGAAGCTTCTATTTAAGAAATTGACTTGAATTTTTGATACCAAATAGAGCTTTCAACTATACTTACGATACTATACAAAAAAATTAAAAATTAAAAAATAAAAGTATTTTTTTTTCAAAACACGTTTAGTGTGATGAGTCGATCGACCCACCATACATACGCTCATAAGATTTTCAATATAGTTAAGGTCAGTGTGAGCTTATTTATACATATTTGAATTTCAAAATTTTGTGACAGTATAGAATTCTTAAGCATCCTGTGTATGTTTGTTAGCAAAATCCATTTTGTCAATTTTTTGCAAAATGGCGACAAGTATTAAAATTCAATCACTTATTACTCAGTAGTGTTCAATTTTGTCATAAAGGTCTCTATACATGAAATGTTGAGAAGCCTAAAGCTCATCTAAGTAAAATATAAAAAATATATATTTTTGCTTGAAAACAAGCGATGTATCAGTTCGATCGTACCCTCATACTAGCCATTTTGAGACTTTCGGAAGAGTTAACGCTCTTAACTGCTTGGTTTCGAAGATTAAAATTTTAATTTTTAATATCGCATAGAACTAACGTGCAGCCCCTATACGTTATGTTTAAAAAAAATATATAAAATTTTTTTTCAAAATGGCGGCTATCGTAAAAATTCAAAGTGTCATAACTTTGCTAAATCAAATCCTACTGAAAAATGTCGTATGCAAAAAGTGTTTGGAATTTTATTTTGCATATAAAAGCAATTTTTAATAATTTTTTTTTTAATAAAAACCGAGTCTTACCATATATTGACCGAGACCTCGAACGAGCTTTTATGCGACTCTGCATACAGTTAACGCTCGTATGAAGCTTCTATTTAAGAAATTGACTTGAATTTTTGATACCAAATAGAGCTTTCAACTATACTTACGATACTATACAAAAAAATTAAAAATTAAAAAATAAAAGTATTTTTTTTTCAAAACACGTTTAGTGTGATGAGTCGATCGACCCACCATACATACGCTCATAAGATTTTCAATATAGTTAAGGTCAGTGTGAGCTTATTTATACATATTTGAATTTCAAAATTTTGTGACAGTATAGAATTCTTAAGCATCCTGTGTATGTTTGTTAGCAAAATCCATTTTGTCAATTTTTTGCAAAATGGCGACAAGTATTAAAATTCAATCACTTATTACTCAGTAGTGTTCAATTTTGTCATAAAGGTCTCTATACATGAAATGTTGAGAAGCCTAAAGCTCATCTAAGTAAAATATAAAAAATATATATTTTTGCTTGAAAACAAGCGATGTATCAGTTCGATCGTACCCCCATACTAGCCATTTTGAGACTTTCGGAAGAGTTAACGCTCTTAACTGCTTGGTTTCGAAGATTAAAATTTTAATTTTTAATATCGCATAGAACTAACGTGCAGCCCCTATACGTTATGTTTAAAAAAAATATATAAAATTTTTTTTCAAAATGGCGGCTATCGTAAAAATTCAAAGTGTCATAACTTTGCTAAATCAAATCCTACTGAAAAATGTCGTATGCAAAAAGTGTTTGGAATTTTATTTTGCATATAAAAGCAATTTTTAATTATTTTTTTTTTAATAAAAACCGAGTCTTACCATATATTGACCGAGACCTCGAACGAGCTTTTATGCGACTCTGCATACAGTTAACGCTCGTATGAAGCTTCTATTTAAGAAATTGACTTGAATTTTTTATACCAAATAGAGCTTTCAACTATACTTACGATACTATACAAAAAAATTAAAAATTAAAAAATAAAAGTATTTTTTTTTCAAAACACGTTTAGTGTGATGAGTCGATCGACCCACCATACATACGCTCATAAGATTTTCAATATAGTTAAGGTCAGTGTGAGCTTATTTATACATATTTGAATTTCAAAATTTTGTGACAGTATAGAATTCTTAAGCATCCTGTGTATGTTTGTTAGCAAAATCCATTTTGTCAATTTTTTGCAAAATGGCGACAAGTATTAAAATTCAATCACTTATTACTCAGTAGTGTTCAATTTTGTCAAAAAGGTCTCTATACATGAAATGTTGAGAAGCCTAAAGCTCATCTAAGTAAAATATAAAAAATATATATTTTTGCTTGAAAACAAGCGATGTATCAGTTCGATCGTACCCCCATACTAGCCATTTTGAGACTTTCGGAAGAGTTAACGCTCTTAACTGCTTGGTTTCGAAGATTAAAATTTTAATTTTTAATATCGCATAGAACTAACGTGCAGCCCCTATACGTTATGTTTAAAAAAAATATATAAAATTTTTTTTCAAAATGGCGGCTATCGTAAAAATTCAAAGTGTCATAACTTTGCTAAATCAAATCCTACTGAAAAATGTCGTATGCAAAAAGTGTTTGGAATTTTATTTTGCATATAAAAGCAATTTTTAATTTTTTTTTTTTTAATAAAAACCGAGTCTTACCATATATTGACCGAGACCTCGAACGAGCTTTTATGCGACTCTGCATACAGTTAACGCTCGTATGAAGCTTCTATTTAAGAAATTGACTTGAATTTTTTATACCAAATAGAGCTTTCAACTATACTTACGATACTATACAAAAAAATTAAAAATTAAAAAATAAAAGTATTTTTTTTTCAAAACACGTTTAGTGTGATGAGTCGATCAACCCACCATACATACGCTCATAAGATTTTCAATATAGTTAAGGTCAGTGTGAGCTTATTTATACATATTTGAATTTCAAAATTTTGTGACAGTATAGAATTCTTAAGCATCCTGTGTATGTTTGTTAGCAAAATCCATTTTGTCAATTTTTTGCAAAATGGCGACAAGTATTAAAATTCAATCACTTATTACTCAGTAGTGTTCAATTTTGTCATAAAGGTCTCTATACATGAAATGTTGAGAAGCCTAAAGCTCATCTAAGTAAAATATAAAAAATATATATTTTTGCTTGAAAACAAGCGATGTATCAGTTCGATCGTACCCTCATACTAGCCATTTTGAGACTTTCGGAAGAGTTAACGCTCTTAACTGCTTGGTTTCGAAGATTAAAATTTTAATTTTTAATATCGCATAGAACTAACGTGCAGCCCCTATACGTTATGTTTAAAAAAAATATATAAAATTTTTTTTCAAAATGGCGGCTATCGTAAAAATTCAAAGTGTCATAACTTTGCTAAATCAAATCCTACTGAAAAATGTCGTATGCAAAAAGTGTTTGGAATTTTATTTTGCATATAAAAGCAATTTTTAATAATTTTTTTTTTAATAAAAACCGAGTCTTACCATATATTGACCGAGACCTCGAACGAGCTTTTATGCGACTCTGCATACAGTTAACGCTCGTATGAAGCTTCTATTTAAGAAATTGACTTGAATTTTTGATACCAAATAGAGCTTTCAACTATACTTACGATACTATACAAAAAAATTAAAAATTAAAAAATAAAAGTATTTTTTTTTCAAAACACGTTTAGTGTGATGAGTCGATCGACCCACCATACATACGCTCATAAGATTTTCAATATAGTTAAGGTCAGTGTGAGCTTATTTATACATATTTGAATTTCAAAATTTTGTGACAGTATAGAATTCTTAAGCATCCTGTGTATGTTTGTTAGCAAAATCCATTTTGTCAATTTTTTGCAAAATGGCGACAAGTATTAAAATTCAATCACTTATTACTCAGTAGTGTTCAATTTTGTCATAAAGGTCTCTATACATGAAATGTTGAGAAGCCTAAAGCTCATCTAAGTAAAATATAAAAAATATATATTTTTGCTTGAAAACAAGCGATGTATCAGTTCGATCGTACCCCCATACTAGCCATTTTGAGACTTTCGGAAGAGTTAACGCTCTTAACTGCTTGGTTTCGAAGATTAAAATTTTAATTTTTAATATCGCATAGAACTAACGTGCAGCCCCTATACGTTATGTTTAAAAAAAATATATAAAATTTTTTTTCAAAATGGCGGCTATCGTAAAAATTCAAAGTGTCATAACTTTGCTAAATCAAATCCTACTGAAAAATGTCGTATGCAAAAAGTGTTTGGAATTTTATTTTGCATATAAAAGCAATTTTTAATTATTTTTTTTTTAATAAAAACCGAGTCTTACCATATATTGACCGAGACCTCGAACGAGCTTTTATGCGACTCTGCATACAGTTAACGCTCGTATGAAGCTTCTATTTAAGAAATTGACTTGAATTTTTTATACCAAATAGAGCTTTCAACTATACTTACGATACTATACAAAAAAATTAAAAATTAAAAAATAAAAGTATTTTTTTTTCAAAACACGTTTAGTGTGATGAGTCGATCGACCCACCATACATACGCTCATAAGATTTTCAATATAGTTAAGGTCAGTGTGAGCTTATTTATACATATTTGAATTTCAAAATTTTGTGACAGTATAGAATTCTTAAGCATCCTGTGTATGTTTGTTAGCAAAATCCATTTTGTCAATTTTTTGCAAAATGGCGACAAGTATTAAAATTCAATCACTTATTACTCAGTAGTGTTCAATTTTGTCAAAAAGGTCTCTATACATGAAATGTTGAGAAGCCTAAAGCTCATCTAAGTAAAATATAAAAAATATATATTTTTGCTTGAAAACAAGCGATGTATCAGTTCGATCGTACCCCCATACTAGCCATTTTGAGACTTTCGGAAGAGTTAACGCTCTTAACTGCTTGGTTTCGAAGATTAAAATTTTAATTTTTAATATCGCATAGAACTAACGTGCAGCCCCTATACGTTATGTTTAAAAAAAATATATAAAATTTTTTTTCAAAATGGCGGCTATCGTAAAAATTCAAAGTGTCATAACTTTGCTAAATCAAATCCTACTGAAAAATGTCGTATGCAAAAAGTGTTTGGAATTTTATTTTGCATATAAAAGCAATTTTTAATTATTTTTTTGTTAATAAAAACCGAGTCTTACCATATATTGACCGAGACCTCGAACGAGCTTTTATGCGACTCTGCATACAGTTAACGCTCGTATGAAGCTTCTATTTAAGAAATTGACTCGAATTTTTTATACCAAATAGAGCTTTCAACTATACTTACGATACTATACAAAAAAATTAAAAATTAAAAAATAAAAGTATTTTTTTTTCAAAACACGTTTAGTGTGATGAGTCGATCGACCCACCATACATACGCTCATAAGATTTTCAATATAGTTAAGGTCAGTGTGAGCTTATTTATACATATTTGAATTTCAAAATTTTGTGACAGTATAGAATTCTTAAGCATCCTGTGTATGTTTGTTAGCAAAATCCATTTTGTCAATTTTTTGCAAAATGGCGACAAGTATTAAAATTCAATCACTTATTACTCAGTAGTGTTCAATTTTGTCAAAAAGGTCTCTATACATGAAATGTTGAAAAGCCTAAAGCTCATCTAAGTAAAATATAAAAAATATATATTTTTGCTTGAAAACAAGCGATGTATCAGTTCGATCGTACCCCCATACTAGCCATTTTGAGACTTTCGGAAGAGTTAACGCTCTTAACTGCTTGGTTTCGAAGATTTAAATTTTAATTTTTAATATCGCATAGAACTAACGTGCAGCCCCTATACGTTATGTTTAAAAAAAATATATAAAATTTTTTTTCAAAATGGCGGCTATCGTAAAAATTCAAAGTGTCATAACTTTGCTAAATCAAATCCTACTGAAAAATGTCGTATGCAAAAAGTGTTTGGAATTTTATTTTGCATATAAAAGCAATTTTTAATTATTTTTTTTTTAATAAAAACCGAGTCTTACCATATATTGACCGAGACCTCGAACGAGCTTTTATGCGACTCTGCATACAGTTAACGCTCGTATGAAGCTTCTATTTAAGAAATTGACTTGAATTTTTTATACCAAATAGAGCTTTCAACTATACTTACGATACTATACAAAAAAATTAAAAATTAAAAAATAAAAGTATTTTTTTTTCAAAACACGTTTAGTGTGATGCGTCGATCGACCCACCATACATACGCTCATAAGATTTTCAATATAGTTAAGGTCAGTGTGAGCTTATTTATACATATTTGAATTTCAAAATTTTGTGACAGTATAGAATTCTTAAGCATCCTGTGTATGTTTGTTAGCAAAATCCATTTTGTCAATTTTTTGCAAAATGGCGACAAGTATTAAAATTCAATCACTTATTACTCAGTAGTGTTCAATTTTGTCATAAAGGTCTCTATACATGAAATGTTGAGAAGCCTAAAGCTCATCTAAGTAAAATATAAAAAATATATATTTTTGCTTGAAAACAAGCGATGTATCAGTTCGATCGTACCCCCATACTAGCCATTTTGAGACTTTCGGAAGAGTTAACGCTCTTAACTGCTTGGTTTCGAAGATTAAAATTTTAATTTTTAATATCGCATAGAACTAACGTGCAGCCCCTATACGTTATGTTTAAAAAAAATATATAAAAATTTTTTTCAAAATGGCGGCTATCGTAAAAATTCAAAGTGTCATAACTTTGCTAAATCAAATCCTACTGAAAAATGTCGTATGCAAAAAGTGTTTGGAATTTTATTTTGCATATAAAAGCAATTTTTAATTATTTTTTTTTTAATAAAAACCGAGTCTTACCATATATTGACCGAGACCTCGAACGAGCTTTTATGCGACTCTGCATACAGTTAACGCTCGTATGAAGCTTCTATTTAAGAAATTGACTTGAATTTTTTATACCAAATAGAGCTTTCAACTATACTTACGATACTATACAAAAAAATTAAAAATTAAAAAATAAAAGTATTTTTTTTTCAAAACACGTTTAGTGTGATGAGTCGATCGACCCACCATACATACGCTCATAAGATTTTCAATATAGTTAAGGTCAGTGTGAGCTTATTTATACATATTTGAATTTCAAAATTTTGTGACAGTATAGAATTCTTAAGCATCCTGTGTATGTTTGTTAGCAAAATCCATTTTGTCAATTTTTTGCAAAATGGCGACAAGTATTAAAATTCAATCACTTATTACTCAGTAGTGTTCAATTTTGTCAAAAAGGTCTCTATACATGAAATGTTGAGAAGCCTAAAGCTCATCTAAGTAAAATATAAAAAATATATATTTTTGCTTGAAAACAAGCGATGTATCAGTTCGATCGTACCCCCATACTAGCCATTTTGAGACTTTCGGAAGAGTTAACGCTCTTAACTGCTTGGTTTCGAAGATTAAAATTTGAATTTTTAATATCGCATAGAACTAACGTGCAGCCCCTATACGTTATGTTTAAAAAAAATATATAAAATTTTTTTTCAAAATGGCGGCTATCGTAAAAATTCAAAGTGTCATAACTTTGCTAAATCAAATCCTACTGAAAAATGTCGTATGCAAAAAGTGTTTGGAATTTTATTTTGCATATAAAAGCAATTTTTAATTATTTTTTTTTTAATAAAAACCGAGTCTTACCATATATTGACCGAGACCTCGAACGAGCTTTTATGCGACTCTGCATACAGTTAACGCTCGTATGAAGCTTCTATTTAAGAAATTGACTTGAATTTTTTATACCAAATAGAGCTTTCAACTATACTTACGATACTATACAAAAAAATTAAAAATTAAAAAATAAAAGTATTTTTTTTTCAAAACACGTTTAGTGTGATGAGTCGATCGACCCACCATACATACGCTCATAAGATTTTCAATATAGTTAAGGTCAGTGTGAGCTTATTTATACATATTTGAATTTCAAAATTTTGTGACAGTATAGAATTCTTAAGCATCCTGTGTATGTTTGTTAGCAAAATCCATTTTGTCAATTTTTTGCAAAATGGCGACAAGTATTAAAATTCAATCACTTATTACTCAGTAGTGTTCAATTTTGTCAAAAAGGTCTCTATACATGAAATGTTGAGAAGCCTAAAGCTCATCTAAGTAAAATATAAAAAATATATATTATTGCTTGAAAACAAGCGATGTATCAGTTCGATCGTACCCCCATACTAGCCATTTTGAGACTTTCGGAAGAGTTAACGCTCTTAACTGCTTGGTTTCGAAGATTAAAATTTGAATTTTTAATATCGCATAGAACTAACGTGCAGCCCCTATACGTTATGTTTAAAAAAAATATATAAAATTTTTTTTCAAAATGGCGGCTATCGTAAAAATTCAAAGTGTCATAACTTTGCTAAATCAAATCCTACTGAAAAATGTCGTATGCAAAAAGTGTTTGGAATTTTATTTTGCATATAAAAGCAATTTTTAATTATTTTTTTGTTAATAAAAACCGAGTCTTACCATATATTGACCGAGACCTCGAACGAGCTTTTATGCGACTCTGCATACAGTTAACGCTCGTATGAAGCTTCTATTTAAGAAATTGACTTGAATTTTTTATACCAAATAGAGCTTTCAACTATACTTACGATACTATACAAAAAAATTAAAAATTAAAAAATAAAAGTATTTTTTTTTCAAAACACGTTTAGTGTGATGAGTCGATCGACCCACCATACATACGCTCATAAGATTTTCAATATAGTTAAGGTCAGTGTGAGCTTATTTATACATATTTGAATTTCAAAATTTTGTGACAGTATAGAATTCTTAAGCATCCTGTGTATGTTTGTTAGCAAAATCCATTTTGTCAATTTTTTGCAAAATGGCGACAAGTATTAAAATTCAATCACTTATTACTCAGTAGTGTTCAATTTTGTCAAAAAGGTCTCTATACATGAAATGTTGAGAAGCCTAAAGCTCATCTAAGTAAAATATAAAAAATATATATTTTAGCTTGAAAACAAGCGATGTATCAGTTCGATCGTACCCCCATACTAGCCATTTTGAGACTTTCGGAAGAGTTAACGCTCTTAACTGCTTGGTTTCGAAGATTAAAATTTTAATTTTTAATATCGCATAGAACTAACGTGCAGCCCCTATACGTTATGTTTAAAAAAAATATATAAATTTTTTTTTCAAAATGGCGGCTATCGTAAAAATTCAAAGTGTCATAACTTTGCTAAATCAAATCCTACTAAAAAATGTCGTATGCAAAAAGTGTTTGGAATTTTATTTTGCATATAAAAGCAATTTTTAATTATTTTTTTTTTAATAAAAACCGAGTCTTACCATATATTGACCGAGACCTCGAACGAGCTTTTATGCGACTCTGCATACAGTTAACGCTCGTATGAAGCTTCTATTTAAGAAATTGACTTGAATTTTTTATACCAAATAGAGCTTTCAACTATACTTACGATACTATACAAAAAAATTAAAAATTAAAAAATAAAAGTATTTTTTTTTCAAAACACGTTTAGTGTGATGAGTCGATCGACCCACCATACATACGCTCATAAGATTTTCAATATAGTTAAGGTCAGTGTGAGCTTATTTATACATATTTGAATTTCAAAATTTTGTGACAGTATAGAATTCTTAAGCAACCTGTGTATGTTTGTTAGCAAAATCCATTTTGTCAATTTTTTGCAAAATGGCGACAAGTATTAAAATTCAATCACTTATTACTCAGTAGTGTTCAATTTTGTCAAAAAGGTCTCTATACATGAAATGTTGAGAAGCCTAAAGCTCATCTAAGTAAAATATAAAAAATATATATTTTTGCTTGAAAACAAGCGATGTATCAGTTCGATCGTACCCCCATACTAGCCATTTTGAGACTTTCGGAAGAGTTAACGCTCTTAACTGCTTGGTTTCGAAGATTAAAATTTTAATTTTTAATATCGCATAGAACTAACGTGCAGCCCCTATACGTTATGTTTAAAAAAAATATATAAAATTTTTTTTCAAAATGGCGGCTATCGTAAAAATTCAAAGTGTCATAACTTTGCTAAATCAAATCCTACTGAAAAATGTCGTATGCAAAAAGTGTTTGGAATTTTATTTTGCATATAAAAGCAATTTTTAATTATTTTTTTTTTAATAAAAACCGAGTCTTACCATATATTGACCGAGACCTCGAACGAGCTTTTATGCGACTCTGCATACAGTTAACGCTCGTATGAAGCTTCTATTTAAGAAATTGACTTGAATTTTTTATACCAAATAGAGCTTTCAACTATACTTACGATACTATACAAAAAAATTAAAAATTAAAAAATAAAAGTATTTTTTTTTCAAAACACGTTTAGTGTGATGAGTCGATCGACCCACCATACATACGCTCATAAGATTTTCAATATAGTTAAGGTCAGTGTGAGCTTATTTATACATATTTGAATTTCAAAATTTTGTGACAGTATAGAATTCTTAAGCATCCTGTGTATGTTTGTTAGCAAAATCCATTTTGTCAATTTTTTGCAAAATGGCGACAAGTATTAAAATTCAATCACTTATTACTCAGTAGTGTTCAATTTTGTCAAAAAGGTCTCTATACATGAAATGTTGAGAAGCCTAAAGCTCATCTAAGTAAAATATAAAAAATATATATTTTTGCTTGAAAACAAGCGATGTATCAGTTCGATCGTACCCCCATACTAGCCATTTTGAGACTTTCGGAAGAGTTAACGCTCTTAACTGCTTGGTTTCGAAGATTAAAATTTGAATTTTTAATATCGCATAGAACTAACGTGCAGCCCCTATACGTTATGTTTAAAAAAAATATATAAAATTTTTTTTCAAAATGGCGGCTATCGTAAAAATTCAAAGTGTCATAACTTTGCTAAATCAAATCCTACTGAAAAATGTCGTATGCAAAAAGTGTTTGGAATTTTATTTTGCATATAAAAGCAATTTTTAATAATTTTTTTTTTAATAAAAACCGAGTCTTACCATATATTGACCGAGACCTCGAACGAGCTTTTATGCGACTCTGCATACAGTTAACGCTCGTATGAAGCTTCTATTTAAGAAATTGACTTGAATTTTTGATACCAAATAGAGCTTTCAACTATACTCACGATACTATACAAAAAAATTAAAAATTAAAAAATAAAAGTATTTTTTTTTCAAAACACGTTTAGTGTGATGAGTCGATCGACCCACCATACATACGCTCATAAGATTTTCAATATAGTTAAGGTCAGTGTGAGCTTATTTATACATATTTGAATTTCAAAATTTTGTGACAGTATAGAATTCTTAAGCATCCTGTGTATGTTTGTTAGCAAAATCCATTTTGTCAATTTTTTGCAAAATGGCGACAAGTATTAAAATTCAATCACTTATTACTCAGTAGTGTTCAATTTTGTCATAAAGGTCTCTATACATGAAATGTTGAGAAGCCTAAAGCTCATCTAAGTAAAATATAAAAAATATATATTTTTGCTTGAAAACAAGCGATGTATCAGTTCGATCGTACCCCCATACTAGCCATTTTGAGACTTTCGGAAGAGTTAACGCTCTTAACTGCTTGGTTTCGAAGATTAAAATTTTAATTTTTAATATCGCATAGAACTAACGTGCAGCCCCTATACGTTATGTTTAAAAAAAATATATAAATTTTTTTTTCAAAATGGCGGCTATCGTAAAAATTCAAAGTGTCATAACTTTGCTAAATCAAATCCTACTGAAAAATGTCGTATGCAAAAAGTGTTTGGAATTTTATTTTGCATATAAAAGCAATTTTTAATTATTTTTTTTTTAATAAAAACCGAGTCTTACCATATATTGACCGAGACCTCGAACGAGCTTTTATGCGACTCTGCATACAGTTAACGCTCGTATGAAGCTTCTATTTAAGAAATTGACTTGAATTTTTTATACCAAATAGAGCTTTCAACTATACTTACGATACTATACAAAAAAATTAAAAATTAAAAAATAAAAGTATTTTTTTTTCAAAACACGTTTAGTGTGATGAGTCGATCGACCCACCATACATACGCTCATAAGATTTTCAATATAGTTAAGGTCAGTGTGAGCTTATTTATACATATTTGAATTTCAAAATTTTGTGACAGTATAGAATTCTTAAGCATCCTGTGTATGTTTGTTAGCAAAATCCATTTTGTCAATTTTTTGCAAAATGGCGACAAGTATTAAAATTCAATCACTTATTACTCAGTAGTGTTCAATTTTGTCAAAAAGGTCTCTATACATGAAATGTTGAGAAGCCTAAAGCTCATCTAAGTAAAATATAAAAAATATATATTTTTGCTTGAAAACAAGCGATGTATCAGTTCGATCGTACCCCCATACTAGCCATTTTGAGACTTTCGGAAGAGTTAACGCTCTTAACTGCTTGGTTTCGAAGATTAAAATTTGAATTTTTAATATCGCATAGAACTAACGTGCAGCCCCTATACGTTATGTTTAAAAAAAATATATAAAATTTTTTTTCAAAATGGCGGCTATCGTAAAAATTCAAAGTGTCATAACTTTGCTAAATCAAATCCTACTGAAAAATGTCGTATGCAAAAAGTGTTTGGAATTTTATTTTGCATATAAAAGCAATTTTTAATTATTTTTTTTTTAATAAAAACCGAGTCTTACCATATATTGACCGAGACCTCGAACGAGCTTTTATGCGACTCTGCATACAGTTAACGCTCGTATGAAGCTTCTATTTAAGAAATTGACTTGAATTTTTTATACCAAATAGAGCTTTCAACTATACTTACGATACTATACAAAAAAATTAAAAATTAAAAAATAAAAGTATTTTTTTTTCAAAACACGTTTAGTGTGATGAGTCGATCGACCCACCATACATACGCTCATAAGATTTTCAATATAGTTAAGGTCAGTGTGAGCTTATTTATACATATTTGAATTTCAAAATTTTGTGACAGTATAGAATTCTTAAGCATCCTGTGTATGTTTGTTAGCAAAATCCATTTTGTCAATTTTTTGCAAAATGGCGACAAGTATTAAAATTCAATCACTTATTACTCAGTAGTGTTCAATTTTGTCATAAAGGTCTCTATACATGAAATGTTGAGAAGCCTAAAGCTCATCTAAGTAAAATATAAAAAATATATATTTTTGCTTGAAAACAAGCGATGTATCAGTTCGATCGTACCCCCATACTAGCCATTTTGAGACTTTCGGAAGAGTTAACGCTCTTAACTGCTTAATTTCGAAGATTAAAATTTTAATTTTTTATATCGCATAGAACTAACGTGCAGCCCCTATACGTTATGTTTAAAAAAAATATATAAATTTTTTTTTCAAAATGGCGGCTATCGTAAAAATTCAAAGTGTCATAACTTTGCTAAATCAAATCCTACTGAAAAATGTCGTATGCAAAAAGTGTTTGGAATTTTATTTTGCATATAAAAGCAATTTTTAATTATTTTTTTTTTAATAAAAACCGAGTCTTACCATATATTGACCGAGACCTCGAACGAGCTTTTATGCGACTCTGCATACAGTTAACGCTCGTATGAAGCTTCTATTTAAGAAATTGACTTGAATTTTTGATACCAAATAGAGCTTTCAACTATACTTACGATACTATACAAAAAAATTAAAAATTAAAAAATAAAAGTATTTTTTTTTCAAAACACGTTTAGTGTGATGAGTCGATCGACCCACCATACATACGCTCATAAGATTTTCAATATAGTTAAGGTCAGTGTGAGCTTATTTATACATATTTGAATTTCAAAATTTTGTGACAGTATAGAATTCTTAAGCATCCTGTGTATGTTTGTTAGCAAAATCCATTTTGTCAATTTTTTGCAAAATGGCGACAAGTATTAAAATTCAATCACTTATTACTCAGTAGTGTTCAATTTTGTCATAAAGGTCTCTATACATGAAATGTTGAGAAGCCTAAAGCTCATCTAAGTAAAATATAAAAAATATATATTTTTGCTTGAAAACAAGCGATGTATCAGTTCGATCGTACCCCCATACTAGCCATTTTGAGACTTTCGGAAGAGTTAACGCTCTCAACTGCTTGGTTTCGAAGATTAAAATTTTAATTTTTAATATCGCATAGAACTAACGTGCAGCCCCTATACGTTATGTTTAAAAAAAATATATAAATTTTTTTTTCAAAATGGCGGCTATCGTAAAAATTCAAAGTGTCATAACTTTGCTAAATCAAATTCTACTGAAAAATGTCGTATGCAAAAAGTGTTTGGAATTTTATTTTGCATATAAAAGCAATTTTTAATTATTTTTTTTTTAATAAAAACCGAGTCTTACCATATATTGACCGAGACCTCGAACGAGCTTTTATGCGACTCTGCATACAGTTAACGCTCGTATGAAGCTTCTATTTAAGAAATTGACTTGAATTTTTTATACCAAATAGAGCTTTCAACTATACTTACGATACTATACAAAAAAATTAGAAATTAAAAAATAAAAGTATTTCTTTTTCAAAACACGTTTAGTGTGATGAGTCGATCGACCCACCATACATACGCTCATAAGATTTTCAATATAGTTAAGGTCAGTGTGAGCTTATTTATACATATTTGAATTTCAAAATTTTGTGACAGTATAGAATTCTTAAGCATCCTGTGTATGTTTGTTAGCAAAATCCATTTTGTCAATTTTTTGCAAAATGGCGACAAGTATTAAAATTCAATCACTTATTACTCAGTAGTGTTCAATTTTGTCAAAAAGGTCTCTATACATGAAATGTTGAGAAGCCTAAAGCTCATCTAAGTAAAATATAAAAAATATATATTTTTGCTTGAAAACAAGCGATGTATCAGTTCGATCGTACCCCCATACTAGCCATTTTGAGACTTTCGGAAGAGTTAACGCTCTTAACTGCTTGGTTTCGAAGATTAAAATTTTAATTTTTAATATCGCATAGAACTAACGTGCAGCCCCTATACGTTATGTTTAAAAAAAATATATAAAATTTTTTTTCAAAATGGCGGCTATCGTAAAAATTCAAAGTGTCATAACTTTGCTAAATCAAATCCTACTGAAAAATGTCGTATGCAAAAAGTGTTTGAAATTTTATTTTGCATATAAAAGCAATTTTTAATTATTTTTTTTTTAATAAAAATTGAGTCTTACCATATATTGACCGAGACCTCGAACGAGCTTTTATGCGACTCTGCATACAGTTAACGCTCGTATGAAGCTTCTATTTAAGAAATTGACTTGAATTTTTTATACCAAATAGAGCTTTCAACTATACTTACGATACTATACAAAAAAATTAAAAATTAAAAAATAAAAGTATTTTTTTTTCAAAACACGTTTAGTGTGATGAGTCGATCGACCCACCATACATACGCTCATAAGATTTTCAATATAGCTAAGGTCAGTGTGAGCTTATTTATACATATTTGAATTTCAAAATTTTGTGACAGTATAGAATTCTTAAGCATCCTGTGTATGTTTGTTAGCAAAATCCATTTTGTCAATTTTTTGCAAAATGGCGACAAGTATTAAAATTCAATCACTTATTACTCAGTAGTGTTCAATTTTGTCAAAAAGGTCTCTATACATGAAATGTTGAGAAGCCTAAAGCTCATCTAAGTAAAATATAAAAAATATATATTTTTGCTTGAAAACAAGCGATGTATCAGTTCGATCGTACCCCCATACTAGCCATTTTGAGACTTTCGGAAGAGTTAACGCTCTTAACTGCTTGGTTTCGAAGATTAAAATTTGAATTTTTAATATCGCATAGAACTAACGTGCAGCCCCTATACGTTATGTTTAAAAAAAATATATAAAATTTTTTTTCAAAATGGCGGCTATCGTAAAAATTCAAAGTGTCATAACTTTGCTAAATCAAATCCTACTGAAAAATGTCGTATGCAAAAAGTGTTTGGAATTTTATTTTGCATATAAAAGCAATTTTTAATTATTTTTTTGTTAATAAAAACCGAGTCTTACCATATATTGACCGAGACCTCGAACGAGCTTTTATGCGACTCTGCATACAGTTAACGCTCGTATGAAGCTTCTATTTAAGAAATTGACTTGAATTTTTTATACCAAATAGAGCTTTCAACTATACTTACGATACTATACAAAAAAATTAAAAATAAAAGTATTTTTTTTTCAAAACACGTTTAGTGTGATGAGTCGATCGACCCACCATACATACGCTCATAAGATTTTCAATATAGTTAAGGTCAGTGTGAGCTTATTTATACATATTTGAATTTCAAAATTTTGTGACAGTATAGAATTCTTAAGCATCCTGTGTATGTTTGTTAGCAAAATCCATTTTGTCAATTTTTTGCAAAATGGCGACAAGTATTAAAATTCAATCACTTATTACTCAGTAGTGTTCAATTTTGTCAAAAAGGTCTCTATACATAAAATGTTGAGAAGCCTAAAGCTCATCTAAGTAAAATATAAAAAATATATATTTTAGCTTGAAAACAAGCGATGTATCAGTTCGATCGTACCCCCATACTAGCCATTTTGAGACTTTCGGAAGAGTTAACGCTCTTAACTGCTTGGTTTCGAAGATTAAAATTTTAATTTTTAATTTTGCATAGAACTAACGTGCAGCCCCTATACGTTATGGTTAAAAAAAATATATAAATTTTTTTTAAAATGGCGGCTATCGTAAAAATTCAAAGTGTCATAACTTTGCTAAATCAAATCCTACTGAAAAATGTCGTATGCAAAAAGTGTTTGGAATTTTATTTTGCATATAAAAGCAATTTTTAATTATTATTTTTTTAATAAAAACCGAGTCTTACCATATATTGACCGAGACCTCGAACGAGCTTTTATGCGACTCTGCATACAGTTAACGCTCGTATGAAGCTTCTATTTAAGAAATTGACTTGAATTTTTGATACCAAATAGAGCTTTCAACTATACTTACGATACTATACAAAAAAATTAAAAATTAAAAAATAAAAGTATTTTTTTTTCAAAACACGTTTAGTGTGATGAGTCGATCGACCCACCATACATACGCTCATAAGATTTTCAATATAGTTAAGGTCAGTGTGAGCTTATTTATACATATTTGAATTTCAAAATTTTGTGACAGTATAGAATTCTTAAGCATCCTGTGTATGTTTGTTAGCAAAATCCATTTTGTCAATTTTTTGCTAAATGGCGACAAGTATTAAAATTCAATCACTTATTACTCAGTAGTGTTCAATTTTGTCATAAAGGTCTCTATACATGAAATGTTGAGAAGCCTAAAGCTCATCTAAGTAAAATATAAAAAATATATATTTTTGCTTGAAAACAAGCGATGTATCAGTTCGATCGTACCCCCATACTAGCCATTTTGAGACTTTCGGAAGAGTTAACGCTCTTAACTGCTTGGTTTCGAAGATTAAAATTTTAATTTTTAATATCGCATAGAACTAACGTGCAGCCCCTATACGTTATGTTTAAAAAAAATATATAAATTTTTTTTTCAAAATGGCGGCTATCGTAAAAATTCAAAGTGTCATAACTTTGCTAAATCAAATCCTACTGAAAAATGTCGTATGCAAAAAGTGTTTGGAATTTTATTTTGCATATAAAAGCAATTTTTAATTATTTTTTTTTTAATAAAAACCGAGTCTTACCATATATTGACCGAGACCTCGAACGAGCTTTTATGCGACTCTGCATACAGTTAACGCTCGTATGAAGCTTCTATTTAAGAAATTTACTTGAATTTTTGATACCAAATAGAGCTTTCAACTATACTTACGATACTATACAAAAAAATTAAAAATTAAAAAATAAAAGTATTTTTTTTTCAAAACACGTTTAGTGTGATGAGTCGATCGACCCACCATACATACGCTCATAAGATTTTCAATATAGTTAAGGTCAGTGTGAGCTTATTTATACATATTTGAATTTCAAAATTTTGTGACAGTATAGAATTCTTAAGCAACCTGTGTATGTTTGTTAGCAAAATCCATTTTGTCAATTTTTTGCAAAATGGCGACAAGTATTAAAATTCAATCACTTATTACTCAGTAGTGTTCAATTTTGTCAAAAAGGTCTCTATACATGAAATGTTGAGAAGCCTAAAGCTCATCTAAGTAAAATATAAAAAATATATATTTTTGCTTGAAAACAAGCGATGTATCAGTTCGATCGTACCCCCATACTAGCCATTTTGAGACTTTCGGAAGAGTTAACGCTCTTAACTGCTTGGTTTCGAAGATTAAAATTTTAATTTTTAATATCGCATAGAACTAACGTGCAGCCCCTATACGTTATGTTTAAAAAAAATATATAAAATTTTTTTTCAAAATGGCGGCTATCGTAAAAATTCAAAGTGTCATAACTTTGCTAAATCAAATCCTACTGAAAAATGTCGTATGCAAAAAGTGTTTGGAATTTTATTTTGCATATAAAAGCAATTTTTAATTATTTTTTTTTTAATAAAAACCGAGTCTTACCATATCTTACCGAGAGTCTTACCGAGACCTCGAACGAGCTTTTATGCGACTCTGCATACAGTTAACGCTCGTATGAAGCTTCTATTTAAGAAATTGACTTGAATTTTTTATACCAAATAGAGCTTTCAACTATACTTACGATACTATACAAAAAAATTAAAAATTAAAAAATAAAAGTATTTTTTTTTCAAAACACGTTTAGTGTGATGAGTCGATCGACCCACCATACATACGCTCATAAGATTTTCAATATAGTTAAGGTCAGTGTGAGCTTATTTATACATATTTGAATTTCAAAATTTTGTGACAGTATAGAATTCTTAAGCATCCTGTGTATGTTTGTTAGCAAAATCCATTTTGTCAATTTTTTGCAAAATGGCGACAAGTATTAAAATTCAATCACTTATTACTCAGTAGTGTTCAATTTTGTCAAAAAGGTCTCTATACATGAAATGTTGAGAAGCCTAAAGCTCATCTAAGTAAAATATAAAAAATATATATTTTTGCTTGAAAACAAGCGATGTATCAGTTCGATCGTACCCCCATACTAGCCATTTTGAGACTTTCGGAAGAGTTAACGCTCTTAACTGCTTGGTTTCGAAGATTAAAATTTTAATTTTTAATATCGCATAGAACTAACGTGCAGCCCCTATACGTTATGTTTAAAAAAAATATATAAAATTTTTTTTCAAAATGGCGGCTATCGTAAAAATTCAAAGTGTCATAACTTTGCTAAATCAAATCCTACTGAAAAATGTCGTATGCAAAAAGTGTTTGGAATTTTATTTTGCATATAAAAGCAATTTTTAATTATTTTTTTTTTAATAAAAACCGAGTCTTACCATATATTGACCGAGACCTCGAACGAGCTTTTATGCGACTCTGCATACAGTTAACGCTCGTATGAAGCTTCTATTTAAGAAATTGACTTGAATTTTTTATACCAAATAGAGCTTTCAACTATACTTACGATACTATACAAAAAAATTAAAAATTAAAAAATAAAAGTATTTTTTTTTCAAAACACGTTTAGTGTGATGAGTCGATCGACCCACCATACATACGCTCATAAGATTTTCAATATAGTTAAGGTCAGTGTGAGCTTATTTATACATATTTGAATTTCAAAATTTTGTGACAGTATAGAATTCTTAAGCATCCTGTGTATGTTTGTTAGCAAAATCCATTTTGTCAATTTTTTGCAAAATGGCGACAAGTATTAAAATTCAATCACTTATTACTCAGTAGTGTTCAATTTTGTCAAAAAGGTCTCTATACATGAAATGTTGAGAAGCCTAAAGCTCATCTAAGTAAAATATAAAAAATATATATTTTTGCTTGAAAACAAGCGATGTATCAGTTCGATCGTACCCCCATACTAGCCATTTTGAGACTTTCGGAAGAGTTAACGCTCTTAACTGCTTGGTTTCGAAGATTAAAATTTTAATTTTTAATATCGCATAGAACTAACGTGCAGCCCCTATACGTTATGTTTAAAAAAAATATATAAAATTTTTTTTCAAAATGGCGGCTATCGTAAAAATTCAAAGTGTCATAACTTTGCTAAATCAAATCCTACTGAAAAATGTCGTATGCAAAAAGTGTTTGAAATTTAATTTTGCATATAAAAGCAATTTTTAATTATTTTTTTATTAAAAAATATTGAGTCTTACCATATATTGACCGAGACCTCGAACGAGCTTTTATGCGACTCTGCATACAGTTAACGCTCGTATGAAGCTTCTATTTAAGAAATTGACTTGAATTTTTTATACCAAATAGAGCTTTCAACTATACTTACGATACTATACAAAAAAATTAAAAATTAAAAAATAAAAGTATTTTTTTTTCAAAACACGTTTAGTGTGATGAGTCGATCGACCCACCATACATACGCTCATAAGATTTTCAATATAGTTAAGGTCAGTGTGAGCTTATTTATACATATTTGAATTTCAAAATTTTGTGACAGTATAGAATTCTTAAGCATCCTGTGTATGTTTGTTAGCAAAATCCATTTTGTCAATTTTTTGCAAAATGGCGACAAGTATTAAAATTCAATCACTTATTACTCAGTAGTGTTCAATTTTGTCAAAAAGGTCTCTATACATGAAATGTTGAGAAGCCTAAAGCTCATCTAAGTAAAATATAAAAAATATATATTTTTGCTTGAAAACAAGCGATGTATCAGTTCGATCGTACCCCCATACTAGCCATTTTGAGACTTTCGGAAGAGTTAACGCTCTTAACTGCTTGGTTTCGAAGATTAAAATTTTAATTTTTAATATCGCATAGAACTAACGTGCAGCCCCTATACGTTATGTTTAAAAAAAATATATAAAATTTTTTTTCAAAATGGCGGCTATCGTAAAAATTCAAAGTGTCATAACTTTGCTAAATCAAATCCTACTGAAAAATGTCGTATGCAAAAAGTGTTTGGAATTTTATTTTGCATATAAAAGCAATTTTTAATTATTTGTTTTTTAATAAAAACCGAGTCTTACCATATATTGACCGAGACCTCGAACGAGCTTTTATGCGACTCTGCATACAGTTAACGCTCGTATGAAGCTTCTATTTAAGAAATTGACTTGAATTTTTTATACCAAATAGAGCTTTCAACTATACTTACGATACTATACAAAAAAATTAAAAATTAAAAAATAAAAGTATTTTTTTTTCAAAACACGTTTAGTGTGATGAGTCGATCGACCCACCATACATACGCTCATAAGATTTTCAATATAGTTAAGGTCAGTGTGAGCTTATTTATACATATTTGAATTTCAAAATTTTGTGACAGTATAGAATTCTTAAGCATCCTGTGTATGTTTGTTAGCAAAATCCATTTTGTCAATTTTTTGCAAAATGGCGACAAGTATTAAAATTCAATCACTTATTACTCAGTAGTGTTCAATTTTGTCAAAAAGGTCTCTATACATGAAATGTTGAGAAGCCTAAAGCTCATCTAAGTAAAATATAAAAAATATATATTTTTGCTTGAAAACAAGCGATGTATCAGTTCGATCGTACCCCCATACTAGCCATTTTGAGACTTTCGGAAGAGTTAACGCTCTTAACTGCTTGGTTTCGAAGATTAAAATTTTAATTTTTAATATCGCATAGAACTAACGTGCAGCCCCTATACGTTATGTTTAAAAAAAATATATAAATTTTTTTTTCAAAATGGCGGCTATCGTAAAAATTCAAAGTGTCATAACTTTGCTAAATCAAATCCTACTGAAAAATGTCGTATGCAAAAAGTGTTTGGAATTTTATTTTGCATATAAAAGCAATTTTTAATTATTTTTTTTTTAATAAAAACCGAGTCTTACCATATATTGACCGAGACCTCGAACGAGCTTTTATGCGACTCTGCATACAGTTAACGCTCGTATGAAGCTTCTATTTAAGAAATTGACTTGAATTTTTTATACCAAATAGAGCTTTCAACTATACTTACGATACTATACAAAAAAATTAAAAATTAAAAAATAAAAGTATTTTTTTTTCAAAACACGTTTAGTGTGATGAGTCGATCGACCCACCATACATACGCTCATAAGATTTTCAATATAGTTAAGGTCAGTGTGAGCTTATTTATACATATTTGAATTTCAAAATTTTGTGACAGTATAGAATTCTTAAGCATCCTGTGTATGTTTGTTAGCAAAATCCATTTTGTCAATTTTTTGCAAAATGGCGACAAGTATTAAAATTCAATCACTTATTACTCAGTAGTGTTCAATTTTGTCAAAAAGGTCTCTATACATGAAATGTTGAGAAGCCTAAAGCTCATCTAAGTAAAATATAAAAAATATATATTTTAGCTTGAAAACAAGCGATGTATCAGTTCGATCGTACCCCCATACTAGCCATTTTGAGACTTTCGGAAGAGTTAACGCTCTTAACTGCTTGGTTTCGAAGATTAAAATTTTAATTTTTAATATCGCATAGAACTAACGTGCAGCCCCTATACGTTATGTTTAAAAAAAATATATAAATTTTTTTTTCAAAATGGCGGCTATCGTAAAAATTCAAAGTGTCATAACTTTGCTAAATCAAATCCTACTGAAAAATGTCGTATGCAAAAAGTGTTTGGAATTTTATTTTGCATATAAAAGCAATTTTTAATTATTTTTTTTTTAATAAAAACCGAGTCTTACCATATATTGACCGAGACCTCGAACGAGCTTTTATGCGACTCTGCATACAGTTAACGCTCGTATGAAGCTTCTATTTAAGAAATTGACTTGAATTTTTGATACCAAATAGAGCTTTCAACTATACTTACGATACTATACAAAAAAATTAAAAATTAAAAAATAAAAGTATTTTTTTTTCAAAACACGTTTAGTGTGATGAGTCGATCGACCCACCATACATACGCTCATAAGATTTTCAATATAGTTAAGGTCAGTGTGAGCTTATTTATACATATTTGAATTTCAAAATTTTGTGACAGTATAGAATTCTTAAGCAACCTGTGTATGTTTGTTAGCAAAATCCATTTTGTCAATTTTTTGCAAAATGGCGACAAGTATTAAAATTCAATCACTTATTACTCAGTAGTGTTCAATTTTGTCAAAAAGGTCTCTATACATGAAATGTTGAGAAGCCTAAAGCTCATCTAAGTAAAATATAAAAAATATATATTTTTGCTTGAAAACAAGCGATGTATCAGTTCGATCGTACCCCCATACTAGCCATTTTGAGACTTTCGGAAGAGTTAACGCTCTTAACTGCTTGGTTTCGAAGATTAAAATTTTAATTTTTAATATCGCATAGAACTAACGTGCAGCCCCTATACGTTATGTTTAAAAAAAATATATAAAATTTTTTTTCAAAATGGCGGCTATCGTAAAAATTCAAAGTGTCATAACTTTGCTAAATCAAATCCTACTTAAAAATGTCGTATGCAAAAAGTGTTTGGAATTTTATTTTGCATATAAAAGCAATTTTTAATTATTTTTTTTTTAATAAAAACCGAGTCTTACCATATATTGACCGAGACCTCGAACGAGCTTTTATGCGACTCTGCATACAGTTAACGCTCGTATGAAGCTTCTATTTAAGAAATTGACTTGAATTTTTTATACCAAATAGAGCTTTCAACTATACTTACGATACTATACAAAAAAATTAAAAATTAAAAAATAAAAGTATTTTTTTTTCAAAACACGTTTAGTGTGATGAGTCGATCGACCCACCATACATACGCTCATAAGATTTTCAATATAGTTAAGGTCAGTGTGAGCTTATTTATACATATTTGAATTTCAAAATTTTGTGACAGTATAGAATTCTTAAGCATCCTGTGTATGTTTGTTAGCAAAATCCATTTTGTCAATTTTTTGCAAAATGGCGACAAGTATTAAAATTCAATCACTTATTACTCAGTAGTGTTCAATTTTGTCAAAAAGGTCTCTATACATGAAATGTTGAGAAGCCTAAAGCTCATCTAAGTAAAATATAAAAAATATATATTTTTGCTTGAAAACAAGCGATGTATCAGTTCGATCGTACCCCCATACTAGCCATTTTGAGACTTTCGGAAGAGTTAACGCTCTTAACTGCTTGGTTTCGAAGATTAAAATTTTAATTTTTAATATCGCATAGAACTAACGTGCAGCCCCTATACGTTATGTTTAAAAAAAATATATAAATTTTTTTTTCAAAATGGCGGCTATCGTAAAAATTCAAAGTGTCATAACTTTGCTAAATCAAATCCTACTGAAAAATGTCGTATGCAAAAAGTGTTTGGAATTTTATTTTGCATATAAAAGCAATTTTTAATTATTTTTTTTTTAATAAAAACCGAGTCTTACCATATATTGACCGAGACCTCGAACGAGCTTTTATGCGACTCTGCATACAGTTAACGCTCGTATGAAGCTTCTATTTAAGAAATTGACTTGAATTTTTTATACCAAATAGAGCTTTCAACTATACTTACGATACTATACAAAAAAATTAAAAATTAAAAAATAAAAGTATTTTTTTTTCAAAACACGTTTAGTGTGATGAGTCGATCGACCCACCATACATACGCTCATAAGATTTTCAATATAGTTAAGGTCAGTGTGAGCTTATTTATACATATTTGAATTTCAAAATTTTGTGACAGTATAGAATTCTTAAGCATCCTGTGTATGTTTGTTAGCAAAATCCATTTTGTCAATTTTTTGCAAAATGGCGACAAGTATTAAAATTCAATCACTTATTACTCAGTAGTGTTCAATTTTGTCAAAAAGGTCTCTATACATGAAATGTTGAGAAGCCTAAAGCTCATCTAAGTAAAATATAAAAAATATATATTTTAGCTTGAAAACAAGCGATGTATCAGTTCGATCGTACCCCCATACTAGCCATTTTGAGACTTTCGGAAGAGTTAACGCTCTTAACTGCTTGGTTTCGAAGATTAAAATTTTAATTTTTAATATCGCATAGAACTAACGTGCAGCCCCTATACGTTATGTTTAAAAAAAATATATAAATTTTTTTTTCAAAATGGCGGCTATCGTAAAAATTCAAAGTGTCATAACTTTGCTAAATCAAATCCTACTAAAAAATGTCGTATGCAAAAAGTGTTTGGAATTTTATTTTGCATATAAAAGCAATTTTTAATTATTTTTTTTTTAATAAAAACCGAGTCTTACCATATATTGACCGAGACCTCGAACGAGCTTTTATGCGACTCTGCATACAGTTAACGCTCGTATGAAGCTTCTATTTAAGAAATTGACTTGAATTTTTGATACCAAATAGAGCTTTCAACTATACTTACGATACTATACAAAAAAATTAAAAATTAAAAAATAAAAGTATTTTTTTTTCAAAACACGTTTAGTGTGATGAGTCGATCGACCCACCATACATACGCTCATAAGATTTTCAATATAGTTAAGGTCAGTGTGAGCTTATTTATACATATTTGAATTTCAAAATTTTGTGACAGTATAGAATTCTTAAGCATCCTGTGTATGTTTGTTAGCAAAATCCATTTTGTCAATTTTTTGCAAAATGGCGACAAGTATTAAAATTCAATCACTTATTACTCAGTAGTGTTCAATTTTGTCATAAAGGTCTCTATACATGAAATGTTGAGAAGCCTAAAGCTCATCTAAGTAAAGTATAAAAAATATATATTTTTGCTTGAAAACAAGCGATGTATCAGTTCGATCGTACCCCCATACTAGCCATTTTGAGACTTTCGGAAGAGTTAACGCTCTTAACTGCTTGGTTTCGAAGATTAAAATTTTAATTTTTAATATCGCATAGAACTAACGTGCAGCCCCTATACGTTATGTTTAAAAAAAATATATAAATTTTTTTTTCAAAATGGCGGCTATCGTAAAAATTCAAAGTGTCATAACTTTGCTAAATCAAATCCTACTGAAAAATGTCGTTTGCAAAAAGTGTTTGGAATTTTATTTTGCATATAAAAGCAATTTTTAATTATTTTTTTTTTAATAAAAACCGAGTCTTACCATATATTGACCGAGACCTCGAACGAGCTTTTATGCGACTCTGCATACAGTTAACGCTCGTATGAAGCTTCTATTTAAGAAATTGACTTGAATTTTTTATACCAAATAGAGCTTTCAACTATACTTACGATACTATACAAAAAAATTAAAAATTAAAAAATAAAAGTATTTTTTTTTCAAAACACGTTTAGTGTGATGAGTCGATCGACCCACCATACATACGCTCATAAGATTTTCAATATAGTTAAGGTCAGTGTGAGCTTATTTATACATATTTGAATTTCAAAATTTTGTGACAGTATAGAATTCTTAAGCAACCTGTGTATGTTTGTTAGCAAAATCCATTTTGTCAATTTTTTGCAAAATGGCGACAAGTATTAAAATTCAATCACTTATTACTCAGTAGTGTTCAATTTTGTCAAAAAGGTCTCTATACATGAAATGTTGAGAAGCCTAAAGCTCATCTAAGTAAAATATAAAAAATATATATTTTTGCTTGAAAACAAGCGATGTATCAGTTCGATCGTACCCCCATACTAGCCATTTTGAGACTTTCGGAAGAGTTAACGCTCTTAACTGCTTGGTTTCGAAGATTAAAATTTTAATTTTTAATATCGCATAGAACTAACGTGCAGCCCCTATACGTTATGTTTAAAAAAAATATATAAATTTTTTTTTCAAAATGGGGGCTATCTTAAAAATTCAAAGTGTCATAACTTTGCTAAATCAAATCCTACTGAAAAATGTCGTATGCAAAAAGTGTTTGGAATTTTATTTTGCATATAAAAGCAATTTTTAATTATTTTTTTTTTAATAAAAACCGAGTCTTACCATATATTGACCGAGACCTCGAACGAGCTTTTATGCGACTCTGCATACAGTTAACGCTCGTATGAAGCTTCTATTTAAGAAATTGACTTGAATTTTTGATACCAAATAGAGCTTTCAACTATACTTACGATACTATACAAAAAAATTAAAAATTAAAAAATAAAAGTATTTTTTTTTCAAAACACGTTTAGTGTGATGAGTCGATCGACCCACCATACATACGCTCATAAGATTTTCAATATAGTTAAGGTCAGTGTGAGCTTATTTATACATATTTGAATTTCAAAATTTTGTGACAGTATAGAATTCTTAAGCATCCTGTGTATGTTTGTTAGCAAAATCCATTTTGTCAATTTTTTGCAAAATGGCGACAAGTATTAAAATTCAATCACTTATTACTCAGTAGTGTTCAATTTTGTCATAAAGGTCTCTATACATGAAATGTTGAGAAGCCTAAAGCTCATCTAAGTAAAATATAAAAAATATATATTTTTGCTTGAAAACAAGCGATGTATCAGTTCGATCGTACCCCCATACTAGCCATTTTGAGACTTTCGGAAGAGTTAACGCTCTTAACTGCTTGGTTTCGAAGATTAAAATTTTAATTTTTAATATCGCATAGAACTAACGTGCAGCCCCTATACGTTATGTTTAAAAAAAATATATAAATTTTTTTTTCAAAATGGCGGCTATCGTAAAAATTCAAAGTGTCATAACTTTGCTAAATCAAATCCTACTGAAAAATGTCGTATGCAAAAAGTGTTTGGAATTTTATTTTGCATATAAAAGCAATTTTTAATTATTTTTTTTTTAATAAAAACCGAGTCTTACCATATATTGACCGAGACCTCGAACGAGCTTTTATGCGACTCTGCATACAGTTAACGCTCGTATGAAGCTTCTATTTAAGAAATTGACTTGAATTTTTTATACCAAATAGAGCTTTCAACTATACTTACGATACTATACAAAAAAATTAAAAATTAAAAAATAAAAGTATTTTTTTTTCAAAACACGTTTAGTGTGATGAGTCGATCGACCCACCATACATACGCTCATAAGATTTTCAATATAGTTAAGGTCAGTGTGAGCTTATTTATACATATTTGAATTTCAAAATTTTGTGACAGTATAGAATTCTTAAGCAACCTGTGTATGTTTGTTAGCAAAATCCATTTTGTCAATTTTTTGCAAAATGGCGACAAGTATTAAAATTCAATCACTTATTACTCAGTAGTGTTCAATTTTGTCAAAAAGGTCTCTATACATGAAATGTTGAGAAGCCTAAAGCTCATCTAAGTAAAATATAAAAAATATATATTTTTGCTTGAAAACAAGCGATGTATCAGTTCGATCGTACCCCCATACTAGCCATTTTGAGACTTTCGGAAGAGTTAACGCTCTTAACTGCTTGGTTTCGAAGATTAAAGTTTTAATTTTTAATATCGCATAGAACTAACGTGCAGCCCCTATACGTTATGTTTAAAAAAAATATATAAAATTTTTTTTCAAAATGGCGGCTATCGTAAAAATTCAAAGTGTCATAACTTTGCTAAATCAAATCCTACTGAAAAATGTCGTATGCAAAAAGTGTTTGGAATTTTATTTTGCATATAAAAGCAATTTTTAATTATTTTTTTTTTAATAAAAACCGAGTCTTACCATATATTGACCGAGACCTCGAACGAGCTTTTATGCGACTCTGCATACAGTTAACGCTCGTATGAAGCTTCTATTTAAGAAATTGACTTGAATTTTTTATACCAAATAGAGCTTTCAACTATACTTACGATACTATACAAAAAAATTAAAAATTAAAAAATAAAAGTATTTTTTTTTCAAAACACGTTTAGTGTGATGAGTCGATCGACCCACCATACATACGCTCATAAGATTTTCAATATAGTTAAGGTCAGTGTGAGCTTATTTATACATATTTGAATTTCAAAATTTTGTGACAGTATAGAATTCTTAAGCATCCTGTGTATGTTTGTTAGCAAAATCCATTTAGTCAATTTTTTGCAAAATGGCGACAAGTATTAAAATTCAATCACTTATTACTCAGTAGTGTTCAATTTTGTCAAAAAGGTCTCTATACATGAAATGTTGAGAAGCCTAAAGCTCATCTAAGTAAAATATAAAAAATATATATTTTAGCTTGAAAACAAGCGATGTATCAGTTCGATCGTACCCCCATACTAGCCATTTTGAGACTTTCGGAAGAGTTAACGCTCTTAACTGCTTGGTTTCGAAGATTAAAATTTTAATTTTTAATATCGCATAGAACTAACGTGCAGCCCCTATACGTTATGTTTAAAAAAAATATATAAATTTTTTTTTCAAAATGGGGGCTATCGTAAAAATTCAAAGTGTCATAACTTTGCTAAATCAAATCCTACTGAAAAATGTCGTATGCAAAAAGTGTTTGGAATTTTATTTTGCATATAAAAGCAATTTTTAATTATTTTTTTTTTAATAAAAACCGAGTCTTACCATATATTGACCGAGACCTCGAACGAGCTTTTATGCGACTCTGCATACAGTTAACGCTCGTATGAAGCTTCTATTTAAGAAATTGACTTGAATTTTTGATACCAAATAGAGCTTTCAACTATACTTACGATACTATACAAAAAAATTAAAAATTAAAAAATAAAAGTATTTTTTTTTCAAAACACGTTTAGTGTGATGAGTCGATCGACCCACCATACATACGCTCATAAGATTTTCAATATAGTTAAGGTCAGTGTGAGCTTATTTATACATATTTGAATTTCAAAATTTTGTGACAGTATAGAATTCTTAAGCATCCTGTGTATGTTTGTTAGCAAAATCCATTTTGTCAATTTTTTGCAAAATGGCGACAAGTATTAAAATTCAATCACTTATTACTCAGTAGTGTTCAATTTTGTCATAAAGGTCTCTATACATGAAATGTTGAGAAGCCTAAAGCTCATCTAAGTAAAATATAAAAAATATATATTTTTGCTTGAAAACAAGCGATGTATCAGTTCGATCGTACCCCCATACTAGCCATTTTGAGACTTTCGGAAGAGTTAACGCTCTTAACTGCTTGGTTTCGAAGATTAAAATTTTAATTTTTAATATCGCATAGAACTAACGTGCAGCCCCTATACGTTATGTTTAAAAAAAATATATAAATTTTTTTTTCAAAATGGCGGCTATCGTAAAAATTCAAAGTGTCATAACTTTGCTAAATCAAATCCTACTGAAAAATGTCGTATGCAAAAAGTGTTTGGAATTTTATTTTGCATATAAAAGCAATTTTTAATTATTTTTTTTTTAATAAAAACCGAGTCTTACCATATATTGACCGAGACCTCGAACGAGCTTTTATGCGACTCTGCATACAGTTAACGCTCGTATGAAGCTTCTATTTAAGAAATTGACTTGAATTTTTTATACCAAATAGAGCTTTCAACTATACTTACGATACTATACAAAAAAATTAAAAATTAAAAAATAAAAGTATTTTTTTTTCAAAACACGTTTAGTGTGATGAGTCGATCGACCCACCATACATACGCTCATAAGATTTTCAATATAGTTAAGGTCAGTGTGAGCTTATTTATACATATTTGAATTTCAAAATTTTGTGACAGTATAGAATTCTTAAGCAACCTGTGTATGTTTGTTAGCAAAATCCATTTTGTCAATTTTTTGCAAAATGGCGACAAGTATTAAAATTCAATCACTTATTACTCAGTAGTGTTCAATTTTGTCAAAAAGGTCTCTATACATGAAATGTTGAGAAGCCTAAAGCTCATCTAAGTAAAATATAAAAAATATATATTTTTGCTTGAAAACAAGCGATGTATCAGTTCGATCGTACCCCCATACTAGCCATTTTGAGACTTTCGGAAGAGTTAACGCTCTTAACTGCTTGGTTTCGAAGATTAAAGTTTTAATTTTTAATATCGCATAGAACTAACGTGCAGCCCCTATACGTTATGTTTAAAAAAAATATATAAAATTTTTTTTCAAAATGGCGGCTATCGTAAAAATTCAAAGTGTCATAACTTTGCTAAATCAAATCCTACTGAAAAATGTCGTATGCAAAAAGTGTTTGGAATTTTATTTTGCATATAAAAACAATTTTTAATTATTTTTTTTTTAATAAAAACCGAGTCTTACCATATATTGACCGAGACCTCGAACGAGCTTTTATGCGACTCTGCATACAGTTAACGCTCGTATGAAGCTTCTATTTAAGAAATTGACTTGAATTTTTTATACCAAATAGAGCTTTCAACTATACTTACGATAATATACAAAAAAATTAAAAATTAAAAAATAAAAGTATTTTTTTTTCAAAACACGTTTAGTGTGATGAGTCGATCGACCCACCATACATACGCTCATAAGATTTTCAATATAGTTAAGGTCAGTGTGAGCTTATTTATACATATTTGAATTTCAAAATTTTGTGACAGTATAGAATTCTTAAGCATCCTGTGTATGTTTGTTAGCAAAATCCATTTAGTCAATTTTTTGCAAAATGGCGACAAGTATTAAAATTCAATCACTTATTACTCAGTAGTGTTCAATTTTGTCAAAAAGGTCTCTATACATGAAATGTTGAGAAGCCTAAAGCTCATCTAAGTAAAATATAAAAAATATATATTTTAGCTTGAAAACAAGCGATGTATCAGTTCGATCGTACCCCCATACTAGCCATTTTGAGACTTTCGGAAGAGTTAACGCTCTTAACTGCTTGGTTTCGAAGATTAAAATTTTAATTTTTAATATCGCATAGAACTAACGTGCAGCCCCTATACGTTATGTTTAAAAAAAATATATAAATTTTTTTTTCAAAATGGGGGCTATCGTAAAAATTCAAAGTGTCATAACTTTGCTAAATCAAATCCTACTGAAAAATGTCGTATGCAAAAAGTGTTTGGAATTTTATTTTGCATATAAAAGCAATTTTTAATTATTTTTTTTTTAATAAAAACCGAGTCTTACCATATATTGACCGAGACCTCGAACGAGCTTTTATGCGACTCTGCATACAGTTAACGCTCGTATGAAGCTTCTATTTAAGAAATTGACTTGAATTTTTGATACCAAATAGAGCTTTCAACTATACTTACGATACTATACAAAAAAATTAAAAATTAAAAAATAAAAGTATTTTTTTTTCAAAACACGTTTAGTGTGATGAGTCGATCGACCCACCATACATACGCTCATAAGATTTTCAATATAGTTAAGGTCAGTGTGAGCTTATTTATACATATTTGAATTTCAAAATTTTGTGACAGTATAGAATTCTTAAGCATCCTGTGTATGTTTGTTAGCAAAATCCATTTTGTCAATTTTTTGCAAAATGGCGACAAGTATTAAAATTCAATCACTTATTACTCAGTAGTGTTCAATTTTGTCATAAAGGTCTCTATACATGAAATGTTGAGAAGCCTAAAGCTCATCTAAGTAAAATATAAAAAATATATATTTTTGCTTGAAAACAAGCGATGTATCAGTTCGATCGTACCCCCATACTAGCCATTTTGAGACTTTCGGAAGAGTTAACGCTCTTAACTGCTTGGTTTCGAAGATTAAAATTTTAATTTTTAATATCGCATAGAACTAACGTGCAGCCCCTATACGTTATGTTTAAAAAAAATATATAAATTTTTTTTTCAAAATGGCGGCTATCGTAAAAATTCAAAGTGTCATAACTTTGCTAAATCAAATCCTACTGAAAAATGTCGTATGCAAAAAGTGTTTGGAATTTTATTTTGCATATAAAAGCAATTTTTAATTATTTTTTTTTTAATAAAAACCGAGTCTTACCATATATTGACCGAGACCTCGAACGAGCTTTTATGCGACTCTGCATACAGTTAACGCTCGTATGAAGCTTCTATTTAAGAAATTGACTTGAATTTTTTATACCAAATAGAGCTTTCAACTATACTTACGATACTATACAAAAAAATTAAAAATTAAAAAATAAAAGTATTTTTTTTTCAAAACACGTTTAGTGTGATGAGTCGATCGACCCACCATACATACGCTCATAAGATTTTCAATATAGTTAAGGTCAGTGTGAGCTTATTTATACATATTTGAATTTCAAAATTTTGTGACAGTATAGAATTCTTAAGCAACCTGTGTATGTTTGTTAGCAAAATCCATTTTGTCAATTTTTTGCAAAATGGCGACAAGTATTAAAATTCAATCACTTATTACTCAGTAGTGTTCAATTTTGTCAAAAAGGTCTCTATACATGAAATGTTGAGAAGCCTAAAGCTCATCTAAGTAAAATATAAAAAATATATATTTTTGCTTGAAAACAAGCGATGTATCAGTTCGATCGTACCCCCATACTAGCCATTTTGAGACTTTCGGAAGAGTTAACGCTCTTAACTGCTTGGTTTCGAAGATTAAAGTTTTAATTTTTAATATCGCATAGAACTAACGTGCAGCCCCTATACGTTATGTTTAAAAAAAATATATAAAATTTTTTTTCAAAATGGCGGCTATCGTAAAAATTCAAAGTGTCATAACTTTGCTAAATCAAATCCTACTGAAAAATGTCGTATGCAAAAAGTGTTTGGAATTTTATTTTGCATATAAAAGCAATTTTTAATTATTTTTTTTTTAATAAAAACCGAGTCTTACCATATATTGACCGAGACCTCGAACGAGCTTTTATGCGACTCTGCATACAGTTAACGCTCGTATGAAGCTTCTATTTAAGAAATTGACTTGAATTTTTTATACCAAATAGAGCTTTCAACTATACTTACGATACTATACAAAAAAATTAAAAATTAAAAAATAAAAGTATTTTTTTTTCAAAACACGTTTAGTGTGATGAGTCGATCGACCCACCATACATACGCTCATAAGATTTTCAATATAGTTAAGGTCAGTGTGAGCTTATTTATACATATTTGAATTTCAAAATTTTGTGACAGTATAGAATTCTTAAGCATCCTGTGTATGTTTGTTAGCAAAATCCATTTAGTCAATTTTTTGCAAAATGGCGACAAGTATTAAAATTCAATCACTTATTACTCAGTAGTGTTCAATTTTGTCAAAAAGGTCTCTATACATGAAATGTTGAGAAGCCTAAAGCTCATCTAAGTAAAATATAAAAAATATATATTTTAGCTTGAAAACAAGCGATGTATCAGTTCGATCGTACCCCCATACTAGCCATTTTGAGACTTTCGGAAGAGTTAACGCTCTTAACTGCTTGGTTTCGAAGATTAAAATTTTAATTTTTAATATCGCATAGAACTAACGTGCAGCCCCTATACGTTATGTTTAAAAAAAATATATAAATTTTTTTTTCAAAATGGGGGCTATCGTAAAAATTCAAAGTGTCATAACTTTGCTAAATCAAATCCTACTGAAAAATGTCGTATGCAAAAAGTGTTTGGAATTTTATTTTGCATATAAAAGCAATTTTTAATTATTTTTTTTTTAATAAAAACCGAGTCTTACCATATATTGACCGAGACCTCGAACGAGCTTTTATGCGACTCTGCATACAGTTAACGCTCGTATGAAGCTTCTATTTAAGAAATTGACTTGAATTTTTGATACCAAATAGAGCTTTCAACTATACTTACGATACTATACAAAAAAATTAAAAATTAAAAAATAAAAGTATTTTTTTTTCAAAACACGTTTAGTGTGATGAGTCGATCGACCCACCATACATACGCTCATAAGATTTTCAATATAGTTAAGGTCAGTGTGAGCTTATTTATACATATTTGAATTTCAAAATTTTGTGACAGTATAGAATTCTTAAGCATCCTGTGTATGTTTGTTAGCAAAATCCATTTTGTCAATTTTTTGCAAAATGGCGACAAGTATTAAAATTCAATCACTTATTACTCAGTAGTGTTCAATTTTGTCATAAAGGTCTCTATACATGAAATGTTGAGAAGCCTAAAGCTCATCTAAGTAAAATATAAAAAATATATATTTTTGCTTGAAAACAAGCGATGTATCAGTTCGATCGTACCCCCATACTAGCCATTTTGAGACTTTCGGAAGAGTTAACGCTCTTAACTGCTTGGTTTCGAAGATTAAAATTTTAATTTTTAATATCGCATAGAACTAACGTGCAGCCCCTATACGTTATGTTTAAAAAAAATATATAAATTTTTTTTTCAAAATGGCGGCTATCGTAAAAATTCAAAGTGTCATAACTTTGCTAAATCAAATCCTACTGAAAAATGTCGTATGCAAAAAGTGTTTGGAATTTTATTTTGCATATAAAAGCAATTTTTAATTATTTTTTTTTTAATAAAAACCGAGTCTTACCATATATTGACCGAGACCTCGAACGAGCTTTTATGCGACTCTGCATACAGTTAACGCTCGTATGAAGCTTCTATTTAAGAAATTGACTTGAATTTTTGATACCAAATAGAGCTTTCAACTATACTTACGATACTATACAAAAAAATTAAAAATTAAAAAATAAAAGTATTTTTTTTTCAAAACACGTTTAGTGTGATGAGTCGATCGACCCACCATACATACGCTCATAAGATTTTCAATATAGTTAAGGTCAGTGTGAGCTTATTTATACATATTTGAATTTCAAAATTTTGTGACAGTATAGAATTCTTAAGCAACCTGTGTATGTTTGTTAGCAAAATCCATTTTGTCAATTTTTTGCAAAATGGCGACAAGTATTAAAATTCAATCACTTATTACTCAGTAGTGTTCAATTTTGTCAAAAAGGTCTCTATACATGAAATGTTGAGAAGCCTAAAGCTCATCTAAGTAAAATATAAAAAATATATATTTTTGCTTGAAAACAAGCGATGTATCAGTTCGATCGTACCCCCATACTAGCCATTTTGAGACTTTCGGAAGAGTTAACGCTCTTAACTGCTTGGTTTCGAAGATTAAAGTTTTAATTTTTAATATCGCATAGAACTAACGTGCAGCCCCTATACGTTATGTTTAAAAAAAATATATAAAATTTTTTTTCAAAATGGCGGCTATCGTAAAAATTCAAAGTGTCATAACTTTGCTAAATCAAATCCTACTGAAAAATGTCGTATGCAAAAAGTGTTTGGAATTTTATTTTGCATATAAAAGCAATTTTTAATTATTTTTTTTTTAATAAAAACCGAGTCTTACCATATATTGACCGAGACCTCGAACGAGCTTTTATGCGACTCTGCATACAGTTAACGCTCGTATGAAGCTTCTATTTAAGAAATTGACTTGAATTTTTTATACCAAATAGAGCTTTCAACTATACTTACGATACTATACAAAAAAATTAAAAATTAAAAAATAAAAGTATTTTTTTTTCAAAACACGTTTAGTGTGATGAGTCGATCGACCCACCATACATACGCTCATAAGATTTTCAATATAGTTAAGGTCAGTGTGAGCTTATTTATACATATTTGAATTTCAAAATTTTGTGACAGTATAGAATTCTTAAGCATCCTGTGTATGTTTGTTAGCAAAATCCATTTAGTCAATTTTTTGCAAAATGGCGACAAGTATTAAAATTCAATCACTTATTACTCAGTAGTGTTCAATTTTGTCAAAAAGGTCTCTATACATGAAATGTTGAGAAGCCTAAAGCTCATCTAAGTAAAATATAAAAAATATATATTTTAGCTTGAAAACAAGCGATGTATCAGTTCGATCGTACCCCCATACTAGCCATTTTGAGACTTTCGGAAGAGTTAACGCTCTTAACTGCTTGGTTTCGAAGATTAAAATTTTAATTTTTAATATCGCATAGAACTAACGTGCAGCCCCTATACGTTATGTTTAAAAAAAATATATAAATTTTTTTTTCAAAATGGGGGCTATCGTAAAAATTCAAAGTGTCATAACTTTGCTAAATCAAATCCTACTGAAAAATGTCGTATGCAAAAAGTGTTTGGAATTTTATTTTGCATATAAAAGCAATTTTTAATTATTTTTTTTTTAATAAAAACCGAGTCTTACCATATATTGACCGAGACCTCGAACGAGCTTTTATGCGACTCTGCATACAGTTAACGCTCGTATGAAGCTTCTATTTAAGAAATTGACTTGAATTTTTGATACCAAATAGAGCTTTCAACTATACTTACGATACTATACAAAAAAATTAAAAATTAAAAAATAAAAGTATTTTTTTTTCAAAACACGTTTAGTGTGATGAGTCGATCGACCCACCATACATACGCTCATAAGATTTTCAATATAGTTAAGGTCAGTGTGAGCTTATTTATACATATTTGAATTTCAAAATTTTGTGACAGTATAGAATTCTTAAGCATCCTGTGTATGTTTGTTAGCAAAATCCATTTTGTCAATTTTTTGCAAAATGGCGACAAGTATTAAAATTCAATCACTTATTACTCAGTAGTGTTCAATTTTGTCATAAAGGTCTCTATACATGAAATGTTGAGAAGCCTAAAGCTCATCTAAGTAAAATATAAAAAATATATATTTTTGCTTGAAAACAAGCGATGTATCAGTTCGATCGTACCCCCATACTAGCCATTTTGAGACTTTCGGAAGAGTTAACGCTCTTAACTGCTTGGTTTCGAAGATTAAAATTTTAATTTTTAATATCGCATAGAACTAACGTGCAGCCCCTATACGTTATGTTTAAAAAAAATATATAAATTTTTTTTTCAAAATTGCGGCTATCGTAAAAATTCAAAGTGTCATAACTTTGCTAAATCAAATCCTACTGAAAAATGTCGTATGCAAAAAGTGTTTGGAATTTTATTTTGCATATAAAAGCAATTTTTAATTATTTTTTTTTTAATAAAAACCGAGTCTTACCATATATTGACCGAGACCTCGAACGAGCTTTTATGCGACTCTGCATACAGTTAACGCTCGTATGAAGCTTCTATTTAAGAAATTGACTTGAATTTTTGATACCAAATAGAGCTTTCAACTATACTTACGATACTATACAAAAAAATTAAAAATTAAAAAATAAAAGTATTTTTTTTTCAAAACACGTTTAGTGTGATGAGTCGATCGACCCACCATACATACGCTCATAAGATTTTCAATATAGTTAAGGTCAGTGTGAGCTTATTTATACATATTTGAATTTCAAAATTTTGTGACAGTATAGAATTCTTAAGCATCCTGTGTATGTTTGTTAGCAAAATCCATTTTGTCAATTTTTTGCAAAATGGCGACAAGTATTAAAATTCAATCACTTATTACTCAGTAGTGTTCAATTTTGTCATAAAGGTCTCTATACATGAAATGTTGAGAAGCCTAAAGCTCATCTAAGTAAAATATAAAAAATATATATTTTTGCTTGAAAACAAGCGATGTATCAGTTCGATCGTACCCCCATACTAGCCATTTTGAGACTTTCGGAAGAGTTAACGCTCTTAACTGCTTGGTTTCGAAGATTAAAATTTTTATTTTTAATATCGCATAGAACTAACGTGCAGCCCCTATACGTTATGTTTAAAAAAAATATATAAATTTTTTTTTCAAAATTGCGGCTATCGTAAAAATTCAAAGTGTCATAACTTTGCTAAATCAAATCCTACTGAAAAATGTCGTATGCAAAAAGTGTTTGGAATTTTATTTTGCATATAAAAGCAATTTTTAATTATTTTTTTTTTAATAAAAACCGAGTCTTACCATATATTGACCGAGACCTCGAACGAGCTTTTATGCGACTCTGCATACAGTTAACGCTCGTATGAAGCTTCTATTTAAGAAATTGACTTGAATTTTTGATACCAAATAGAGCTTTCAACTATACTTACGATACTATACAAAAAAATTAAAAATTAAAAAATAAAAGTATTTTTTTTTCAAAACACGTTTAGTGTGATGAGTCGATCGACCCACCATACATACGCTCATAAGATTTTCAATATAGTTAAGGTCAGTGTGAGCTTATTTATACATATTTGAATTTCAAAATTTTGTGACAGTATAGAATTCTTAAGCATCCTGTGTATGTTTGTTAGCAAAATCCATTTTGTCAATTTTTTGCAAAATGGCGACAAGTATTAAAATTCAATCACTTATTACTCAGTAGTGTTCAATTTTGTCATAAAGGTCTCTATACATGAAATGTTGAGAAGCCTAAAGCTCATCTAAGTAAAATATAAAAAATATATATTTTTGCTTGAAAACAAGCGATGTATCAGTTCGATCGTACCCCCATACTAGCCATTTTGAGACTTTCGGAAGAGTTAACGCTCTTAACTGCTTGGTTTCGAAGATTAAAATTTTAATTTTTAATATCGCATAGAACTAACGTGCAGCCCCTATACGTTATGTTTAAAAAAAATATATAAATTTTTTTTTCAAAATGGCGGCTATCGTAAAAATTCAAAGTGTCATAACTTTGCTAAATCAAATCCTACTAAATAATGTCGTTTGCAAAAAGTGTTTGGAATTTTATTTTGCATATAAAAGCAATTTTTAATTATTTTTTTTTTAATAAAAACCGAGTCTTACCATATATTGACCGAGACCTCGAACGAGCTTTTATGCGACTCTGCATACAGTTAACGCTCGTATGAAGCTTCTATTTAAGAAATTGACTTGAATTTTTTATACCAAATAGAGCTTTCAACTATACTTACGATACTATACAAAAAAATTTAAAATTAAAAAATAAAAGTATTTTTTTTTCAAAACACGTTTAGTGTGATGAGTCGATCGACCCACCATACATACGCTCATAAGATTTTCAATATAGTTAAGGTCAGTGTGAGCTTATTTATACATATTTGAATTTCAAAATTTTGTGACAGTATAGAATTCTTAAGCAACCTGTGTATGTTTGTTAGCAAAATCCATTTTGTCAATTTTTTGCAAAATGGCGACAAGTATTAAAATTCAATCACTTATTACTCAGTAGTGTTCAATTTTGTCAAAAAGGTCTCTATACATGAAATGTTGAGAAGCCTAAAGCTCATCTAAGTAAAATATAAAAAATATATATTTTTGCTTGAAAACAAGCGATGTATCAGTTCGATCGTACCCCCATACTAGCCATTTTGAGACTTTCGGAAGAGTTAACGCTCTTAACTGCTTGGTTTCGAAGATTAAAATTTTAATTTTTAATATCGCATAGAACTAACGTGCAGCCCCTATACGTTATGTTTAAAAAAAATATATAAAATTTTTTTTCAAAATGGCGGCTATCGTAAAAATTCAAAGTGTCATAACTTTGCTAAATCAAATCCTACTTAAAAATGTCGTATGCAAAAAGTGTTTGGAATTTTATTTTGCATATAAAAGCAATTTTTAATTATTTTTTTTTTAATAAAAACCGAGTCTTACCATATATTGACCGAGACCTCGAACGAGCTTTTATGCGACTCTGCATACAGTTAACGCTCGTATGAAGCTTCTATTTAAGAAATTGACTTGAATTTTTTATACCAAATAGAGCTTTCAACTATACTTACGATACTATACAAAAAAATTAAAAATTAAAAAATAAAAGTATTTTTTTTTCAAAACACGTTTAGTGTGATGAGTCGATCGACCCACCATACATACGCTCATAAGATTTTCAATATAGTTAAGGTCAGTGTGAGCTTATTTATACATATTTGAATTTCAAAATTTTGTGACAGTATAGAATTCTTAAGCATCCTGTGTATGTTTGTTAGCAAAATCCATTTTGTCAATTTTTTGCAAAATGGCGACAAGTATTAAAATTCAATCACTTATTACTCAGTAGTGTTCAATTTTGTCAAAAAGGTCTCTATACATGAAATGTTGAGAAGCCTAAAGCTCATCTAAGTAAAATATAAAAAATATATATTTTTGCTTGAAAACAAGCGATGTATCAGTTCGATCGTACCCCCATACTAGCCATTTTGAGACTTTCGGAAGAGTTAACGCTCTTAACTGCTTGGTTTCGAAGATTAAAGTTTTAATTTTTAATATCGCATAGAACTAACGTGCAGCCCCTATACGTTATGTTTAAAAAAAATATATAAATTTTTTTTTCAAAATGGCGGCTATCGTAAAAATTCAAAGTGTCATAACTTTGCTAAATCAAATCCTACTGAAAAATGTCGTATGCAAAAAGTGTTTGGAATTTTATTTTGCATATAAAAGCAATTTTTAATTATTTTTTTTTTAATAAAAACCGAGTCTTACCATATATTGACCGAGACCTCGAACGAGCTTTTATGCGACTCTGCATACAGTTAACGCTCGTATGAAGCTTCTATTTAAGAAATTGACTTGAATTTTTTATACCAAATAGAGCTTTCAACTATACTTACGATACTATACAAAAAAATTAAAAATTAAAAAATAAAAGTATTTTTTTTTCAAAACACGTTTAGTGTGATGAGTCGATCGACCCACCATACATACGCTCATAAGATTTTCAATATAGTTAAGGTCAGTGTGAGCTTATTTATACATATTTGAATTTCAAAATTTTGTGACAGTATAGAATTCTTAAGCAACCTGTGTATGTTTGTTAGCAAAATCCATTTTGTCAATTTTTTGCAAAATGGCGACAAGTATTAAAATTCAATCACTTATTACTCAGTAGTGTTCAATTTTGTCAAAAAGGTCTCTATACATGAAATGTTGAGAAGCCTAAAGCTCATCTAAGTAAAATATAAAAAATATATATTTTTGCTTGAAAACAAGCGATGTATCAGTTCGATCGTACCCCCATACTAGCCATTTTGAGACTTTCGGAAGAGTTAACGCTCTTAACTGCTTGGTTTCGAAGATTAAAATTTTAATTTTTAATATCGCATAGAACTAACGTGCAGCCCCTATACGTTATGTTTAAAAAAAATATATAAAATTTTTTTTCAAAATGGCGGCTATCGTAAAAATTCAAAGTGTCATAACTTTGCTAAATCAAATCCTACTGAAAAATGTCGTATGCAAAAAGTGTTTGGAATTTTATTTTGCATATAAAAGCAATTTTTAATTATTTTTTTTTTAATAAAAACCGAGTCTTACCATATCTTACCGAGAGTCTTACCGAGACCTCGAACGAGCTTTTATGCGACTCTGCATACAGTTAACGCTCGTATGAAGCTTCTATTTAAGAAATTGACTTGAATTTTTTATACCAAATAGAGCTTTCAACTATACTTACGATACTATACAAAAAAATTAAAAATTAAAAAATAAAAGTATTTTTTTTTCAAAACACGTTTAGTGTGATGAGTCGATCGACCCACCATACATACGCTCATAAGATTTTCAATATAGTTAAGGTCAGTGTGAGCTTATTTATACATATTTGAATTTCAAAATTTTGTGACAGTATAGAATTCTTAAGCATCCTGTGTATGTTTGTTAGCAAAATCCATTTTGTCAATTTTTTGCAAAATGGCGACAAGTATTAAAATTCAATCACTTATTACTCAGTAGTGTTCAATTTTGTCAAAAAGGTCTCTATACATGAAATGTTGAGAAGCCTAAAGCTCATCTAAGTAAAATATAAAAAATATATATTTTTGCTTGAAAACAAGCGATGTATCAGTTCGATCGTACCCCCATACTAGCCATTTTGAGACTTTCGGAAGAGTTAACGCTCTTAACTGCTTGGTTTCGAAGATTAAAATTTGAATTTTTAATATCGCATAGAACTAACGTGCAGCCCCTATACGTTATGTTTAAAAAAAATATATAAAATTTTTTTTCAAAATGGCGGCTATCGTAAAAATTCAAAGTGTCATAACTTTGCTAAATCAAATCCTACTGAAAAATGTCGTATGCAAAAAGTGTTTGAAATTTTATTTTGCATATAAAAGCAATTTTTAATTATTTTTTTTTTAATAAAAATTGAGTCTTACCATATATTGACCGAGACCTCGAACGAGCTTTTATGCGACTCTGCATACAGTTAACGCTCGTATGAAGCTTCTATTTAAGAAATTGACTTGAATTTTTTATACCAAATAGAGCTTTCAACTATACTTACGATACTATACAAAAAAATTAAAAATTAAAAAATAAAAGTATTTTTTTTTCAAAACACGTTTAGTGTGATGAGTCGATCGACCCACCATACATACGCTCATAAGATTTTCAATATAGTTAAGGTCAGTGTGAGCTTATTTATACATATTTGAATTTCAAAATTTTGTGACAGTATAGAATTCTTAAGCATCCTGTGTATGTTTGTTAGCAAAATCCATTTTGTCAATTTTTTGCAAAATGGCGACAAGTATTAAAATTCAATCACTTATTACTCAGTAGTGTTCAATTTTGTCAAAAAGGTCTCTATACATGAAATGTTGAGAAGCCTAAAGCTCATCTAAGTAAAATATAAAAAATATATATTTTTGCTTGAAAACAAGCGATGTATCAGTTCGATCGTACCCCCATACTAGCCATTTTGAGACTTTCGGAAGAGTTAACGCTCTTAACTGCTTGGTTTCGAAGATTAAAATTTTAATTTTTAATATCGCATAGAACTAACGTGCAGCCCCTATACGTTATGTTTAAAAAAAATATATAAATTTTTTTTTCAAAATGGCGGCTATCGTAAAAATTCAAAGTGTCATAACTTTGCTAAATCAAATCCTACTGAAAAATGTCGTATGCAAAAAGTGTTTGGAATTTTATTTTGCATATAAAAGCAATTTTTAATTATTTTTTTTTAATAAAAACCGAGTCTTACCATATATTGACCGAGACCTCGAACGAGCTTTTATGCGACTCTGCATACAGTTAACGCTCGTATGAAGCTTCTATTTAAGAAATTGACTTGAATTTTTTATACCAAATAGAGCTTTCAACTATACTTACGATACTATACAAAAAAATTAAAAATTAAAAAATAAAAGTATTTTTTTTTCAAAACACGTTTAGTGTGATGAGTCGATCGACCCACCATACATACGCTCATAAGATTTTCAATATAGTTAAGGTCAGTGTAAGCTTATTTATACATATTTGAATTTCAAAATTTTGTGACAGTATAGAATTCTTAAGCAACCTGTGTATGTTTGTTAGCAAAATCCATTTTGTCAATTTTTTGCAAAATGGCGACAAGTATTAAAATTCAATCACTTATTACTCAGTAGTGTTCAATTTTGTCAAGAAGGTCTCTATACATGAAATGTTGAGAAGCCTAAAGCTCATCTAAGTAAAATATAAAAAATATATATTTTTGCTTGAAAACAAGCGATGTATCAGTTCGATCGTACCCCCATACTAGCCATTTTGAGACTTTCGGAAGAGTTAACGCTCTTAACTGCTTGGTTTCGAAGATTAAAATTTTAATTTTTAATATCGCATAGAACTAACGTGCAGCCCCTATACGTTATGTTTAAAAAAAATATATAAAATTTTTTTTCAAAATGGCGGCTATCGTAAAAATTCAAAGTGTCATAACTTTGCTAAATCAAACCCTACTAAAAAATGTCGTATGCAAAAAGTGTTTGGAATTTTATTTTGCATATAAAAGCAATTTTTAATTATTTTTTTTTTAATAAAAACCGAGTCTTACCATATATTGACCGAGACCTCGAACGAGCTTTTATGCGACTCTGCATACAGTTAACGCTCGTATGAAGCTTCTATTTAAGAAATTGACTTGAATTTTTTATACCAAATAGAGCTTTCAACTATACTTACGATACTATACAAAAAAATTAAAAATTAAAAAATAAAAGTATTTTTTTTTCAAAACACGTTTAGTGTGATGAGTCGATCGACCCACCATACATACGCTCATAAGATTTTCAATATAGTTAAGGTCAGTGTGAGCTTATTTATACATATTTGAATTTCAAAATTTTGTGACAGTATAGAATTCTTAAGCATCCTGTGTATGTTTGTTAGCAAAATCCATTTTGTCAATTTTTTGCAAAATGGCGACAAGTATTAAAATTCAATCACTTATTACTCAGTAGTGTTCAATTTTGTCAAAAAGGTCTCTATACATGAAATGTTGAGAAGCCTAAAGCTCATCTAAGTAAAATATAAAAAATATATATTTTTGCTTGAAAACAAGCGATGTATCAGTTCGATCGTACCCCCATACTAGCCATTTTGAGACTTTCGGAAGAGTTAACGCTCTTAACTGCTTGGTTTCGAAGATTAAAGTTTTAATTTTTAATATCGCATAGAACTAACGTGCAGCCCCTATACGTTATGTTTAAAAAAAATATATAAAATTTTTTTTCAAAATGGCGGCTATCGTAAAAATTCAAAGTGTCATAACTTTGCTAAATCAAATCCTACTGAAAAATGTCGTATGCAAAAAGTGTTTGGAATTTTATTTTGCATATAAAAGCAATTTTTAATTATTTTTTTTTTAATAAAAACCGAGTCTTACCATATATTGACCGAGACCTCGAACGAGCTTTTATGCGACTCTGCATACAGTTAACGCTCGTATGAAGCTTCTATTTAAGAAATTGACTTGAATTTTTTATACCAAATAGAGCTTTCAACTATACTTACGATACTATACAAAAAAATTAAAAATTAAAAAATAAAAGTATTTTTTTTTCAAAACACGTTTAGTGTGATGAGTCGATCGACCCACCATACATACGCTCATAAGATTTTCAATATAGTTAAGGTCAGTGTGAGCTTATTTATACATATTTGAATTTCAAAATTTTGTGACAGTATAGAATTCTTAAGCATCCTGTGTATGTTTGTTAGCAAAATCCATTTTGTCAATTTTTTGCAAAATGGCGACAAGTATTAAAATTCAATCACTTATTACTCAGTAGTGTTCAATTTTGTCAAAAAGGTCTCTATACATGAAATGTTGAGAAGCCTAAAGCTCATCTAAGTAAAATATAAAAAATATATATTTTTGCTTGAAAACAAGCGATGTATCAGTTCGATCGTACCCCCATACTAGCCATTTTGAGACTTTCGGAAGAGTTAACGCTCTTAACTGCTTGGTTTCGAAGATTAAAATTTTAATTTTTAATATCGCATAGAACTAACGTGCAGCCCCTATACGTTATGTTTAAAAAAAATATATAAAATTTTTTTTCAAAATGGCGGCTATCGTAAAAATTCAAAGTGTCATAACTTTGCTAAATCAAATCCTACTGAAAAATGTCGTATGCAAAAAGTGTTTGAAATTTTATTTTGCATATAAAAGCAATTTTTAATTATTTTTTTTTTATTAAAAATTGAGTCTTACCATATATTGACCGAGACCTCGAACGAGCTTTTATGCGACTCTGCATACAGTTAACGCTCGTATGAAGCTTCTATTTAAGAAATTGACTTGAATTTTTTATACCAAATAGAGCTTTCAACTATACTTACGATACTATACAAAAAAATTAAAAATTAAAAAATAAAAGTATTTTTTTTTCAAAACACGTTTAGTGTGATGAGTCGATCGACCCACCATACATACGCTCATAAGATTTTCAATATAGTTAAGGTCAGTGTGAGCTTATTTATACATATTTGAATTTCAAAATTTTGTGACAGTATAGAATTCTTAAGCATCCTGTGTATGTTTGTTAGCAAAATCCATTTTGTCAATTTTTTGCAAAATGGCGACAAGTATTAAAATTCAATCACTTATTACTCAGTAGTGTTCAATTTTGTCAAAAAGGTCTCTATACATGAAATGTTGAGAAGCCTAAAGCTCATCTAAGTAAAATATAAAAAATATATATTTTTGCTTGAAAACAAGCGATGTATCAGTTCGATCGTACCCCCATACTAGCCATTTTGAGACTTTCGGAAGAGTTAACGCTCTTAACTGCTTGGTTTCGAAGATTAAAATTTTAATTTTTAATATCGCATAGAACTAACGTGCAGCCCCTATACGTTATGTTTAAAAAAAATATATAAAATTTTTTTTCAAAATGGCGGCTATCGTAAAAATTCAAAGTGTCATAACTTTGCTAAATCAAATCCTACTGAAAAATGTCGTATGCAAAAAGTGTTTGGAATTTTATTTTGCATATAAAAGCAATTTTTAATTATTTTTTTGTTAATAAAAACCGAGTCTTACCATATATTGACCGAGACCTCGAACGAGCTTTTATGCGACTCTGCATACAGTTAACGCTCGTATGAAGCTTCTATTTAAGAAATTGACTTGAATTTTTTATACCAAATAGAGCTTTCAACTATACTTACGATACTATACAAAAAAATTAAAAATTAAAAAATAAAAGTATTTTTTTTTCAAAACACGTTTAGTGTGATGAGTCGATCGACCCACCATACATACGCTCATAAGATTTTCAATATAGTTAAGGTCAGTGTGAGCTTATTTATACATATTTGAATTTCAAAATTTTGTGACAGTATAGAATTCTTAAGCATCCTGTGTATGTTTGTTAGCAAAATCCATTTTGTCAATTTTTTGCAAAATGGCGACAAGTATTAAAATTCAATCACTTATTACTCAGTAGTGTTCAATTTTGTCATAAAGGTCTCTATACATGAAATGTTGAGAAGCCTAAAGCTCATCTAAGTAAAATATAAAAAATATATATTTTTGCTTGAAAACAAGCGATGTATCAGTTCGATCGTACCCCCATACTAGCCATTTTGAGACTTTCGGAAGAGTTAACGCTCTTAACTGCTTGGTTTCGAAGATTAAAATTTTAATTTTTAATATCGCATAGAACTAACGTGCAGCCCCTATACGTTATGTTTAAAAAAAATATATAAATTTTTTTTTCAAAATGGCGGCTATCGTAAAAATTCAAAGTGTCATAACTTTGCTAAATCAAATCCTACTGAAAAATGTCGTATGCAAAAAGTGTTTGGAATTTTATTTTGCATATAAAAGCAATTTTTAATTATTTTTTTTTTAATAAAAACCGAGTCTTACCATATATTGACCGAGACCTCGAACGAGCTTTTATGCGACTCTGCATACAGTTAACGCTCGTATGAAGCTTCTATTTAAGAAATTGACTTGAATTTTTGATACCAAATAGAGCTTTCAACTATACTTACGATACTTACAAAAAAATTAAAAATTAAAAAATAAAAGTATTTTTTTTTCAAAACACGTTTAGTGTGATGAGTCGATCGACCCACCATACATACGCTCATAAGATTTTCAATATAGTTAAGGTCAGTGTGAGCTTATTTATACATATTTGAATTTCAAAATTTTGTGACAGTATAGAAATCTTAAGCATCCTGTGTATGTTTGTTAGCAAAATCCATTTTGTCAATTTTTTGCAAAATGGCGACAAGTATTAAAATTCAATCACTTATTACTCAGTAGTGTTCAATTTTGTCATAAAGGTCTCTATACATGAAATGTTGAGAAGCCTAAAGCTCATCTAAGTAAAATATAAAAAATATATATTTTTGCTTGAAAACAAGCGATGTATCAGTTCGATCGTACCCCCATACTAGCCATTTTGAGACTTTCGGAAGAGTTAACGCTCTTAACTGCTTGGTTTCGAAGATTAAAATTTTAATTTTTAATATCGCATAGAACTAACGTGCAGCCCCTATACGTTATGTTTAAAAAAAATATATAAATTTTTTTTTCAAAATGGCGGCTATCGTAAAAATTCAAAGTGTCATAACTTTGCTAAATCAAATCCTACTGAAAAATGTCGTATGCAAAAAGTGTTTGGAATTTTATTTTGCATATAAAAGCAATTTTTAATTATTTTTTTTTTAATAAAAACCGAGTCTTACCATATATTGACCGAGACCTCGAACGAGCTTTTATGCGACTCTGCATACAGTTAACGCTCGTATGAAGCTTCTATTTAAGAAATTGACTTGAATTTTTTATACCAAATAGAGCTTTCAACTATACTTACGATACTATACAAAAAAATTAAAAATTAAAAAATAAAAGTATTTTTTTTTCAAAACACGTTTAGTGTGATGAGTCGATCGACCCACCATACATACGCTCATAAGATTTTCAATATAGTTAAGGTCAGTGTGAGCTTATTTATACATATTTGAATTTCAAAATTTTGTGACAGTATAGAATTCTTAAGCAACCTGTGTATGTTTGTTAGCAAAATCCATTTTGTCAATTTTTTGCAAAATGGCGACAAGTATTAAAATTCAATCACTTATTACTCAGTAGTGTTCAATTTTGTCAAAAAGGTCTCTATACATGAAATGTTGAGAAGCCTAAAGCTCATCTAAGTAAAATATAAAAAATATATATTTTAGCTTGAAAACAAGCGATGTATCAGTTCGATCGTACCCCCATACTAGCCATTTTGAGACTTTCGGAAGAGTTAACGCTCTTAACTGCTTGGTTTCGAAGATTAAAATTTTAATTTTTAATATCGCATAGAACTAACGTGCAGCCCCTATACGTTATGTTTAAAAAAAATATATAAATTTTTTTTTCAAAATACGGCTATCGTAAAAATTCAAAGTGTCATAACTTTGCTAAATCAAATCCTACTGAAAAATGTCGTATGCAAAAAGTGTTTGGAATTTTATTTTGCATATAAAAGCAATTTTTAATTATTTTTTTTTTAATAAAAACCGAGTCTTACCATATATTGACCGAGACCTCGAACGAGCTTTTATGCGACTCTGCATACAGTTAACGCTCGTATGAAGCTTCTATTTAAGAAATTGACTTGAATTTTTTATACCAAATAGAGCTTTCAACTATACTTACGATACTATACAAAAAAATTAAAAATTAAAAAATAAAAGTATTTTTTTTTCAAAACACGTTTAGTGTGATGAGTCGATCGACCCACCATACATACGCTCATAAGATTTTCAATATAGTTAAGGTCAGTGTGAGCTTATTTATACATATTTGAATTTCAAAATTTTGTGACAGTATAGAATTCTTAAGCATCCTGTGTATGTTTGTTAGCAAAATCCATTTTGTCAATTTTTTGCAAAATGGCGACAAGTAATAAAATTCAATCACTTATTACTCAGTAGTGTTCAATTTTGTCAAAAAGGTCTCTATACATGAAATGTTGAGAAGCCTAAAGCTCATCTAAGTAAAATATAAAAAATATATATTTTAGCTTGAAAACAAGCGATGTATCAGTTCGATCGTACCCCCATACTAGCCATTTTGAGACTTTCGGAAGAGTTAACGCTCTTAACTGCTTGGTTTCGAAGATTAAAATTTTAATTTTTAATATCGCATAGAACTAACGTGCAGCCCCTATACGTTATGTTTAAAAAAAATATATAAAATTTTTTTTCAAAATGGCGGCTATCGTAAAAATTCAAAGTGTCATAACTTTGCTAAATCAAATCCTACTGAAAAATGTCGTATGCAAAAAGTGTTTGGAATTTTATTTTGCATATAAAAGCAATTTTTAATTATTTTTTTGTTAATAAAAACCGAGTCTTACCATATATTGACCGAGACCTCGAACGAGCTTTTATGCGACTCTGCATACAGTTAACGCTCGTATGAAGCTTCTATTTAAGAAATTGACTTAAATTTTTTATACCAAATAGAGCTTTCAACTATACTTACGATACTATACAAAAAAATTAAAAATTAAAAAATAAAAGTATTTTTTTTTCAAAACACGTTTAGTGTGATGAGTCGATCGACCCACCATACATACGCTCATAAGATTTTCAATATAGTTAAGGTCAGTGTGAGCTTATTTATACATATTTGAATTTCAAAATTTTGTGACAGTATAGAATTCTTAAGCATCCTGTGTATGTTTGTTAGCAAAATCCATTTTGTCAATTTTTTGCAAAATGGCGACAAGTATTAAAATTCAATCACTTATTACTCAGTAGTGTTCAATTTTGTCAAAAAGGTCTCTATACATGAAATGTTGAGAAGCCTAAAGCTCATCTAAGTAAAATATAAAAAATATATATTTTTGCTTGAAAACAAGCGATGTATCAGTTCGATCGTACCCCCATACTAGCCATTTTGAGACTTTCGGAAGAGTTAACGCTCTTAACTGCTTGGTTTCGAAGATTAAAATTTTAATTTTTAATATCGCATAGAACTAACGTGCAGACCCTATACGTTATGTTTAAAAAAAATATATAAAATTTTTTTTCAAAATGGCGGCTATCGTAAAAATTCAAAGTGTCATAACTTTGCTAAATCAAATCCTACTGAAAAATGTCGTATGCAAAAAGTGTTTGAAATTTTATTTTGCATATAAAAGCAATTTTTAATTATTTTTTTTTTAATAAAAATTGAGTCTTACCATATATTGACCGAGACCTCGAACGAGCTTTTATGCGACTCTGCATACAGTTAACGCTCGTATGAAGCTTCTATTTAAGAAATTGACTTGAATTTTTTATAATAAATAGAGCTTTCGACTATACTTACGATACTATACAAAAAAATTAAAAATTAAAAAATAAAAGTATTTTTTTTTCAAAACACGTTTAGTGTGATGAGTCGATCGACCCACCATACATACGCTCATAAGATTTTCAATATAGTTAAGGTCAGTGTGAGCTTATTTATACATATTTGAATTTCAAAATTTTGTGACAGTATAGAATTCTTAAGCAACCTGTGTATGTTTGTTAGCAAAATCCATTTTGTCAATTTTTTGCAAAATGGCGACAAGTATTAAAATTCAATCACTTATTACTCAGTAGTGTTCAATTTTGTCAAAAAGGTCTCTATACATGAAATGTTGAGAAGCCTAAAGCTCATCTAAGTAAAATATAAAAAATATATATTTTTGCTTGAAAACAAGCGATGTATCAGTTCGATCGTACCCCCATACTAGCCATTTTGAGACTTTCGGAAGAGTTAACGCTCTTAACTGCTTGGTTTCGAAGATTAAAATTTGAATTTTTAATATCGCATAGAACTAACGTGCAGCCCCTATACGTTATGTTTAAAAAAAATATATAAAATTTTTTTTCAAAATGGCGGCTATCGTAAAAATTCAAAGTGTCATAACTTTGCTAAATCAAATCCTACTGAAAAATGTCGTATGCAAAAAGTGTTTGGAATTTTATTTTGCATATAAAAGCAATTTTTAATTATTTTTTTTTTAATAAAAACCGAGTCTTACCATATATTGACCGAGACCTCGAACGAGCTTTTATGCGACTCTGCATACAGTTAACGCTCGTATGAAGCTTCTATTTAAGAAATTGACTTGAATTTTTTATACCAAATAGAGCTTTCAACTATACTTACGATACTATACAAAAAAATTAAAAATTAAAAAATAAAAGTATTTTTTTTTCAAAACACGTTTAGTGTGATGAGTCGATCGACCCACCATACATACGCTCATAAGATTTTCAATATAGTTAAGGTCAGTGTGAGCTTATTTATACATATTTGAATTTCAAAATTTTGTGACAGTATAGAATTCTTAAGCAACCTGTGTATGTTTGTTAGCAAAATCCATTTTGTCAATTTTTTGCAAAATGGCGACAAGTATTAAAATTCAATCACTTATTACTCAGTAGTGTTCAATTTTGTCAAAAAGGTCTCTATACATGAAATGTTGAGAAGCCTAAAGCTCATCTAAGTAAAATATAAAAAATATATATTTTTGCTTGAAAACAAGCGATGTATCAGTTCGATCGTACCCCCATACTAGCCATTTTGAGACTTTCGGAAGAGTTAACGCTCTTAACTGCTTGGTTTCGAAGATTAAAATTTTAATTTTTAATATCGCATAGAACTAACGTGCAGCCCCTATACGTTATGTTTAAAAAAAATATATAAAATTTTTTTTCAAAATGGCGGCTATCGTAAAAATTCAAAGTGTCATAACTTTGCTAAATCAAATCCTACTGAAAAATGTCGTATGCAAAAAGTGTTTGGAATTTTATTTTGCATATAAAAGCAATTTTTAATTATTTTTTTTTTAATAAAAACCGAGTCTTACCATATATTGACCGAGACCTCGAACGAGCTTTTATGCGACTCTGCATACAGTTAACGCTCGTATGAAGCTTCTATTTAAGAAATTGACTTGAATTTTTTATACCAAATAGAGCTTTCAACTATACTTACGATACTATACAAAAAAATTAAAAATTAAAAAATAAAAGTATTTTTTTTTCAAAACACGTTTAGTGTGATGAGTCGATCGACCCACCATACATACGCTCATAAGATTTTCAATATAGTTAAGGTCAGTGTGAGCTTATTTATACATATTTGAATTTCAAAATTTTGTGACAGTATAGAATTCTTAAGCAACCTGTGTATGTTTGTTAGCAAAATCCATTTTGTCAATTTTTTGCAAAATGGCGACAAGTATTAAAATTCAATCACTTATTACTCAGTAGTGTTCAATTTTGTCAAAAAGGTCTCTATACATGAAATGTTGAGAAGCCTAAAGCTCATCTAAGTAAAATATAAAAAATATATATTTTTGCTTGAAAACAAGCGATGTATCAGTTCGATCGTACCCCCATACTAGCCATTTTGAGACTTTCGGAAGAGTTAACGCTCTTAACTGCTTGGTTTCGAAGATTAAAATTTTAATTTTTAATATCGTATAGAACTAACGTGCAGCCCCTATACGTTATGTTTAAAAAAAATATATAAAATTTTTTTTCAAAATGGCGGCTATCGTAAAAATTCAAAGTGTCATAACTTTGCTAAATCATATCCTACTGAAAAATGTCGTATGCAAAAAGTGTTTGGAATTTTATTTTGCATATAAAAGCAATTTTTAATTATTTTTTTTTTAATAAAAACCGAGTCTTACCATATATTGACCGAGACCTCGAACGAGCTTTTATGCGACTCTGCATACAGTTAACGCTCGTATGAAGCTTCTATTTAAGAAATTGACTTAAATTTTTTATACCAAATAGAGCTTTCAACTATACTTACGATACTATACAAAAAAATTAAAAATTAAAAAATAAAAGTATTTTTTTTTCAAAACACGTTTAGTGTGATGAGTCGATCGACCCACCATACATACGCTCATAAGATTTTCAATATAGTTAAGGTCAGTGTGAGCTTATTTATACATATTTGAAATTCAAAATTTTGTGACAGTATAGAATTCTTAAGCATCCTGTGTATGTTTGTTAGCAAAATCCATTTTGTCAATTTTTTGCAAAATGGCGACAAGTATTAAAATTCAATCACTTATTACTCAGTAGTGTTCAATTTTGTCAAAAAGGTCTCTATACATGAAATGTTGAGAAGCCTAAAGCTCATCTAAGTAAAATATAAAAAATATATATTTTTGCTTGAAAACAAGCGATGTATCAGTTCGATCGTACCCCCATACTAGCCATTTTGAGACTTTCGGAAGAGTTAACGCTCTTAACTGCTTGGTTTCGAAGATTAAAATTTTAATTTTTAATATCGCATAGAACTAACGTGCAGCCCCTATACGTTATGTTTAAAAAAAATATATAAATTTTTTTTTCAAAATGGCGGCTATCGTAAAAATTCAAAGTGTCATAACTTTGCTAAATCAAATCCTACTGAAAAATGTCGTATGCAAAAAGTGTTTGGAATTTTATTTTGCATATAAAAGCAATTTTTAATTATTTTTTTTTTAATAAAAACCGAGTCTTACCATATATTGACCGAGACCTCGAACGAGCTTTTATGCGACTCTGCATACAGTTAACGCTCGTATGAAGCTTCTATTTAAGAAATTGACTTGAATTTTTTATACCAAATAGAGCTTTCAACTATACTTACGATACTATACAAAAAAATTAAAAATTAAAAAATAAAAGTATTTTTTTTTCAAAACACGTTTAGTGTGATGAGTCGATCGACCCACCATACATACGCTCATAAGATTTTCAATATAGTTAAGGTCAGTGTGAGCTTATTTATACATATTTAAATTTCAAAATTTTGTGACAGTATAGAATTCTTAAGCAACCTGTGTATGTTTGTTAGCAAAATCCATTTTGTCAATTTTTTGCAAAATGGCGACAAGTATTAAAATTCAATCACTTATTACTCAGTAGTGTTCAATTTTGTCAAAAAGGTCTCTATACATGAAATGTTGAGAAGCCTAAAGCTCATCTAAGTAAAATATAAAAAATATATATTTTTGCTTGAAAACAAGCGATGTATCAGTTCGATCGTACCCCCATACTAGCCATTTTGAGACTTTCGGAAGAGTTAACGCTCTTAACTGCTTGGTTTCGAAGATTAAAATTTTAATTTTTAATATCGCATAGAACTAACGTGCAGCCCCTATACGTTATGTTTAAAAAAAAATATATAAAATTTTTTTTCAAAATGGCGGCTATCGTAAAAATTCAAAGTGTCATAACTTTGCTAAATCAAATCCTACTGAAAAATGTCGTATGCAAAAAGTGTTTGAAATTTTATTTTGCATATAAAAGCAATTTTTAATTATTTTTTTTTTAATAAAAATTGAGTCTTACCATATATTGACCGAGACCTCGAACGAGCTTTTATGCGACTCTGCATACAGTTAACGCTCGTATGAAGCTTCTATTTAAGAAATTGACTTGAATTTTTTATACCAAATAGAGCTTTCGACTATACTTACGATACTATACAAAAAAATTAAAAATTAAAAAATAAAAGTATTTTTTTTTCAAAACACGTTTAGTGTGATGAGTCGATCGACCCACCATACATACGCTCATAAGATTTTCAATATAGTTAAGGTCAGTGTGAGCTTATTTATACATATTTGAATTTCAAAATTTTGTGTCAGTATAGAATTCTTAAGCATCCTGTGTATGTTTGTTAGCAAAATCCATTTTGTCAATTTTTTGCAAAATGGCGACAAGTATTAAAATTCAATCACTTATTACTCAGTAGTGTTCAATTTTGTCAAAAAGGTCTCTATACATGAAATGTTGAGAAGCCTAAAGCTCATCTAAGTAAAATATAAAAAATATATATTTTAGCTTGAAAACAAGCGATGTATCAGTTCGATCGTACCCCCATACTAGCCATTTTGAGACTTTCGGAAGAGTTAACGCTCTTAACTGCTTGGTTTCGAAGATTAAAATTTTAATTTTTAATATCGCATAGAACTAACGTGCAGCCCCTATACGTTATGTTTAAAAAAAATATATAAATTTTTTTTTCAAAATGGCGGCTATCGTAAAAATTTAAAGTGTCATAACTTTGCTAAATCAAATCCTACTGAAAAATGTCGTATGCAAAAAGTGTTTGGAATTTTATTTTGCATATAAAAGCAATTTTTAATTATTTTTTTGTTAATAAAAACCGAGTCTTACCATATATTGACCGAGACCTCGAACGAGCTTTTATGCGACTCTGCATACAGTTAACGCTCGTATGAAGCTTCTATTTAAGAAATTGACTTGAATTTTTTATACCAAATAGAGCTTTCAACTATACTTACGATACTATACAAAAAAATTAAAAATTAAAAAATAAAAGTATTTTTTTTTCAAAACACGTTTAGTGTGATGAGTCGATCGACCCACCATTCATACGCTCATAAGATTTTTAATATAGTTAAGGTCAGTGTGAGCTTATTTATACATATTTGAATTTCAAAATTTTGTGACAGTATAGAATTCTTAAGCATCCTGTGTATGTTTGTTAGCAAAATCCATTTTGTCAATTTTTTGCAAAATGGCGACAAGTATTAAAATTCAATCACTTATTACTCAGTAGTGTTCAATTTTGTCAAAAAGGTCTCTATACATGAAATGTTGAGAAGCCTAAAGCTCATCTAAGTAAAATATAGAAAATATATATTTTTGCTTTAAAACAAGCGATGTATCAGTTCGATCGTACCCCCATACTAGCCATTTTGAGACTTTCGGAAGAGTTAACGCGCTTAACTGCTTGGTTTCGAAGATTAAAATTTTAATTTTTAATATCGCATAGAACTAACGTGCAGCCCCTATACGTTATGTTTAAAAAAAATATATAAATTTTTTTTTCAAAATGGCGGCTATCGTAAAAATTCAAAGTGTCATAACTTTGCTAAATCAAATCCTACTGAAAAATGTCGTTTGCAAAAAGTGTTTGGAATTTTATTTTGCATATAAAAGCAATTTTTAATTATTTTTTTTTTAATAAAAACCGAGTCTTACCATATATTGACCGAGACCTCGAACGAGCTTTTATGCGACTCTGCATACAGTTAACGCTCGTATGAAGCTTCTATTTAAGAAATTGACTTGAATTTTTGATACCAAATAGAGCTTTCAACTATACTTACGATACTATACAAAAAAATTAAAAATTAAAAAATAAAAGTATTTTTTTTTCAAAACACGTTTAGTGTGATGAGTCGATCGACCCACCATACATACGCTCATAAGATTTTCAATATAGTTAAGGTCAGTGTGAGCTTATTTATACATATTTGAATTTCAAAATTTTGTGACAGTATAGAATTCTTAAGCATCCTGTGTATGTTTGTTAGCAAAATCCATTTTGTCAATTTTTTGCAAAATGGCGACAAGTATTAAAATTCAATCACTTATTACTCAGTAGTGTTCAATTTTGTCATAAAGGTCTCTATACATGAAATGTTGAGAAGCCTAAAGCTCATCTAAGTAAAATATAAAAAATATATATTTTTGCTTGAAAACAAGCGATGTATCAGTTCGATCGTACCCCCATACTAGCCATTTTGAGACTTTCGGAAGAGTTAACGCTCTTAACTGCTTGGTTTTGAAGATTAAAATTTTAATTTTTAATATCGCATAGAACTAACGTGCAGCCCCTATACGTTATGTTTAAAAAAAATATATAAAATTTTTTTTCAAAATGGCGGCTATCGTAAAAATTCAAAGTGTCATAACTTTGCTAAATCAAATCCTACTGAAAAATGTCGTATGCAAAAAGTGTTTGGAATTTTATTTTGCATATAAAAGCAATTTTTAATTATTTTTTTGTTAATAAAAACCGAGTCTTACCATATATTGACCGAGACCTCGAACGAGCTTTTATGCGACTCTGCATACAGTTAACGCTCGTATGAAGCTTCTATTTAAGAAATTGACTTGAATTTTTTATACCAAATAGAGCTTTCAACTATACTTACGATACTATACAAAAAAATTAAAAATTAAAAAATAAAAGTATTTTTTTTTCAAAACACGTTTAGTGTGATGAGTCGATCGACCCACCATTCATACGCTCATAAGATTTTTAATATAGTTAAGGTCAGTGTGAGCTTATTTATACATATTTGAATTTCAAAATTTTGTGACAGTATAGAATTCTTAAGCATCCTGTGTATGTTTGTTAGCAAAATCCATTTTGTCAATTTTTTGCAAAATGGCGACAAGTATTAAAATTCAATCACTTATTACTCAGTAGTGTTCAATTTTGTCAAAAAGGTCTCTATACATGAAATGTTGAGAAGCCTAAAGCTCATCTAAGTAAAATATAGAAAATATATATTTTTGCTTTAAAACAAGCGATGTATCAGTTCGATCGTACCCCCATACTAGCCATTTTGAGACTTTCGGAAGAGTTAACGCGCTTAACTGCTTGGTTTCGAAGATTAAAATTTTAATTTTTAATATCGCATAGAACTAACGTGCAGCCCCTATACGTTATGTTTAAAAAAAATATATAAATTTTTTTTTCAAAATGGCGGCTATCGTAAAAATTCAAAGTGTCATAACTTTGCTAAATCAAATCCTACTGAAAAATGTCGTTTGCAAAAAGTGTTTGGAATTTTATTTTGCATATAAAAGCAATTTTTAATTATTTTTTTTTTAATAAAAACCGAGTCTTACCATATATTGACCGAGACCTCGAACGAGCTTTTATGCGACTCTGCATACAGTTAACGCTCGTATGAAGCTTCTATTTAAGAAATTGACTTGAATTTTTGATACCAAATAGAGCTTTCAACTATACTTACGATACTATACAAAAAAATTAAAAATTAAAAAATAAAAGTATTTTTTTTTCAAAACACGTTTAGTGTGATGAGTCGATCGACCCACCATACATACGCTCATAAGATTTTCAATATAGTTAAGGTCAGTGTGAGCTTATTTATACATATTTGAATTTCAAAATTTTGTGACAGTATAGAATTCTTAAGCATCCTGTGTATGTTTGTTAGCAAAATCCATTTTGTCAATTTTTTGCAAAATGGCGACAAGTATTAAAATTCAATCACTTATTACTCAGTAGTGTTCAATTTTGTCATAAAGGTCTCTATACATGAAATGTTGAGAAGCCTAAAGCTCATCTAAGTAAAATATAAAAAATATATATTTTTGCTTGAAAACAAGCGATGTATCAGTTCGATCGTACCCCCATACTAGCCATTTTGAGACTTTCGGAAGAGTTAACGCTCTTAACTGCTTGGTTTCGAAGATTAAAATTTTAATTTTTAATATCGCATAGAACTAACGTGCAGCCCCTATACGTTATGTTTAAAAAAAATATATAAAATTTTTTTTCAAAATGGCGGCTATCGTAAAAATTCAAAGTGTCATAACTTTGCTAAATCAAATCCTACTGAAAAATGTCGTATGCAAAAAGTGTTTGGAATTTTATTTTGCATATAAAAGCAATTTTTAATTATTTTTTTTTTAATAAAAACCGAGTCTTACCATATATTGACCGAGACCTCGAACGAGCTTTTATGCGACTCTGCATACAGTTAACGCTCGTATGAAGCTTCTATTTAAGAAATTGACTTGAATTTTTTATACCAAATAGAGCTTTCAACTATACTTACGATACTATACAAAAAAATTAAAAATTAAAAAATAAAAGTATTTTTTTTTCAAAACACGTTTAGTGTGATGAGTCGATCGACCCACCATACATACGCTTATAAGATTTTCAATATAGTTAAGGTCAGTGTGAGCTTATTTATACATATTTGAATTTCAAAATTTTGTGACAGTATAGAATTCTTAAGCAACCTGTGTATGTTTGTTAGCAAAATCCATTTTGTCAATTTTTTGCAAAATGGCGACAAGTATTAAAATTCAATCACTTATTACTCAGTAGTGTTCAATTTTGTCAAAAAGGTCTCTATACATGAAATGTTGAGAAGCCTAAAGCTCATCTAAGTAAAATATAAAAAATATATATTTTTGCTTGAAAACAAGCGATGTATCAGTTCGATCGTACCCCCATACTAGCCATTTTGAGACTTTCGGAAGAGTTAACGCTCTTAACTGCTTGGTTTCGAAGATTAAAATTTTAATTTTTAATATCGCATAGAACTAACGTGCAGCCCCTATACGTTATGTTTAAAAAAAATATATAAAATTTTTTTTCAAAATGGCGGCTATCGTAAAAATTCAAAGTGTCATAACTTTGCTAAATCAAATCCTACTGAAAAATGTCGTATGCAAAAAGTGTTTGGAATTTTATTTTGCATATAAAAGTAATTTTTAATTATTTTTTTTTTAATAAAAACCGAGTCTTACCATATATTGACCGAGACCTCGAACGAGCTTTTATGCGACTCTGCATACAGTTAACGCTCGTATGAAGCTTCTATTTAAGAAATTGACTTGAATTTTTTATACCAAATAGAGCTTTCAACTATACTTACGATACTATACAAAAAAATTAAAAATTAAAAAATAAAAGTATTTTTTTTTCAAAACACGTTTAGTGTGATGAGTCGATCGACCCACCATACATACGCTCATAAGATTTTCAATATAGTTAAGGTCAGTGTGAGCTTATTTATACATATTTGAATTTCAAAATTTTGTGACAGTATAGAATTCTTAAGCAACCTGTGTATGTTTGTTAGCAAAATCCATTTTGTCAATTTTTTGCAAAATGGCGACAAGTATTAAAATTCAATCACTTATTACTCAGTAGTGTTCAATTTTGTCAAAAAGGTCTCTATACATGAAATGTTGAGAAGCCTAAAGCTCATCTAAGTAAAATATAAAAAATATATATTTTTGCTTGAAAACAAGCGATGTATCAGTTCGATCGTACCCCCATACTAGCCATTTTGAGACTTTCGGAAGAGTTAACGCTCTTAACTGCTTGGTTTCGAAGATTAAAATTTTAATTTTTAATATCGCATAGAACTAACGTGCAGCCCCTATACGTTATGTTTAAAAAAAATATATAAAATTTTTTTTCAAAATGGCGGCTATCGTAAAAATTCAAAGTGTCATAACTTTGCTAAATCAAATCCTACTGAAAAATGTCGTATGCAAAAAGTGTTTGGAATTTTATTTTGCATATAAAAGCAATTTTTAATTATTTTTTTTTTAATAAAAACCGAGTCTTACCATATATTGACCGAGACCTCGAACGAGCTTTTATGCGACTCTGCATACAGTTAACGCTCGTATGAAGCTTCTATTTAAGAAATTGACTTGAATTTTTTATACCAAATAGAGCTTTCAACTATACTTACGATACTATACAAAAAAATTAAAAATTAAAAAATAAAAGTATTTTTTTTTCAAAACACGTTTAGTGTGATGAGTCGATCGACCCACCATACATACGCTCATAAGATTTTCAATATAGTTAAGGTCAGTGTGAGCTTATTTATACATATTTGAATTTCAAAATTTTGTGACAGTATAGAATTCTTAAGCGTCCTGTGTATGTTTGTTAGCAAAATCCATTTTGTCAATTTTTTGCAAAATGGCGACAAGTATTAAAATTCAATCACTTATTACTCAGTAGTGTTCAATTTTGTCAAAAAGGTCTCTATACATGAAATGTTGAGAAGCCTAAAGCTCATCTAAGTAAAATATAAAAAATATATATTTTTGCTTGAAAACAAGCGATGTATCAGTTCGATCGTACCCCCATACTAGCCATTTTGAGACTTTCGGAAGAGTTAACGCTCTTAACTGCTTGGTTTCGAAGATTAAAATTTTAATTTTTAATATCGCATAGAACTAACGTGCAGCCCCTATACGTTATGTTTAAAAAAAATATATAAAATTTTTTTTCAAAATGGCGGCTATCGTAAAAATTCAAAGTGTCATAACTTTGCTAAATCAAATCCTACTGAAAAATGTCGTATGCAAAAAGTGTTTGGAATTTTATTTTGCATATAAAAGCAATTTTTAATTATTTTTTTTTTAATAAAAACCGAGTCTTACCATATATTGACCGAGACCTCGAACGAGCTTTTATGCGACTCTGCATACAGTTAACGCTCGTATGAAGCTTCTATTTAAGAAATTGACTTGAATTTTTTATACCAAATAGAGCTTTCAACTATACTTACGATACTATACAAAAAAATTAAAAATTAAAAAATAAAAGTATTTTTTTTTCAAAACACGTTTAGTGTGATGAGTCGATCGACCCACCATACATACGCTCATAAGATTTTCAATATAGTTAAGGTCAGTGTGAGCTTATTTATACATATTTGAATTTCAAAATTTTGTGACAGTATAGAATTCTTAAGCAACCTGTGTATGTTTGTTAGCAAAATCCATTTTGTCAATTTTTTGCAAAATGGCGACAAGTATTAAAATTCAATCACTTATTACTCAGTAGTGTTCAATTTTGTCAAAAAGGTCTCTATACATGAAATGTTGAGAAGCCTAAAGCTCATCTAAATAAAATATAAAAAATATATATTTTTGCTTGAAAACAAGCGATGTATCAGTTCGATCGTACCCCCATACTAGCCATTTTGAGACTTTCGGAAGAGTTAACGCTCTTAACTGCTTGGTTTCGAAGATTAAAATTTTAATTTTTAATATCGCATAGAACTAACGTGCAGCCCCTATACGTTATGTTTAAAAAAAATATATAAATTTTTTTTTCAAAATGGCGGCTATCGTAAAAATTCAAAGTGTCATAACTTTGCTAAATCAAATCCTACTGAAAAATGTCGTATGCAAAAAGTGTTTGGAATTTTATTTTGCATATAAAAGCAATTTTTAATTATTTTTTTGTTAATAAAAACCGAGTCTTACCATATATTGACCGAGACATCGAACGAGCTTTTATGCGACTCTGCATACAGTTAACGCTCGTATGAAGCTTCTATTTAAGAAATTGACTTGAATTTTTTATACCAAATAGAGCTTTCAACTATACTTACGATACTATACAAAAAAATTAAAAATTAAAAAATAAAAGTATTTTTTTTTCAAAACACGTTTAGTGTGATGAGTCGATCGACCCACCATACATACGCTCATAAGATTTTCAATATAGTTAAGGTCAGTGTGAGCTTATTTATACATATTTGAATTTCAAAATTTTGTGACAGTATAGAATTCTTAAGCATCCTGTGTATGTTTGTTAGCAAAATCCATTTTGTCAATTTTTTGCAAAATGGCGACAAGTATTAAAATTCAATCACTTATTACTCAGTAGTGTTCAATTTTGTCAAAAAGGTCTCTATACATGAAATGTTGAGAAGCCTAAAGCTCATCTAAGTAAAATATAAAAAATATATATTTTTGCTTGAAAACAAGCGATGTATCAGTTCGATCGTACCCCCATACTAGCCATTTTGAGACTTTCGGAAGAGTTAACGCTCTTAACTGCTTGGTTTCGAAGATTAAAATTTTAATTTTTAATATCGCATAGAACTAACGTGCAGCCCCTATACGTTATGTTTAAAAAAAATATATAAAATTTTTTTTCAAAATGGCGGCTATCGTAAAAATTCAAAGTGTCATAACTTTGCTAAATCAAATCCTACTGAAAAATGTCGTATGCAAAAAGTGTTTGGAATTTTATTTTGCATATAAAAGCAATTTTTAATTATTTTTTTTTTAATAAAAACCGAGTCTTACCATATATTGACCGAGACCTCGAACGAGCTTTTATGCGACTCTGCATACAGTTAACGCTCGTATGAAGCTTCTATTTAAGAAATTGACTTGAATTTTTTATACCAAATAGAGCTTTCAACTATACTTACGATACTATACAAAAAAATTAAAAATTAAAAAATAAAAGTATTTTTTTTTCAAAACACGTTTAGTGTGATGAGTCGATCGACCCACCATACATACGCTCATAAGATTTTCAATATAGTTAAGGTCAGTGTGAGCTTATTTATACATATTTGAATTTCAAAATTTTGTGACAGTATAGAATTCTTAAGCGTCCTGTGTATGTTTGTTAGCAAAATCCATTTTGTCAATTTTTTGCAAAATGGCGACAAGTATTAAAATTCAATCACTTATTACTCAGTAGTGTTCAATTTTGTCAAAAAGGTCTCTATACATGAAATGTTGAGAAGCCTAAAGCTCATCTAAGTAAAATATAAAAAATATATATTTTTGCTTGAAAACAAGCGATGTATCAGTTCGATCGTACCCCCATACTAGCCATTTTGAGACTTTCGGAAGAGTTAACGCTCTTAACTGCTTGGTTTCGAAGATTAAAATTTTAATTTTTAATATCGCATAGAACTAACGTGCAGCCCCTATACGTTATGTTTAAAAAAAATATATAAAATTTTTTTTCAAAATGGCGGCTATCGTAAAAATTCAAAGTGTCATAACTTTGCTAAATCAAATCCTACTGAAAAATGTCGTATGCAAAAAGTGTTTGGAATTTTATTTTGCATATAAAAGCAATTTTTAATTATTTTTTTTTTAATAAAAACCGAGTCTTACCATATATTGACCGAGACCTCGAACGAGCTTTTATGCGACTCTGCATACAGTTAACGCTCGTATGAAGCTTCTATTTAAGAAATTGACTTGAATTTTTTATACCAAATAGAGCTTTCAACTATACTTACGATACTATACAAAAAAATTAAAAATTAAAAAATAAAAGTATTTTTTTTTCAAAACACGTTTAGTGTGATGAGTCGATCGACCCACCATACATACGCTCATAAGATTTTCAATATAGTTAAGGTCAGTGTGAGCTTATTTATACATATTTGAATTTCAAAATTTTGTGACAGTATAGAATTCTTAAGCATCCTGTGTATGTTTGTTAGCAAAATCCATTTTGTCAATTTTTTGCAAAATGGCGACAAGTATTAAAATTCAATCACTTATTACTCAGTAGTGTTCAATTTTGTCAAAAAGGTCTCTATACATGAAATGTTGAGAAGCCTAAAGCTCATCTAAGTAAAATATAAAAAATATATATTTTTGCTTGAAAACAAGCGATGTATCAGTTCGATCGTACCCCCATACTAGCCATTTTGAGACTTTCGGAAGAGTTAACGCTCTTAACTGCTTGGTTTCGAAGATTAAAATTTTAATTTTTAATATCGCATAGAACTAACGTGCAGCCCCTATACGTTATGTTTAAAAAAAATATATAAAATTTTTTTTCAAAATGGCGGCTATCGTAAAAATTCAAAGTGTCATAACTTTGCTAAATCAAATCCTACTGAAAAATGTCGTATGCAAAAAGTGTTTGGAATTTTATTTTGCATATAAAAGCAATTTTTAATTATTTTTTTTTTAATAAAAACCGAGTCTTACCATATATTGACCGAGACCTCGAACGAGCTTTTATGCGACTCTGCATACAGTTAACGCTCGTATGAAGCTTCTATTTAAGAAATTTACTTGAATTTTTTATACCAAATAGAGCTTTCAACTATACTTACGATACTATACAAAAAAATTAAAAATTAAAAAATAAAAGTATTTTTTTTTCAAAACACGTTTAGTGTGATGAGTCGATCGACCCACCATACATACGCTCATAAGATTTTCAATATAGTTAAGGTCAGTGTGAGCTTATTTATACATATTTGAATTTCAAAATTTTGTGACAGTATAGAATTCTTAAGCATCCTGTGTATGTTTGTTAGCAAAATCCATTTTGTCAATTTTTTGCAAAATGGCGACAAGTATTAAAATTCAATCACTTATTACTCAGTAGTGTTCAATTTTGTCAAAAAGGTCTCTATACATGAAATGTTGAGAAGCCTAAAGCTCATCTAAGTAAAATATAAAAAATATATATTTTTGCTTGAAAACAAGCGATGTATCAGTTCGATCGTACCCCCATACTAGCCATTTTGAGACTTTCGGAAGAGTTAACGCTCTTAACTGCTTGGTTTCGAAGATTAAAATTTGAATTTTTAATATCGCATAGAACTAACGTGCAGCCCCTATACGTTATGTTTAAAAAAAATATATAAAATTTTTTTTCAAAATGGCGGCTATCGTAAAAATTCAAAGTGTCATAACTTTGCTAAATCAAATCCTACTGAAAAATGTCGTATGCAAAAAGTGTTTGGAATTTTATTTTGCATATAAAAGCAATTTTTAATTATTTTTTTGTTAATAAAAACCGAGTCTTACCATATATTGACCGAGACCTCGAACGAGCTTTTATGCGACTCTGCATACAGTTAACGCTCGTATGAAGCTTCTATTAAAGAAATTGACTTGAATTTTTCATACCAAATAGAGCTTTCAACTATACTTACGATACTATACAAAAAAATTAAAAATTAAAAAATAAAAGTATTTTTTTTTCAAAACACGTTTAGTGTGATGAGTCGATCGACCCACCATACATACGCTCATAAGATTTTCAATATAGTTAAGGTCAGTGTGAGCTTATTTATACATATTTGAATTTCAAAATTTTGTGACAGTATAGAATTCTTAAGCATCCTGTGTATGTTTGTTAGCAAAATCCATTTTGTCAATTTTTTGCAAAATGGCGACAAGTATTAAAATTCAATCACTTATTACTCAGTAGTGTTCAATTTTGTCAAAAAGGTCTCTATACATGAAATGTTGAGAAGCCTAAAGCTCATCTAAGTAAAATATAAAAAATATATATTTTAGCTTGAAAACAAGCGATGTATCAGTTCGATCGTACCCCCATACTAGCCATTTTGAGACTTTCGGAAGAGTTAACGCTCTTAACTGCTTGGTTTCGAAGATTAAAATTTTAATTTTTAATATCGCATAGAACTAACGTGCAGCCCCTATACGTTATGTTTAAAAAAAATATATAAATTTTTTTTTCAAAATGGCGGCTATCGTAAAAATTCAAAGTGTCATAACTTTGCTAAATCAAATCCTACTGAAAAATGTCGTATGCAAAAAGTGTTTGGAATTTTATTTTGCATATAAAAGCAATTTTTAATTATTTTTTTTTTAATAAAAACCGAGTCTTACCATATATTGACCGAGACCTCGAACGAGCTTTTATGCGACTCTGCATACAGTTAACGCTCGTATGAAGCTTCTATTTAAGAAATTGACTTGAATTTTTTATACCAAATAGAGCTTTCAACTATACTTACGATACTATACAAAAAAATTAAAAATTAAAAAATAAAAGTATTTTTTTTTCAAAACACGTTTAGTGTGATGAGTCGATCGACCCACCATACATACGCTCATAAGATTTTCAATATAGTTAAGGTCAGTGTGAGCTTATTTATACATATTTGAATTTCAAAATTTTGTGACAGTATAGAATTCTTAAGCATCCTGTGTATGTTTGTTAGCAAAATCCATTTTGTCAATTTTTTGCAAAATGGCGACAAGTATTAAAATTCAATCACTTATTACTCAGTAGTGTTCAATTTTGTCAAAAAGGTCTCTATACATGAAATGTTGAGAAGCCTAAAGCTCATCTAAGTAAAATATAAAAAATATATATTTTTGCTTGAAAACAAGCGATGTATCAGTTCGATCGTACCCCCATACTAGCCATTTTGAGACTTTCGGAAGAGTTAACGCTCTTAACTGCTTGGTTTCGAAGATTAAAATTTGAATTTTTAATATCGCATAGAACTAACGTGCAGCCCCTATACGTTATGTTTAAAAAAAATATATAAAATTTTTTTTCAAAATGGCGGCTATCGTAAAAATTCAAAGTGTCATAACTTTGCTAAATCAAATCCTACTGAAAAATGTCGTATGCAAAAAGTGTTTGGAATTTTATTTTGCATATAAAAGCAATTTTTAATTATTTTTTTGTTAATAAAAACCGAGTCTTACCATATATTGACCGAGACCTCGAACGAGCTTTTATGCGACTCTGCATACAGTTAACGCTCGTATGAAGCTTCTATTTAAGAAATTGACTTGAATTTTTTATACCAAATAGAGCTTTCAACTATACTTACGATACTATACAAAAAAATTAAAAATTAAAAAATAAAAGTATTTTTTTTTCAAAACACGTTTAGTGTGATGAGTCGATCGACCCACCATACATACGCTCATAAGATTTTCAATATAGTTAAGGTCAGTGTGAGCTTATTTATACATATTTGAATTTCAAAATTTTGTGACAGTATAGAATTCTTAAGCATCCTGTGTATGTTTGTTAGCAAAATCCATTTTGTCAATTTTTTGCAAAATGGCGACAAGTATTAAAATTCAATCACTTATTACTCAGTAGTGTTCAATTTTGTCAAAAAGGTCTCTATACATGAAATGTTGAGAAGCCTAAAGCTCATCTAAGTAAAATATAAAAAATATATATTTTAGCTTGAAAACAAGCGATGTATCAGTTCGATCGTACCCCCATACTAGCCATTTTGAGACTTTCGGAAGAGTTAACGCTCTTAACTGCTTGGTTTCGAAGATTAAAATTTTAATTTTTAATATCGCATAGAACTAACGTGCAGCCCCTATACGTTATGTTTAAAAAAAATATATAAATTTTTTTTTCAAAATGGCGGCTATCGTAAAAATTCAAAGTGTCATAACTTTGCTAAATTAAATCCTACTGAAAAATGTCGTATGCAAAAAGTGTTTGGAATTTTATTTTGCATATAAAAGCAATTTTTAATTATTTTTTTTTTAATAAAAACCGAGTCTTACCATATATTGACCGAGACCTCGAACGAGCTTTTATGCGACTCTGCATACAGTTAACGCTCGTATGAAGCTTCTATTTTAGAAATTGACTTGAATTTTTTATACCAAATAGAGCTTTCAACTATACTTACGATACTATACAAAAAAATTAAAAATTAAAAAATAAAAGTATTTTTTTTTCAAAACACGTTTAGTGTGATGAGTCGATCGACCCACCATACATACGCTCATAAGATTTTCAATATAGTTAAGGTCAGTGTGAGCTTATTTATACATATTTGAATTTCAAAATTTTGTGACAGTATAGAAGTCTTAAGCATCCTGTGTATGTTTGTTAGCAAAATCCATTTTGTCAATTTTTTGCAAAATGGCGACAAGTATTAAAATTCAATCACTTATTACTCAGTAGTGTTCAATTTTGTCATAAAGGTCTCTATACATGAAATTTTGAGAAGCCTAAAGCTCATCTAAGTAAAATATAAAAAATATATATTTTTGCTTGAAAACAAGCGATGTATCAGTTCGATCGTACCCCCATACTAGCCATTTTGAGACTTTCGGAAGAGTTAACGCTCTTAACTGCTTGGTTTCGAAGATTAAAATTTTAATTTTTAATATCGCATAGAACTAACGTGCAGCCCCTATACGTTATGTTTAAAAAAAATATATAAATTTTTTTTTCAAAATGGCGGCTATCGTAAAAATTCAAAGTGTCATAACTTTGCTAAATCAAATCCTACTGAAAAATGTCGTATGCAAAAAGTGTTTGAAATTTTATTTTGCATATAAAAGCAATTTTTAATTATTTTTTTTTTAATAAAAATTGAGTCTTACCATATATTGACCGAGACCTCGAACGAGCTTTTATGCGACTCTGCATACAGTTAACGCTCGTATGAAGCTTCTATTTAAGAAATTGACTTGAATTTTTTATACCAAATAGAGCTTTCAACTATACTTACGATACTATACAAAAAAATTAAAAATTAAAAAATAAAAGTATTTTTTTTTCAAAACACGTTTAGTGTGATGAGTCGATCGACCCACCATACATACGCTCATAAGATTTTCAATATAGTTAAGGTCAGTGTGAGCTTATTTATACATATTTGAATTTCAAAATTTTGTGACAGTATAGAATTCTTAAGCATCCTGTGTATGTTTGTTAGCAAAATCCATTTTGTCAATTTTTTGCAAAATGGCGACAAGTATTAAAATTCAATCACTTATTACTCAGTAGTGTTCAATTTTGTCAAAAAGGTCTCTATACATGAAATGTTGAGAAGCCTAAAGCTCATCTAAGTAAAATATAAAAAATATATATTTTTGCTTGAAAACAAGCGATGTATCAGTTCGATCGTACCCCCATACTAGCCATTTTGAGACTTTCGGAAGAGTTAACGCTCTTAACTGCTTGGTTTCGAAGATTAAAATTTGAATTTTTAATATCGCATAGAACTAACGTGCAGCCCCTATACGTTATGTTTAAAAAAAATATATAAAATTTTTTTTCAAAATGGCGGCTATCGTAAAAATTCAAAGTGTCATAACTTTGCTAAATCAAATCCTACTGAAAAATGTCGTATGCAAAAAGTGTTTGGAATTTTATTTTGCATATAAAAGCAATTTTTAATTATTTTTTTTTTAATAAAAATGGAGTCTTACCATATATTGACCGAGACCTCGAACGAGCTTTTATGCGACTCTGCATACAGTTAACGCTCGTATGAAGCTTCTATTTAAGAAATTGACTTGAATTTTTTATACCAAATAGAGCTTTCAACTATACTTACGATACTATACAAAAAAATTAAAAATTAAAAAATAAAAGTATTTTTTTTTCAAAACACGTTTAGTGTGATGAGTCGATCGACCCACCATACATACGCTCATAAGATTTTCAATATAGTTAAGGTCAGTGTGAGCTTATTTATACATATTTGAATTTCAAAATTTTGTGACAGTATAGAATTCTTAAGCATCCTGTGTATGTTTGTTAGCAAAATCCATTTTGTCAATTTTTTGCAAAATGGCGACAAGTATTAAAATTCAATCACTTATTACTCAGTAGTGTTCAATTTTGTCAAAAAGGTCTCTATACATGAAATGTTGAGAAGCCTAAAGCTCATCTAAGTAAAATATAAAAAATATATATTTTAGCTTGAAAACAAGCGATGTATCAGTTCGATCGTACCCCCATACTAGCCATTTTGAGACTTTCGGAAGAGTTAACGCTCTTAACTGCTTGGTTTCGAAGATTAAAATTTTAATTTTTAATATCGCATAGAACTAACGTGCAGCCCCTATACGTTATGTTTAAAAAAAATATATAAATTTTTTTTTCAAAATGGCGGCTATCGTAAAAATTCAAAGTGTCATAACTTTGCTAAATCAAATCCTACTGAAAAATGTCGTATGCAAAAAGTGTTTGAAATTTTATTTTGCATATAAAAGCAATTTTTAATTATTTTTTTTTTAATAAAAATTGAGTCTTACCATATATTGACCGAGACCTCGAACGAGCTTTTATGCGACTCTGCATACAGTTAACGCTCGTATGAAGCTTCTATTTAAGAAATTGACTTGAATTTTTTATACCAAATAGAGCTTTCAACTATACTTACGATACTATACAAAAAAATTAAAAATTAAAAAATAAAAGTATTTTTTTTTCAAAACACGTTTAGTGTGATGAGTCGATCGACCCACCATACATACGCTCATAAGATTTTCAATATAGTTAAGGTCAGTGTGAGCTTATTTATACATATTTGAATTTCAAAATTTTGTGACAGTATAGAATTCTTAAGCATCCTGTGTATGTTTGTTAGCAAAATCCATTTTGTCAATTTTTTGCAAAATGGCGACAAGTATTAAAATTCAATCACTTATTACTCAGTAGTGTTCAATTTTGTCAAAAAGGTCTCTATACATGAAATGTTGAGAAGCCTAAAGCTCATCTAAGTAAAATATAAAAAATATATATTTTTGCTTGAAAACAAGCGATGTATCAGTTCGATCGTACCCCCATACTAGGCATTTTGAGACTTTCGGAAGAGTTAACGCTCTTAACTGCTTGGTTTCGAAGATTAAAATTTGAATTTTTAATATCGCATAGAACTAACGTGCAGCCCCTATACGTTATGTTTAAAAAAAATATATAAAATTTTTTTTCAAAATGGCGGCTATCGTAAAAATTCAAAGTGTCATAACTTTGCTAAATCAAATCCTACTGAAAAATGTCGTATGCAAAAAGTGTTTGGAATTTTATTTTGCATATAAAAGCAATTTTTAATTATTTTTTTTTTAATAAAAATGGAGTCTTACCATATATTGACCGAGACCTCGAACGAGCTTTTATGCGACTCTGCATACAGTTAACGCTCGTATGAAGCTTCTATTTAAGAAATTGACTTGAATTTTTTATACCAAATAGAGCTTTCAACTATACTTACGATACTATACAAAAAAATTAAAAATTAAAAAATAAAAGTATTTTTTTTTCAAAACACGTTTAGTGTGATGAGTCGATCGACCCACCATACATACGCTCATAAGATTTTCAATATAGTTAAGGTCAGTGTGAGCTTATTTATACATATTTGAATTTCAAAATTTTGTGACAGTATAGAATTCTTAAGCATCCTGTGTATGTTTGTTAGCAAAATCCATTTTGTCAATTTTTTGCAAAATGGCGACAAGTATTAAAATTCAATCACTTATTACTCAGTAGTGTTCAATTTTGTCAAAAAGGTCTCTATACATTAAATGTTGAGAAGCCTAAAGCTCATCTAAGTAAAATATAAAAAATATATATTTTAGCTTGAAAACAAGCGATGTATCAGTTCGATCGTACCCCCATACTAGCCATTTTGAGACTTTCGGAAGAGTTAACGCTCTTAACTGCTTGGTTTCGAAGATTAAAATTTTAATTTTTAATATCGCATAGAACTAACGTGCAGCCCCTATACGTTATGTTTAAAAAAAATATATAAATTTTTTTTTCAAAATGGCGGCTATCGTAAAAATTCAAAGTGTCATAACTTTGCTAAATCAAATCCTACTGAAAAATGTCGTATGCAAAAAGTGTTTGGAATTTTATTTTGCATATAAAAGCAATTTTTAATTATTTTTTTTTTAATAAAAACCGAGTCTTACCATATATTGACCGAGACCTCGAACGAGCTTTTATGCGACTCTGCATACAGTTAACGCTCGTATGAAGCTTCTATTTAAGAAATTGACTTGAATTTTTTATACCAAATAGAGCTTTCAACTATACTTACGATACTATACAAAAAAATTAAAAATTAAAAAATAAAAGTATTTTTTTTTCAAAACACGTTTAGTGTGATGAGTCGATCGACCCACCATACATACGCTCATAAGATTTTCAATATAGTTAAGGTCAGTGTGAGCTTATTTATACATATTTGAATTTCAAAATTTTGTGACAGTATAGAAGTCTTAAGCATCCTGTGTATGTTTGTTAGCAAAATCCATTTTGTCAATTTTTTGCAAAATGGCGACAAGTATTAAAATTCAATCACTTATTACTCAGTAGTGTTCAATTTTGTCATAAAGGTCTTTATACATGAAATGTTGAGAAGCCTAAAGCTCATCTAAGTAAAATATAAAAAATATATATTTTTGCTTGAAAACAAGCGATGTATCAGTTCGATCGTACCCCCATACTAGCCATTTTGAGACTTTCGGAAGAGTTAACGCTCTTAACTGCTTGGTTTCGAAGATTAAAATTTTAAATTTTAATATCGCATAGAACTAACGTGCAGCCCCTATACGTTATGTATAAAAAAAATATATAAATTTTTTTTTTAAAATGGCGGCTATCGTAAAAATTCAAAGTGTCATAACTTTGCTAAATCAAATCCTACTGAAAAATGTCGTATGCAAAAAGTGTTTGGAATTTTATTTTGCATATAAAAGCAATTTTTAATTATTTTTTTTTTAATAAAAACCGAGTCTTACCATATATTGACCGAGACCTCGAACGAGCTTTTATGCGACTCTGCATACAGTTAACGCTCGTATGAAGCTTCTATTTAAGAAATTGACTTGAATTTTTTATACCAAATAGAGCTTTCAACTATACTTACGATACTATACAAAAAAATTAAAAATTAAAAAATAAAAGTATTTTTTTTTCAAAACACGTTTAGTGTGATGAGTCGATCGACCCACCATACATACGCTCATAAGATTTTCAATATAGTTAAGGTCAGTGTGAGCTTATTTATACATATTTAAATTTCAAAATTTTGTGACAGTATAGAATTCTTAAGCAACCTGTGTATGTTTGTTAGCAAAATCCATTTTGTCAATTTTTTGCAAAATGGCGACAAGTATTAAAATTCAATCACTTATTACTCAGTAGTGTTCAATTTTGTCAAAAAGGTCTCTATACATGAAATGTTAAGAAGCCTAAAGCTCATCTAAGTAAAATATAAAAAATATATATTTTTGCTTGAAAACAAGCGATGTATCAGTTCGATCGTACCCCCATACTAGCCATTTTGAGACTTTCGGAAGAGTTAACGCTCTTAACTGCTTGGTTTCGAAGATTAAAATTTTAATTTTTAATATCGCATAGAACTAACGTGCAGCCCCTATACGTTATGTTTAAAAAAAATATATAAATTTTTTTTTCAAAATGGCGGCTATCGTAAAAATTCAAAGTGTCATAACTTTGCTAAATCAAATCCTACTGAAAAATGTCGTATGCAAAAAGTGTTTGGAATTTTATTTTGCATATAAAAGCAATTTTTAATTATTTTTTTTTTAATAAAAACCGAGTCTTACCATATATTGACCGAGACCTCGAACGAGCTTTTATGCGACTCTGCATACAGTTAACGCTCGTATGAAGCTTCTATTTAAGAAATTGACTTGAATTTTTGATACCAAATAGAGCTTTCAACTATACTTACGATACTATACAAAAAAATTAAAAATTAAAAAATAAAAGTATTTTTTTTTCAAAACACGTTTAGTGTGATGAGTCGATCGACCCACCATACATACGCTCATAAGATTTTCAATATAGTTAAGGTCAGTGTGAGCTTATTTATACATATTTGAATTTCAAAATTTTGTGACAGTATAGAATTCTTAAGCATCCTGTGTATGTTTGTTAGCAAAATCCATTTTGTCAATTTTTTGCAAAATGGCGACAAGTATTAAAATTCAATCACTTATTACTCAGTAGTGTTCAATTTTGTCAAAAAGGTCTCTATACATGAAATGTTGAGAAGCCTAAAGCTCATCTAAGTAAAATATAAAAAATATATATTTTTGCTTGAAAACAAGCGATGTATCAGTTCGATCGTACCCCCATACTAGCCATTTTGAGACTTTCGGAAGAGTTAACGCTCTTAACTGCTTGGTTTCGAAGATTAAAATTTTAATTTTTAATATCGCATAGAACTAACGTGCAGCCCCTATACGTTATGTTTAAAAAAAATATATAAATTTTTTTTTCAAAATGGCGGCTATCGTAAAAATTCAAAGTGTCATAACTTTGCTAAATCAAATCTTACTGAAAAATGTCGTATGCAAAAAGTGTTTGGAATTTTATTTTGCATATAAAAGCAATTTTTAATTATTTTTTTTTAATAAAAACCGAGTCTTACCATATATTGACCGAGACCTCGAACGAGCTTTTATGCGACTCTGCATACAGTTAACGCTCGTATGAAGCTTCTATTTAAGAAATTGACTTGAATTTTTTATACCAAATAGAGCTTTCAACTATACTTACGATACTATACAAAAAAATTAAAAATTAAAAAATAAAAGTATTTTTTTTTCAAAACACGTTTAGTGTGATGAGTCGATCGACCCACCATACATACGCTCATAAGATTTTCAATATAGTTAAGGTCAGTGTGAGCTTATTTATACATATTTGAATTTCAAAATTTTGTGACAGTATAGAATTCTTAAGCATCCTGTGTATGTTTGTTAGCAAAATCCATTTTGTCAATTTTTTGCAAAATGGCGACAAGTATTAAAATTCAATCACTTATTACTCAGTAGTGTTCAATTTTGTCAAAAAGGTCTCTATACATGAAATGTTGAGAAGCCTAAAGCTCATCTAAGTAAAATATAAAAAATATATATTTTTGCTTGAAAACAAGCGATGTATCAGTTCGATCGTACCCCCATACTAGCCATTTTGAGACTTTCGGAAGAGTTAACGCTCTTAACTGCTTGGTTTCGAAGATTAAAATTTTAATTTTTAATATCGCATAGAACTAACGTGCAGCCCCTATACGTTATGTTTAAAAAAAATATATAAATTTTTTTTTCAAAATGGCGGCTATCGTAAAAATTCAAAGTGTCATAACTTTGCTAAATCAAATCCTACTGAAAAATGTCGTATGCAAAAAGTGTTTGGAATTTTATTTTGCATATAAAAGCAATTTTTAATTATTTTTTTTTTAATAAAAATGGAGTCTTACCATATATTGACCGAGACCTCGAACGAGCTTTTATGCGACTCTGCATACAGTTAACGCTCGTATGAAGCTTCTATTTAAGAAATTGACTTGATTTTTTTATACCAAATAGAGCTTTCAACTATACTTACGATACTATACAAAAAAATTAAAAATTAAAAAATAAAAGTATTTTTTTTTCAAAACACGTTTAGTGTGATGAGTCGATCGACCCACCATACATACGCTCATAAGATTTTCAATATAGTTAAGGTCAGTGTGAGCTTATTTATACATATTTGAATTTCAAAATTTTGTGACAGTATAGAATTCTTAAGCATCCTGTGTATGTTTGTTAGCAAAATCCATTTTGTCAATTTTTTGCAAAATGGCGACAAGTATTAAAATTCAATCACTTATTACTCAGTAGTGTTCAATTTTGTCAAAAAGGTCTCTATACATGAAATGTTGAGAAGCCTAAAGCTCATCTAAGTAAAATATAAAAAATATATATTTTTGCTTGAAAACAAGCGATGTATCAGTTCGATCGTACCCCCATACTAGCCATTTTGAGACTTTCGGAAGAGTTAACGCTCTTAACTGCTTGGTTTCGAAGATTAAAATTTTAATTTTTAATATCGCATAGAACTAACGTGCAGCCCCTATACGTTATGTTTAAAAAAAATATATAAAATTTTTTTTCAAAATGGCGGCTATCGTAAAAATTCAAAGTGTCATAACTTTGCTAAATCAAATCCTACTGAAAAATGTCGTATGCAAAAAGTGTTTGGAATTTTATTTTGCATATAAAAGCAATTTTTAATTATTTTTTTTTTAATAAAAACCGAGTCTTACCATATATTGACCGAGACCTCGAACGAGCTTTTATGCGAATCTGCATACAGTTAACGCTCGTATGAAGCTTCTATTTAAGAAATTGACTTGAATTTTTTATACCAAATAGAGCTTTCAACTATACTTACGATACTATACAAAAAAATTAAAAATTAAAAAATATAAGTATTTTTTTTTCAAAACACGTTTAGTGTGATGAGTCGATCGACCCACCATACATACGCTCATAAGATTTTCAATATAGTTAAGGTCAGTGTGAGCTTATTTATACATATTTGAATTTCAAAATTTTGTGACAGTATAGAATTCTTAAGCAGCCTGTGTATGTTTGTTAGCAAAATCCATTTTGTCAATTTTTTGCAAAATGGCGACAAGTATTAAAATTCAATCACTTATTACTCAGTAGTGTTCAATTTTGTCAAAAAGGTCTCTATACATGAAATGTTGAGAAGCCTAAAGCTCATCTAAGTAAAATATAAAAAATATATATTTTTGCTTGAAAACAAGCGATGTATCAGTTCGATCGTACCCCCATACTAGCCATTTTGAGACTTTCGGAAGAGTTAACGCTCTTAACTGCTTGGTTTCGAAGATTAAAATTTTAATTTTTAATATCGCATAGAACTAACGTGCAGCCCCTATACGTTATGTTTAAAAAAAATATATAAAATTTTTTTTCAAAATGGCGGCTATCGTAAAAATTCAAAGTGTCATAACTTTGCTAAATCAAATCCTACTGAAAAATGTCGTATGCAAAAAGTGTTTGGAATTTTATTTTGCATATAAAAGCAATTTTTAATTATTTTTTTTTTAATAAAAACCGAGTCTTACCATATATTGACCGAGACCTCGAACGAGCTTTTATGCGACTCTGCATACAGTTAACGCTCGTATGAAGCTTCTATTTAAGAAATTGACTTGAATTTTTTATACCAAATAGAGCTTTCAACTATACTTACGATACTATACAAAAAAATTAAAAATTAAAAAATAAAAGTATTTTTTTTTCAAAACACGTTTAGTGTGATGAGTCGATCGACCCACCATACATACGCTCATAAGATTTTCAATATAGTTAAGGTCAGTGTGAGCTTATTTATACATATTTGAATTTCAAAATTTTGTGACAGTATAGAATTCTTAAGCATCCTGTGTATGTTTGTTAGCAAAATCCATTTTGTCAATTTTTTGCAAAATGGCGACAAGTATTAAAATTCAATCACTTATTACTCAGTAGTGTTCAATTTTGTCAAAAAGGTCTCTATACATGAAATGTTGAGAAGCCTAAAGCTCATCTAAGTAAAATATAAAAAATATATATTTTTGCTTGAAAACAAGCGATGTATCAGTTCGATCGTACCCCCATACTAGCCATTTTGAGACTTTCGGAAGAGTTAACGCTCTTAACTGCTTGGTTTCGAAGATTAAAATTTTAATTTTTAATATCGCATAGAACTAACGTGCAGCCCCTATACGTTATGTTTAAAAAAAATATATAAATTTTTTTTTCAAAATGGCGGCTATCGTAAAAATTCAAAGTGTCATAACTTTGCTAAATCAAATCCTACTGAAAAATGTCGTATGCAAAAAGTGTTTGGAATTTTATTTTGCATATAAAAGCAATTTTTAATTATTTTTTTTTTAATAAAAACCGAGTCTTACCATATATTGACCGAGACCTCGAACGAGCTTTTATGCGACTCTGCATACAGTTAACGCTCGTATGAAGCTTCTATTTAAGAAATTGACTTGAATTTTTTATACCAAATAGAGCTTTCAACTATACTTACGATACTATACAAAAAAATTAAAAATTAAAAAATAAAAGTATTTTTTTTTCAAAACACGTTTAGTGTGATGAGTCGATCGACCCACCATACATACGCTCATAAGATTTTCAATATAGTTAAGGTCAGTGTGAGCTTATTTATACATATTTGAATTTCAAAATTTTGTGACAGTATAGAATTCTTAAGCATCCTGTGTATGTTTGTTAGCAAAATCCATTTTGTCAATTTTTTGCAAAATGGCGACAAGTATTAAAATTCAATCACTTATTACTCAGTAGTGTTCAATTTTGTCAAAAAGGTCTCTATACATGAAATGTTGAGAAGCCTAAAGCTCATCTAAGTAAAATATAAAAAATATATATTTTTGCTTGAAAACAAGCGATGTATCAGTTCGATCGTACCCCCATACTAGCCATTTTGAGACTTTCGGAAGAGTTAACGCTCTTAACTGCTTGGTTTCGAAGATTAAAATTTGAATTTTTAATATCGCATAGAACTAACGTGCAGCCCCTATACGTTATGTTTAAAAAAAATATATAAAATTTTTTTTCAAAATGGCGGCTATCGTAAAAATTCAAAGTGTCATAACTTTGCTAAATCAAATCCTACTGAAAAATTTCGTATGCAAAAAGTGTTTGGAATTTTATTTTGCATATAAAAGCAATTTTTAATTATTTTTTTTTTAATAAAAACCGAGTCTTACCATATATTGACCGAGACCTCGAACGAGCTTTTATGCGACTCTGCATACAGTTAACGCTCGTATGAAGCTTCTATTTAAGAAATTGACTTGAATTTTTTATACCAAATAGAGCTTTCAACTATACTTACGATACTATACAAAAAAATTAAAAATTAAAAAATAAAAGTATTTTTTTTTCAAAACACGTTTAGTGTGATGAGTCGATCGACCCACCATACATACGCTCATAAGATTTTCAATATAGTTAAGGTCAGTGTGAGCTTATTTATACATATTTGAATTTCAAAATTTTGTGACAGTATAGAATTCTTAAGCATCCTGTGTATGTTTGTTAGCAAAATCCATTTTGTCAATTTTTTGCAAAATGGCGACAAGTATTAAAATTCAATCACTTATTACTCAGTAGTGTTCAATTTTGTCAAAAAGGTCTCTATACATGAAATGTTGAGAAGCCTAAAGCTCATCTAAGTAAAATATAAAAAATATATATTTTTGCTTGAAAACAAGCGATGTATCAGTTCGATCGTACCCCCATACTAGCCATTTTGAGACTTTCGGAAGAGTTAACGCTCTTAACTGCTTGGTTTCGAAGATTAAAATTTAAATTTTTAATATCGCATAGAACTAACGTGCAGCCCCTATACGTTATGTTTAAAAAAAATATATAAAATTTTTTTTCAAAATGGCGGCTATCGTAAAAATTCAAAGTGTCATAACTTTGCTAAATCAAATCCTACTGAAAAATTTCGTATGCAAAAAGTGTTTGGAATTTTATTTTGCATATAAAAGCAATTTTTAATTATTTTTTTTTTAATAAAAACCGAGTCTTACCATATATTGACCGAGACCTCGAACGAGCTTTTATGCGACTCTGCATACAGTTAACGCTCGTATGAAGCTTCTATTTAAGAAATTGACTTGAATTTTTTATACCAAATAGAGCTTTCAACTATACTTACGATACTATACAAAAAAATTAAAAATTAAAAAATAAAAGTATTTTTTTTTCAAAACACGTTTAGTGTGATGAGTCGATCGACCCACCATACATACGCTCATAAGATTTTCAATATAGTTAAGGTCAGTGTGAGCTTATTTATACATATTTGAATTTCAAAATTTTGTGACAGTATAGAATTCTTAAGCATCCTGTGTATGTTTGTTAGCAAAATCCATTTTGTCAATTTTTTGCAAAATGGCGACAAGTATTAAAATTCAATCACTTATTACTCAGTAGTGTTCAATTTTGTCAAAAAGGTCTCTATACATGAAATGTTGAGAAGCCTAAAGCTCATCTAAGTAAAATATAAAAAATATATATTTTTGCTTGAAAACAAGCGATGTATCAGTTCGATCGTACCCCCATACTAGCCATTTTGAGACTTTCGGAAGAGTTAACGCTCTTAACTGCTTGGTTTCGAAGATTAAAATTTTAATTTTTAATATCGCATAGAACTAACGTGCAGCCCCTATACGTTATGTTTAAAAAAAATATATAAAATTTTTTTTCAAAATGGCGGCTATCGTAAAAATTCAAAGTGTCATAACTTTGCTAAATCAAATCCTACTGAAAAATTTCGTATGCAAAAAGTGTTTGGAATTTTATTTTGCATATAAAAGCAATTTTTAATTATTTTTTTTTTAATAAAAACCGAGTCTTACCATATATTGACCGAGACCTCGAACGAGCTTTTATGCGACTCTGCATACAGTTAACGCTCGTATGAAGCTTCTATTTAAGAAATTGACTTGAATTTTTTATACCAAATAGAGCTTTCAACTATACTTACGATACTATACAAAAAAATTAAAAATTAAAAAATAAAAGTATTTTTTTTTCAAAACACGTTTAGTGTGATGAGTCGATCGACCCACCATACATACGCTCATAAGATTTTCAATATAGTTAAGGTCAGTGTGAGCTTATTTATACATATTTGAATTTCAAAATTTTGTGACAGTATAGAATTCTTAAGCATCCTGTGTATGTTTGTTAGCAAAATCCATTTTGTCAATTTTTTGCAAAATGGCGACAAGTATTAAAATTCAATCACTTATTACTCAGTAGTGTTCAATTTTGTCAAAAAGGTCTCTATACATGAAATGTTGAGAAGCCTAAAGCTCATCTAAGTAAAATATAAAAAATATATATTTTTGCTTGAAAACAAGCGATGTATCAGTTCGATCGTACCCCCATACTAGCCATTTTGAGACTTTCGGAAGAGTTAACGCTCTTAACTGCTTGGTTTCGAAGATTAAAATTTTAATTTTTAATATCGCATAGAACTAACGTGCAGCCCCTATACGTTATGTTTAAAAAAAATATATAAAATTTTTTTTCAAAATGGCGGCTATCGTAAAAATTCAAAGTGTCATAACTTTGCTAAATCAAATCCTACTGAAAAATGTCGTATGCAAAAAGTGTTTGGAATTTTATTTTGCATATAAAAGCAATTTTTAATTATTTTTTTTTTAATAAAAACCGAGTTTAACCATATATTGACCGAGACCTCGAACGAGCTTTTATGCGACTCTGCATACAGTTAACGCTCGTATGAAGCTTCTATTTAAGAAATTGACTTGAATTTTTTATACCAAATAGAGCTTTCAACTATACTTACGATACTATACAAAAAAATTAAAAATTAAAAAATAAAAGTATTTTTTTTTCAAAACACGTTTAGTGTGATGAGTCGATCGACCCACCATACATACGCTCATAAGATTTTCAATATAGTTAAGGTCAGTGTGAGCTTATTTATACATATTTGAATTTCAAAATTTTGTGACAGTATAGAATTCTTAAGCATCCTGTGTATGTTTGTTAGCAAAATCCATTTTGTCAATTTTTTGCAAAATGGCGACAAGTATTAAAATTCAATCACTTATTACTCAGTAGTGTTCAATTTTGTCAAAAAGGTCTCTATACATGAAATGTTGAGAAGCCTAAAGCTCATCTAAGTAAAATATAAAAAATATATATTTTTGCTTGAAAACAAGCGATGTATCAGTTCGATCGTACCCCCATACTAGCCATTTTGAGACTTTCGGAAGAGTTAACGCTCTTAACTGCTTGGTTTCGAAGATTAAAATTTTAATTTTTAATATCGCATAGAACTAACGTGCAGCCCCTATACGTTATGTTTAAAAAAAATATATAAATTTTTTTTTCAAAATGGCGGCTATCGTAAAAATTCAAAGTGTCATAACTTTGCTAAATCAAATCCTACTGAAAAATGTCGTATGCAAAAAGTGTTTGGAATTTTATTTTGCATATAAAAGCAATTTTTAATTATTTTTTTTTTAATAAAAACCGAGTCTTACCATATATTGACCGAGACCTCGAACGAGCTTTTATGCGACTCTGCATACAGTTAACGCTCGTATGAAGCTTCTATTTAAGAAATTGACTTGAATTTTTTATACCAAATAGAGCTTTCAACTATACTTACGATACTATACAAAAAAATTAAAAATTAAAAAATAAAAGTATTTTTTTTTCAAAACACGTTTAGTGTGATGAGTCGATCGACCCACCATACATACGCTCATAAGATTTTCAATATAGTTAAGGTCAGTGTGAGCTTATTTATACATATTTGAATTTCAAAATTTTGTGACAGTATAGAATTCTTAAGCATCCTGTGTATGTTTGTTAGCAAAATCCATTTTGTCAATTTTTTGCAAAATGGCGACAAGTATTAAAATTCAATCACTTATTACTCAGTAGTGTTCAATTTTGTCAAAAAGGTCTCTATACATGAAATGTTGAGAAGCCTAAAGCTCATCTAAGTAAAATATAAAAAATATATATTTTTGCTTGAAAACAAGCGATGTATCAGTTCGATCGTACCCCCATACTAGCCATTTTGAGACTTTCGGAAGAGTTAACGCTCTTAACTGCTTGGTTTCGAAGATTAAAATTTGAATTTTTAATATCGCATAGAACTAACGTGCAGCCCCTATACGTTATGTTTAAAAAAAATATATAAAATTTTTTTTCAAAATGGCGGCTATCGTAAAAATTCAAAGTGTCATAACTTTGCTAAATCAAATCCTACTGAAAAATGTCGTATGCAAAAAGTGTTTGGAATTTTATTTTGCATATAAAAGCAATTTTTAATTATTTTTTTTTTAATAAAAACCGAGTCTTACCATATATTGACCGAGACCTCGAACGAGCTTTTATGCGACTCTGCATACAGTTAACGCTCGTATGAAGCTTCTATTTAAGAAATTGACTTGAATTTTTTATACCAAATAGAGCTTTCAACTATACTTACGATACTATACAAAAAAATTAAAAATTAAAAAATAAAAGTATTTTTTTTTCAAAACACGTTTAGTGTGATGAGTCGATCGACCCACCATACATACGCTCATAAGATTTTCAATATAGTTAAGGTCAGTGTGAGCTTATTTATACATATTTGAATTTCAAAATTTTGTGACAGTATAGAATTCTTAAGCATCCTGTGTATGTTTGTTAGCAAAATCCATTTTGTCAATTTTTTGCAAAATGGCGACAAGTATTAAAATTCAATCACTTATTACTCAGTAGTGTTCAATTTTGTCAAAAAGGTCTCTATACATGAAATGTTGAGAAGCCTAAAGCTCATCTAAGTAAAATATAAAAAATATATATTTTTGCTTGAAAACAAGCGATGTATCAGTTCGATCGTACCCCCATACTAGCCATTTTGAGACTTTCGGAAGAGTTAACGCTCTTAACTGCTTGGTTTCGAAGATTAAAATTTTAATTTTTAATATCGCATAAAACTAACGTGCAGCCCCTATACGTTATGTTTAAAAAAAATATATAAAATTTTTTTTCAAAATGGCGGCTATCGTAAAAATTCAAAGTGTCATAACTTTGCTAAATCAAATCCTACTGAAAAATGTCGTATGCAAAAAGTGTTTGGAATTTTATTTTGCATATAAAAGCAATTTTTAATTATTTTTTTTTTAATAAAAACCGAGTCTTACCATATATTGACCGAGACCTCGAACGAGCTTTTATGCGACTCTGCATACAGTTAACGCTCGTATGAAGCTTCTATTTAAGAAATTGACTTGAATTTTTTATACCAAATAGAGCTTTCAACTATACTTACGATACTATACAAAAAAATTAAAAATTAAAAAATAAAAGTATTTTTTTTTCAAAACACGTTTAGTGTGATGAGTCGATCGACCCACCATACATACGCTCATAAGATTTTCAATATAGTTAAGGTCAGTGTGAGTTTATTTATACATATTTGAATTTCAAAATTTTGTGACAGTATAGAATTCTTAAGCATCCTGTGTATGTTTGTTAGCAAAATCCATTTTGTCAATTTTTTGCAAAATGGCGACAAGTATTAAAATTCAATCACTTATTACTCAGTAGTGTTCAATTTTGTCAAAAAGGTCTCTATACATGAAATGTTGAGAAGCCTAAAGCTCATCTAAGTAAAATATAAAAAATATATATTTTTGCTTGAAAACAAGCGATGTATCAGTTCGATCGTACCCCCATACTAGCCATTTTGAGACTTTCGGAAGAGTTAACGCTCTTAACTGCTTGGTTTCGAAGATTAAAATTTTAATTTTTAATATCGCATAGAACTAACGTGCAGCCCCTATACGTTATGTTTAAAAAAAATATATAAAATTTTTTTTCAAAATGGCGGCTATCGTAAAAATTCAAAGTGTCATAACTTTGCTAAATCAAATCCTACTGAAAAATGTCGTATGCAAAAAGTGTTTGGAATTTTATTTTGCATATAAAAGCAATTTTTAATTATTTTTTTTTTAATAAAAACCGAGTCTTACCATATATTGACCGAGACCTCGAACGAGCTTTTATGCGACTCTGCATACAGTTAACGCTCGTATGAAGCTTCTATTTAAGAAATTGACTTGAATTTTTTATACCAAATAGAGCTTTCAACTATACTTACGATACTATACAAAAAAATTAAAAATTAAAAAATAAAAGTATTTTTTTTTCAAAACACGTTTAGTGTGATGAGTCGATCGACCCACCATACATACGCTCATAAGATTTTCAATATAGTTAAGGTCAGTGTGAGCTTATTTATACATATTTGAATTTCAAAATTTTGTGACAGTATAGAATTCTTAAGCATCCTGTGTATGTTTGTTAGCAAAATCCATTTTGTCAATTTTTTGCAAAATGGCGACAAGTATTAAAATTCAATCACTTATTACTCAGTAGTGTTCAATTTTGTCAAAAAGGTCTCTATACATGAAATGTTGAGAAGCCTAAAGCTCATCTAAGTAAAATATAAAAAATATATATTTTTGCTTGAAAACAAGCGATGTATCAGTTCGATCGTACCCCCATACTAGCCATTTTGAGACTTTCGGAAGAGTTAACGCTCTTAACTGCTTGGTTTCGAAGATTAAAATTTTAATTTTTAATATCGCATAGAACTAACGTGCAGCCCCTATACGTTATGTTTAAAAAAAATATATAAAATTTTTTTTCAAAATGGCGGCTATCGTAAAAATTCAAAGTGTCATAACTTTGCTAAATCAAATCCTACTGAAAAATGTCGTATGCAAAAAGTGTTTGGAATTTTATTTTGCATATAAAAGCAATTTTTAATTATTTTTTTTTTAATAAAAACCGAGTCTTACCATATATTGACCGAGACCTCGAACGAGCTTTTATGCGACTCTGCATACAGTTAACGCTCGTATGAAGCTTCTATTTAAGAAATTGACTTGAATTTTTTATACCAAATAGAGCTTTCAACTATACTTACGATACTATACAAAAAAATTAAAAATTAAAAAATAAAAGTATTTTTTTTTCAAAACACGTTTAGTGTGATGAGTCGATCGACCCACCATACATACGCTCATAAGATTTTCAATATAGTTAAGGTCAGTGTGAGCTTATTTATACATATTTGAATTTCAAAATTTTGTGACAGTATAGAATTCTTAAGCATCCTGTGTATGTTTGTTAGCAAAATCCATTTTGTCAATTTTTTGCAAAATGGCGACAAGTATTAAAATTCAATCACTTATTACTCAGTAGTGTTCAATTTTGTCAAAAAGGTCTCTATACATGAAATGTTGAGAAGCCTAAAGCTCATCTAAGTAAAATATAAAAAATATATATTTTTGCTTGAAAACAAGCGATGTATCAGTTCGATCGTACCCCCATACTAGCCATTTTGAGACTTTCGGAAGAGTTAACGCTCTTAACTGCTTGGTTTCGAAGATTAAAATTTTAATTTTTAATATCGCATAGAACTAACGTGCAGCCCCTATACGTTATGTTTAAAAAAAATATATAAAATTTTTTTTCAAAATGGCGGCTATCGTAAAAATTCAAAGTGTCATAACTTTGCTAAATCAAATCCTACTGAAAAATGTCGTATGCAAAAAGTGTTTGGAATTTTATTTTGCATATAAAAGCAATTTTTAATTATTTTTTTTTTAATAAAAACCGAGTCTTACCATATATTGACCGAGACCTCGAACGAGCTTTTATGCGACTCTGCATACAGTTAACGCTCGTATGAAGCTTCTATTTAAGAAATTGACTTGAATTTTTTATACCAAATAGAGCTTTCAACTATACTTACGATACTATACAAAAAAATTAAAAATTAAAAAATAAAAGTATTTTTTTTTCAAAACACGTTTAGTGTGATGAGTCGATCGACCCACCATACATACGCTCATAAGATTTTCAATATAGTTAAGGTCAGTGTGAGCTTATTTATACATATTTGAATTTCAAAATTTTGTGACAGTATAGAATTCTTAAGCATCCTGTGTATGTTTGTTAGCAAAATCCATTTTGTCAATTTTTTGCAAAATGGCGACAAGTATTAAAATTCAATCACTTATTACTCAGTAGTGTTTAATTTTGTCAAAAAGGTCTCTATACATGAAATGTTGAGAAGCCTAAAGCTCATCTAAGTAAAATATAAAAAATATATATTTTTGCTTGAAAACAAGCGATGTATCAGTTCGATCGTACCCCCATACTAGCAATTTTGAGACTTTCGGAAGAGTTAACGCTCTTAACTGCTTGGTTTCGAAGATTAAAATTTGAATTTTTAATATCGCATAGAACTAACGTGCAGCCCCTATACGTTATGTTTAAAAAAAATATATAAAATTTTTTTTCAAAATGGCGGCTATCGTAAAAATTCAAAGTGTCATAACTTTGCTAAATCAAATCCTACTGAAAAATGTCGTATGCAAAAAGTGTTTGGAATTTTATTTTGCATATAAAAGCAATTTTTAATTATTTTTTTTTTAATAAAAACCGAGTCTTACCATATATTGACCGAGACCTCGAACGAGCTTTTATGCGACTCTGCATACAGTTAACGCTCGTATGAAGCTTCTATTTAAGAAATTGACTTGAATTTTTTATACCAAATAGAGCTTTCAACTATACTTACGATACTATACAAAAAAATTAAAAATTAAAAAATAAAAGTATTTTTTTTTCAAAACACGTTTAGTGTGATGAGTCGATCGACCCACCATACATACGCTCATAAGATTTTCAATATAGTTAAGGTCAGTGTGAGCTTATTTATACATATTTGAATTTCAAAATTTTGTGACAGTATAGAATTCTTAAGCATCCTGTGTATGTTTGTTAGCAAAATCCATTTTGTCAATTTTTTGCAAAATGGCGACAAGTATTAAAATTCAATCACTTATTACTCAGTAGTGTTCAATTTTGTCAAAAAGGTCTCTATACATGAAATGTTGAGAAGCCTAAAGCTCATCTAAGTAAAATATAAAAAATATATATTTTTGCTTGAAAACAAGCGATGTATCAGTTCGATCGTACCCCCATACTAGCCATTTTGAGACTTTCGGAAGAGTTAACGCTCTTAACTGCTTGGTTTCGAAGATTAAAATTTTAATTTTTAATATCGCATAGAACTAACGTGCAGCCCCTATACGTTATGTTTAAAAAAAATATATAAAATTTTTTTTCAAAATGGCGGCTATCGTAAAAATTCAAAGTGTCATAACTTTGCTAAATCAAATCCTACTGAAAAATGTCGTATGCAAAAAGTGTTTGGAATTTTATTTTGCATATAAAAGCAATTTTTAATTATTTTTTTTTTAATAAAAACCGAGTCTTACCATATATTGACCGAGACCTCGAACGAGCTTTTATGCGACTCTGCATACAGTTAACGCTCGTATGAAGCTTCTATTTAAGAAATTGACTTGAATTTTTTATACCAAATAGAGCTTTCAACTATACTTACGATACTATACAAAAAAATTAAAAATTAAAAAATAAAAGTATTTTTTTTTCAAAACACGTTTAGTGTGATGAGTCGATCGACCCACCATACATACGCTCATAAGATTTTCAATATAGTTAAGGTCAGTGTGAGCTTATTTATACATATTTGAATTTCAAAATTTTGTGACAGTATAGAATTCTTAAGCATCCTGTGTATGTTTGTTAGCAAAATCCATTTTGTCAATTTTTTGCAAAATGGCGACAAGTATTAAAATTCAATCACTTATTACTCAGTAGTGTTTAATTTTGTCAAAAAGGTCTCTATACATGAAATGTTGAGAAGCCTAAAGCTCATCTAAGTAAAATATAAAAAATATATATTTTTGCTTGAAAACAAGCGATGTATCAGTTCGATCGTACCCCCATACTAGCAATTTTGAGACTTTCGGAAGAGTTAACGCTCTTAACTGCTTGGTTTCGAAGATTAAAATTTGAATTTTTAATATCGCATAGAACTAACGTGCAGCCCCTATACGTTATGTTTAAAAAAAATATATAAAATTTTTTTTCAAAATGGCGGCTATCGTAAAAATTCAAAGTGTCATAACTTTGCTAAATCAAATCCTACTGAAAAATGTCGTATGCAAAAAGTGTTTGGAATTTTATTTTGCATATAAAAGCAATTTTTAATTATTTTTTTTTTAATAAAAACCGAGTCTTACCATATATTGACCGAGACCTCGAACGAGCTTTTATGCGACTCTGCATACAGTTAACGCTCGTATGAAGCTTCTATTTAAGAAATTGACTTGAATTTTTTATACCAAATAGAGCTTTCAACTATACTTACGATACTATACAAAAAAATTAAAAATTAAAAAATAAAAGTATTTTTTTTTCAAAACACGTTTAGTGTGATGAGTCGATCGACCCACCATACATACGCTCATAAGATTTTCAATATAGTTAAGGTCAGTGTAAGCTTATTTATACATATTTGAATTTCAAAATTTTGTGACAGTATAGAATTCTTAAGCATCCTGTGTATGTTTGTTAGCAAAATCCATTTTGTCAATTTTTTGCAAAATGGCGACAAGTATTAAAATTCAATCACTTATTACTCAGTAGTGTTCAATTTTGTCAAAAAGGTCTCTATACATGAAATGTTGAGAAGCCTAAAGCTCATCTAAGTAAAATATAAAAAATATATATTTTTGCTTGAAAACAAGCGATGTATCAGTTCGATCGTACCCCCATACTAGCCATTTTGAGACTTTCGGAAGAGTTAACGCTCTTAACTGCTTGGTTTCGAAGATTAAAATTTTAATTTTTAATATCGCATAGAACTAACGTGCAGCCCCTATACGTTATGTTTAAAAAAAATATATAAATTTTTTTTTCAAAATGGCGGCTATCGTAAAAATTCAAAGTGTCATAACTTTGCTAAATCAAATCCTACTGAAAAATGTCGTATGCAAAAAGTGTTCGGAATTTTATTTTGCATATAAAAGCAATTTTTAATTATTTTTTTCTTAATAAAAACCGAGTCTTACCATATATTGACCGAGACCTCGAACGAGCTTTTATGCGACTCTGCATACAGTTAACGCTCGTATGAAGCTTCTATTTAAGAAATTGACTTGAATTTTTTATACCAAATAGAGCTTTCAACTATACTTACGATACTATACAAAAAAATTAAAAATTAAAAAATAAAAGTATTTTTTTTTCAAAACACGTTTAGTGTGATGAGTCGATCGACCCACCATACATACGCTCATAAGATTTTCAATATAGTTAAGGTCAGTGTGAGCTTATTTATACATATTTGAATTTCAAAATTTTGTGACAGTATAGAATTCTTAAGCATCCTGTGTATGTTTGTTAGCAAAATCCATTTTGTCAATTTTTTGCAAAATGGCGACAAGTATTAAAATTCAATCACTTATTACTCAGTAGTGTTCAATTTTGTCAAAAAGGTCTCTATACATGAAATGTTGAGAAGCCTAAAGCTCATCTAAGTAAAATATAAAAAATATATATTTTTGCTTGAAAACAAGCGATGTATCAGTTCGATCGTACCCCCATACTAGCCATTTTGAGACTTTCGGAAGAGTTAACGCTCTTAACTGCTTGGTTTCGAAGATTAAAATTTTAATTTTTAATATCGCATAGAACTAACGTGCAGCCCCTATACGTTATGTTTAAAAAAAATATATAAAATTTTTTTTCAAAATGGCGGCTATCGTAAAAATTCAAAGTGTCATAACTTTGCTAAATCAAATCCTACTGAAAAATGTCGTATGCAAAAAGTGTTTGGAATTTTATTTTGCATATAAAAGCAATTTTTAATTATTTTTTTTTTAATAAAAACCGAGTCTTACCATATATTGACCGAGACCTCGAACGAGCTTTTATGCGACTCTGCATACAGTTAACGCTCGTATGAAGCTTCTATTTAAGAAATTGACTTGAATTTTTTATACCAAATAGAGCTTTCAACTATACTTACGATACTATACAAAAAAATTAAAAATTAAAAAATAAAAGTATTTTTTTTTCAAAACACGTTTAGTGTGATGAGTCGATCGACCCACCATACATACGCTCATAAGATTTTCAATATAGTTAAGGTCAGTGTGAGCTTATTTATACATATTTGAATTTCAAAATTTTGTGACAGTATAGAATTCTTAAGCATCCTGTGTATGTTTGTTAGCAAAATCCATTTTGTCAATTTTTTGCAAAATGGCGACAAGTATTAAAATTCAATCACTTATTACTCAGTAGTGTTCAATTTTGTCAAAAAGGTCTCTATACATGAAATGTTGAGAAGCCTAAAGCTCATCTAAGTAAAATATAAAAAATATATATTTTTGCTTGAAAACAAGCGATGTATCAGTTCGATCGTACCCCCATACTAGCCATTTTGAGACTTTCGGAAGAGTTAACGCTCTTAACTGCTTGGTTTCGAAGATTAAAATTTTAATTTTTAATATCGCATAGAACTAACGTGCAGCCCCTATACGTTATGTTTAAAAAAAATATATAAAATTTTTTTTCAAAATGGCGGCTATCGTAAAAATTCAAAGTGTCATAACTTTGCTAAATCAAATCCTACTGAAAAATGTCGTATGCAAAAAGTGTTTGGAATTTTATTTTGCATATAAAAGCAATTTTTAATTATTTTTTTTTTAATAAAAACCGAGTCTTACCATATATTGACCGAGACCTCGAACGAGCTTTTATGCGACTCTGCATACAGTTAACGCTCGTATGAAGCTTCTATTTAAGAAATTGACTTGAATTTTTTATACCAAATAGAGCTTTCAACTATACTTACGATACTATACAAAAAAATTAAAAATTAAAAAATAAAAGTATTTTTTTTTCAAAACACGTTTAGTGTGATGAGTCGATCGACCCACCATACATACGCTCATAAGATTTTCAATATAGTTAAGGTCAGTGTGAGCTTATTTATACATATTTGAATTTCAAAATTTTGTGACAGTATAGAATTCTTAAGCATCCTGTGTATGTTTGTTAGCAAAATCCATTTTGTCAATTTTTTGCAAAATGGCGACAAGTATTAAAATTCAATCACTTATTACTCAGTAGTGTTTAATTTTGTCAAAAAGGTCTCTATACATGAAATGTTGAGAAGCCTAAAGCTCATCTAAGTAAAATATAAAAAATATATATTTTTGCTTGAAAACAAGCGATGTATCAGTTCGATCGTACCCCCATACTAGCCATTTTGAGACTTTCGGAAGAGTTAACGCTCTTAACTGCTTGGTTTCGAAGATTAAAATTTGAATTTTTAATATCGCATAGAACTAACGTGCAGCCCCTATACGTTATGTTTAAAAAAAATATATAAAATTTTTTTTCAAAATGGCGGCTATCGTAAAAATTCAAAGTGTCATAACTTTGCTAAATCAAATCCTACTGAAAAATGTCGTATCCAAAAAGTGTTTGGAATTTTATTTTGCATATAAAAGCAATTTTTAATTATTTTTTTTTTAATAAAAACCGAGTCTTACCATATATTGACCGAGACCTCGAACGAGCTTTTATGCGACTCTGCATACAGTTAACGCTCGTATGAAGCTTCTATTTAAGAAATTGACTTGAATTTTTTATACCTAATAGAGCTTTCAACTATACTTACGATACTATACAAAAAAATTAAAAATTAAAAAATAAAAGTATTTTTTTTTTAAAACACGTTTAGTGTGATGAGTCGATCGACCCACCATACATACGCTCATAAGATTTTCAATATAGTTAAGGTCAGTGTAAGCTTATTTATACATATTTGAATTTCAAAATTTTGTGACAGTATAGAATTCTTAAGCATCCTGTGTATGTTTGTTAGCAAAATCCATTTTGTCAATTTTTTGCAAAATGGCGACAAGTATTAAAATTCAATCACTTATTACTCAGTAGTGTTTAATTTTGTCAAAAAGGTCTCTATACATGAAATGTTGAGAAGCCTAAAGCTCATCTAAGTAAAATATAAAAAATATATATTTTTGCTTGAAAACAAGCGATGTATCAGTTCGATCGTACCCCCATACTAGCCATTTTGAGACTTTCGGAAGAGTTAACGCTCTTAACTGCTTGGTTTCGAAGATTAAAATTTTAATTTTTAATATCGCATAGAACTAACGTGCAGCCCCTATACGTTATGTTTAAAAAAAATATATAAAATTTTTTTTCAAAATGGCGGCTATCGTGAAAATTCAAAGTGTCATAACTTTGCTAAATCAAATCCTACTGAAAAATGTCGTATGCAAAAAGTGTTTGGAATTTTATTTTGCATATAAAAGCAATTTTTAATTATTTTTTTTTTAATAAAAACCGAGTCTTACCATATATTGACCGAGACCTCGAACGAGCTTTTATGCGACTCTGCATACAGTTAACGCTCGTATGAAGCTTCTATTTAAGAAATTGACTTGAATTTTTTATACCAAATAGAGCTTTCAACTATACTTACGATACTATACAAAAAAATTAAAAATTAAAAAATAAAAGTATTTTTTTTTCAAAACACGTTTAGTGTGATGAGTCGATCGACCCACCATACATACGCTCATAAGATTTTCAATATAGTTAAGGTCAGTGTGAGCTTATTTATACATATTTGAATTTCAAAATTTTGTGACAGTATAGAATTCTTAAGCATCCTGTGTATGTTTGTTAGCAAAATCCATTTTATCAATTTTTTGCAAAATGGCGACAAGTATTAAAATTCAATCACTTATTACTCAGTAGTGTTCAATTTTGTCAAAAAGGTCTCTATACATGAAATGTTGAGAAGCCTAAAGCTCATCTAAGTAAAATATAAAAAATATATATTTTTGCTTGAAAACAAGCGATGTATCAGTTCGATCGTACCCCCATACTAGCCATTTTGAGACTTTCGGAAGAGTTAACGCTCTTAACTGCTTGGTTTCGAAGATTAAAATTTTAATTTTTAATATCGCATAGAACTAACGTGCAGCCCCTATACGTTATGTTTAAAAAAAATATATAAAATTTTTTTTCAAAATGGCGGCTATCGTAAAAATTCAAAGTGTCATAACTTTGCTAAATCAAATCCTACTGAAAAATGTCGTATGCAAAAAGTGTTTGGAATTTTATTTTGCATATAAAAGCATTTTTTAATTATTTTTTTTTTAATAAAAACCGAGTCTTACCATATATTGACCGAGACCTCGAACGAGCTTTTATGCGACTCTGCATACAGTTAACGCTCGTATGAAGCTTCTATTTAAGAAATTGACTTGAATTTTTTATACCAAATAGAGCTTTCAACTATACTTACGATACTATACAAAAAAATTAAAAATTAAAAAATAAAAGTATTTTTTTTTCAAAACACGTTTAGTGTGATGAGTCGATCGACCCACCATACATACGCTCATAAGATTTTCAATATAGTTAAGGTCAGTGTGAGCTTATTTATACATATTTGAATTTCAAAATTTTGTGACAGTATAGAATTCTTAAGCATCCTGTGTATGTTTGTTAGCAAAATCCATTTTGTCAATTTTTTGCAAAATGGCGACAAGTATTAAAATTCAATCACTTATTACTCAGTAGTGTTCAATTTTGTCAAAAAGGTCTCTATACATGAAATGTTGAGAAGCCTAAAGCTCATCTAAGTAAAATATAAAAAATATATATTTTTGCTTGAAAACAAGCGATGTATCAGTTCGATCGTACCCCCATACTAGCCATTTTGAGACTTTCGGAAGAGTTAACGCTCTTAACTGCTTGGTTTCGAAGATTAAAATTTGAATTTTTAATATCGCATAGAACTAACGTGCAGCCCCTATACGTTATGTTTAAAAAAAATATATAAAATTTTTTTTCAAAATGGCGGCTATCGTAAAAATTCAAAGTGTCATAACTTTGCTAAATCAAATCCTACTGAAAAATGTCGTATGCAAAAAGTGTTTGGAATTTTATTTTGCATATAAAAGCAATTTTTAATTATTTTTTTTTTAATAAAAACCGAGTCTTACCATATATTGACCGAGACCTCGAACGAGCTTTTATGCGACTCTGCATACAGTTAACGCTCGTATGAAGCTTCTATTTAAGAAATTGACTTGAATTTTTTATACCAAATAGAGCTTTCAACTATACTTACGATACTATACAAAAAAATTAAAAATTAAAAAATAAAAGTATTTTTTTTTCAAAACACGTTTAGTGTGATGAGTCGATCGACCCACCATACATACGCTCATAAGATTTTCAATATAGTTAAGGTCAGTGTGAGCTTATTTATACATATTTGAATTTCAAAATTTTGTGACAGTATAGAATTCTTAAGCATCCTGTGTATGTTTGTTAGCAAAATCCATTTTGTCAATTTTTTGCAAAATGGCGACAAGTATTAAAATTCAATCACTTATTACTCAGTAGTGTTCAATTTTGTCAAAAAGGTCTCTATACATGAAATGTTGAGAAGCCTAAAGCTCATCTAAGTAAAATATAAAAAATATATATTTTTGATTGAAAACAAGCGATGTATCAGTTCGATCGTACCCCCATACTAGCCATTTTGAGACTTTCGGAAGAGTTAACGCTCTTAACTGCTTGGTTTCGAAGATTAAAATTTTAATTTTTAATATCGCATAGAACTAACGTGCAGCCCCTATACGTTATGTTTAAAAAAAATATATAAAATTTTTTTTCAAAATGGCGGCTATCGTAAAAATTCAAAGTGTCATAACTTTGCTAAATCAAATCCTACTGAAAAATGTCGTATGCAAAAAGTGTTTGGAATTTTATTTTGCATATAAAAGCAATTTTTAATTATTTTTTTTTTAATAAAAACCGAGTCTTACCATATATTGACCGAGACCTCGAACGAGCTTTTATGCGACTCTGCATACAGTTAACGCTCGTATGAAGCTTCTATTTAAGAAATTGACTTGAATTTTTTATACCAAATAGAGCTTTCAACTATACTTACGATACTATACAAAAAAATTAAAAATTAAAAAATAAAAGTATTTTTTTTTCAAAACACGTTTAGTGTGATGAGTCGATCGACCCACCATACATACGCTCATAAGATTTTCAATATAGTTAAGGTCAGTGTGAGCTTATTTATACATATTTGAATTTCAAAATTTTGTGACAGTATAGAATTCTTAAGCATCCTGTGTATGTTTGTTAGCAAAATCCATTTTATCAATTTTTTGCAAAATGGCGACAAGTATTAAAATTCAATCACTTATTACTCAGTAGTGTTCAATTTTGTCAAAAAGGTCTCTATACATGAAATGTTGAGAAGCCTAAAGCTCATCTAAGTAAAATATAAAAAATATATATTTTTGCTTGAAAACAAGCGATGTATCAGTTCGATCGTACCCCCATACTAGCCATTTTGAGACTTTCGGAAGAGTTAACGCTCTTAACTGCTTGGTTTCGAAGATTAAAATTTGAATTTTTAATATCGCATAGAACTAACGTGCAGCCCCTATACGTTATGTTTAAAAAAAATATATAAAATTTTTTTTCAAAATGGCGGCTATCGTAAAAATTCAAAGTGTCATAACTTTGCTAAATCAAATCCTACTGAAAAATGTCGTATGCAAAAAGTGTTTGGAATTTTATTTTGCATATAAAAGCAATTTTTAATTATTTTTTTTTTAATAAAAACCGAGTCTTACCATATATTGACCGAGACCTCGAACGAGCTTTTATGCGACTCTGCATACAGTTAACGCTCGTATGAAGCTTCTATTTAAGAAATTGACTTGAATTTTTTATACCAAATAGAGCTTTCAACTATACTTACGATACTATACAAAAAAATTAAAAATTAAAAAATAAAAGTATTTTTTTTTCAAAACACGTTTAGTGTGATGAGTCGATCGACCCACCATACATACGCTCATAAGATTTTCAATATAGTTAAGGTCAGTGTGAGCTTATTTATACATATTTGAATTTCAAAATTTTGTGACAGTATAGAATTCTTAAGCATCCTGTGTATGTTTGTTAGCAAAATCCATTTTATCAATTTTTTGCAAAATGGCGACAAGTATTAAAATTCAATCACTTATTACTCAGTAGTGTTCAATTTTGTCAAAAAGGTCTCTATACATGAAATGTTGAGAAGCCTAAAGCTCATCTAAGTAAAATATAAAAAATATATATTTTTGCTTGAAAACAAGCGATGTATCAGTTCGATCGTACCCCCATACTAGCCATTTTGAGACTTTCGGAAGAGTTAACGCTCTTAACTGCTTGGTTTCGAAGATTAAAATTTGAATTTTCAATATCGCATAGAACTAACGTGCAGCCCCTATACGTTATGTTTAAAAAAAATATATAAAATTTTTTTTCAAAATGGCGGCTATCGTAAAAATTCAAAGTGTCATAACTTTGCTAAATCAAATCCTACTGAAAAATGTCGTATGCAAAAAGTGTTTGGAATTTTATTTTGCATATAAAAGCATTTTTTAATTATTTTTTTTTTAATAAAAACCGAGTCTTACCATATATTGACCGAGACCTCGAACGAGCTTTTATGCGACTCTGCATACAGTTAACGCTCGTATGAAGCTTCTATTTAAGAAATTGACTTGAATTTTTTATACCAAATAGAGCTTTCAACTATACTTACGATACTATACAAAAAAATTAAAAATTAAAAAATAAAAGTATTTTTTTTTCAAAACACGTTTAGTGTGATGAGTCGATCGACCCACCATACATACGCTCATAAGATTTTCAATATAGTTAAGGTCAGTGTGAGCTTATTTATACATATTTGAATTTCAAAATTTTGTGACAGTATAGAATTCTTAAGCATCCTGTGTATGTTTGTTAGCAAAATCCATTTTGTCAATTTTTTGCAAAATGGCGACAAGTATTAAAATTCAATCACTTATTACTCAGTAGTGTTCAATTTTGTCAAAAAGGTCTCTATACATGAAATGTTGAGAAGCCTAAAGCTCATCTAAGTAAAATATAAAAAATATATATTTTTGCTTGAAAACAAGCGATGTATCAGTTCGATCGTACCCCCATACTAGCCATTTTGAGACTTTCGGAAGAGTTAACGCTCTTAACTGCTTGGTTTCGAAGATTAAAATTTGAATTTTTAATATCGCATAGAACTAACGTGCAGCCCCTATACGTTATGTTTAAAAAAAATATATAAAATTTTTTTTCAAAATGGCGGCTATCGTAAAAATTCAAAGTGTCATAACTTTGCTAAATCAAATCCTACTGAAAAATGTCGTATGCAAAAAGTGTTTGGAATTTTATTTTGCATATAAAAGCAATTTTTAATTATTTTTTTTTTAATAAAAACCGAGTCTTACCATATATTGACCGAGACCTCGAACGAGCTTTTATGCGACTCTGCATACAGTTAACGCTCGTATGAAGCTTCTATTTAAGAAATTGACTTGAATTTTTTATACCAAATAGAGCTTTCAACTATACTTACGATACTATACAAAAAAATTAAAAATTAAAAAATAAAAGTATTTTTTTTTCAAAACACGTTTAGTGTGATGAGTCGATCGACCCACCATACATACGCTCATAAGATTTTCAATATAGTTAAGGTCAGTGTGAGCTTATTTATACATATTTGAATTTCAAAATTTTGTGACAGTATAGAATTCTTAAGCATCCTGTGTATGTTTGTTAGCAAAATCCATTTTGTCAATTTTTTGCAAAATGGCGACAAGTATTAAAATTCAATCACTTATTACTCAGTAGTGTTCAATTTTGTCAAAAAGGTCTCTATACATGAAATGTTGAGAAGCCTAAAGCTCATCTAAGTAAAATATAAAAAATATATATTTTTGCTTGAAAACAAGCGATGTATCAGTTCGATCGTACCCCCATACTAGCCATTTTGAGACTTTCGGAAGAGTTAACGCTCTTAACTGCTTGGTTTCGAAGATTAAAATTTTAATTTTTAATATCGCATAGAACTAACGTGCAGCCCCTATACGTTATGTTTAAAAAAAATATATAAAATTTTTTTTCAAAATGGCGGCTATCGTAAAAATTCAAAGTGTCATAACTTTGCTAAATCAAATCCTACTGAAAAATGTCGTATGCAAAAAGTGTTTGGAATTTTATTTTGCATATAAAAGCAATTTTTAATTATTTTTTTTTTAATAAAAACCGAGTCTTACCATATATTGACCGAGACCTCGAACGAGCTTTTATGCGACTCTGCATACAGTTAACGCTCGTATGAAGCTTCTATTTAAGAAATTGACTTGAATTTTTTATACCAAATAGAGCTTTCAACTATACTTACGATACTATACAAAAAAATTAAAAATTAAAAAATAAAAGTATTTTTTTTTCAAAACACGTTTAGTGTGATGAGTCGATCGACCCACCATACATACGCTCATAAGATTTTCAATATAGTTAAGGTCAGTGTAAGCTTATTTATACATATTTGAATTTCAAAATTTTGTGACAGTATAGAATTCTTAAGCATCCTGTGTATGTTTGTTAGCAAAATCCATTTTGTCAATTTTTTGCAAAATGGCGACAAGTATTAAAATTCAATCACTTATTACTCAGTAGTGTTCAATTTTGTCAAAAAGGTCTCTATACATGAAATGTTGAGAAGCCTAAAGCTCATCTAAGTAAAATATAAAAAATATATATTTTTGCTTGAAAACAAGCGATGTATCAGTTCGATCGTACCCCCATACTAGCCATTTTGAGACTTTCGGAAGAGTTAACGCTCTTAACTGCTTGGTTTCGAAGATTAAAATTTTAATTTTTAATATCGCATAGAACTAACGTGCAGCCCCTATACGTTATGTTTAAAAAAAATATATAAATTTTTTTTTCAAAATGGCGGCTATCGTAAAAATTCAAAGTGTCATAACTTTGCTAAATCAAATCCTACTGAAAAATGTCGTATGCAAAAAGTGTTCGGAATTTTATTTTGCATATAAAAGCAATTTTTAATTATTTTTTTCTTAATAAAAACCGAGTCTTACCATATATTGACCGAGACCTCGAACGAGCTTTTATGCGACTCTGCATACAGTTAACGCTCGTATGAAGCTTCTATTTAAGAAATTGACTTGAATTTTTTATAACAAATAGAGCTTTCAACTATACTTACGATACTATACAAAAAAATTAAAAATTAAAAAATAAAAGTATTTTTTTTTCAAAACACGTTTAGTGTGATGAGTCGATCGACCCACCATACATACGCTCATAAGATTTTCAATATAGTTAAGGTCAGTGTGAGCTTATTTATACATATTTGAATTTCAAAATTTTGTGACAGTATAGAATTCTTAAGCATCCTGTGTATGTTTGTTAGCAAAATCCATTTTGTCAATTTTTTGCAAAATGGCGACAAGTATTAAAATTCAATCACTTATTACTCAGTAGTGTTCAATTTTGTCAAAAAGGTCTCTATACATGAAATGTTGAGAAGCCTAAAGCTCATCTAAGTAAAATATAAAAAATATATATTTTTGCTTGAAAACAAGCGATGTATCAGTTCGATCGTACCCCCATACTAGCCATTTTGAGACTTTCGGAAGAGTTAACGCTCTTAACTGCTTGGTTTCGAAGATTAAAATTTTAATTTTTAATATCGCATAGAACTAACGTGCAGCCCCTATACGTTATGTTTAAAAAAAATATATAAAATTTTTTTTCAAAATGGCGGCTATCGTGAAAATTCAAAGTGTCATAACTTTGCTAAATCAAATCCTACTGAAAAATGTCGTATGCAAAAAGTGTTTGGAATTTTATTTTGCATATAAAAGCAATTTTTAATTATTTTTTTTTTAATAAAAACCGAGTCTTACCATATATTGACCGAGACCTCGAACGAGCTTTTATGCGACTCTGCATACAGTTAACGCTCGTATGAAGCTTCTATTTAAGAAATTGACTTGAATTTTTTATACCAAATAGAGCTTTCAACTATACTTACGATACTATACAAAAAAATTAAAAATTAAAAAATAAAAGTATTTTTTTTTCAAAACACGTTTAGTGTGATGAGTCGATCGACCCACCATACATACGCTCATAAGATTTTCAATATAGTTAAGGTCAGTGTGAGCTTATTTATACATATTTGAATTTCAAAATTTTGTGACAGTATAGAATTCTTAAGCATCCTGTGTATGTTTGTTAGCAAAATCCATTTTATCAATTTTTTGCAAAATGGCGACAAGTATTAAAATTCAATCACTTATTACTCAGTAGTGTTCAATTTTGTCAAAAAGGTCTCTATACATGAAATGTTGAGAAGCCTAAAGCTCATCTAAGTAAAATATAAAAAATATATATTTTTGCTTGAAAACAAGCGATGTATCAGTTCGATCGTACCCCCATACTAGCCATTTTGAGACTTTCGGAAGAGTTAACGCTCTTAACTGCTTGGTTTCGAAGATTAAAATTTTAATTTTTAATATCGCATAGAACTAACGTGCAGCCCCTATACGTTATGTTTAAAAAAAATATATAAAATTTTTTTTCAAAATGGCGGCTATCGTAAAAATTCAAAGTGTCATAACTTTGCTAAATCAAATCCTACTGAAAAATGTCGTATGCAAAAAGTGTTTGGAATTTTATTTTGCATATAAAAGTAATTTTTAATTATTTTTTTTTTAATAAAAACCGAGTCTTACCATATATTGACCGAGACCTCGAACGAGCTTTTATGCGACTCTGCATACAGTTAACGCTCGTATGAAGCTTCTATTTAAGAAATTGACTTGAATTTTTTATACCAAATAGAGCTTTCAACTATACTTACGATACTATACAAAAAAATTAAAAATTAAAAAATAAAAGTATTTTTTTTTCAAAACACGTTTAGTGTGATGAGTCGATCGACCCACCATACATACGCTCATAAGATTTTCAATATAGTTAAGGTCAGTGTGAGCTTATTTATACATATTTGAATTTCAAAATTTTGTGACAGTATAGAATTCTTAAGCATCCTGTGTATGTTTGTTAGCAAAATCCATTTTGTCAATTTTTTGCAAAATAACGACAAGTATTAAAATTCAATCACTTATTACTCAGTAGTGTTCAATTTTGTCAAAAAGGTCTCTATACATGAAATGTTGAGAAGCCTAAAGCTCATCTAAGTAAAATATAAAAAATATATATTTTTGCTTGAAAACAAGCGATGTATCAGTTCGATCGTACCCCCATACTAGCCATTTTGAGACTTTCGGAAGAGTTAACGCTCTTAACTGCTTGGTTTCGAAGATTAAAATTTTAATTTTTAATATCGCATAGAACTAACGTGCAGCCCCTATACGTTATGTTTAAAAAAAATATATAAAATTTTTTTTCAAAATGGCGGCTATCGTAAAAATTCAAAGTGTCATAACTTTGCTAAATCAAATCCTACTGAAAAATGTCGTATGCAAAAAGTGTTCGGAATTTTATTTTGCATATAAAAGCAATTTTTAATTATTTTTTTCTTAATAAAAACCGAGTCTTACCATATATTGACCGAGACCTCGAACGAGCTTTTATGCGACTCTGCATACAGTTAACGCTCGTATGAAGCTTCTATTTAAGAAATTGACTTGAATTTTTTATAACAAATAGAGCTTTCAACTATACTTACGATACTATACAAAAAAATTAAAAATTAAAAAATAAAAGTATTTTTTTTTCAAAACACGTTTAGTGTGATGAGTCGATCGACCCACCATACATACGCTCATAAGATTTTCAATAAAGTTAAGGTCAGTGTGAGCTTATTTATACATATTTGAATTTCAAAATTTTGTGACAGTATAGAATTCTTAAGCATCCTGTGTATGTTTGTTAGCAAAATCCATTTTGTCAATTTTTTGCAAAATGGCGACAAGTATTAAAATTCAATCACTTATTACTCAGTAGTGTTCAATTTTGTCAAAAAGGTCTCTATACATGAAATGTTGAGAAGCCTAAAGCTCATCTAAGTAAAATATAAAAAATATATATTTTTGCTTGAAAACAAGCGATGTATCAGTTCGATCGTACCCCCATACTAGCCATTTTGAGACTTTCGGAAGAGTTAACGCTCTTAACTGCTTGGTTTCGAAGATTAAAATTTTAATTTTTAATATCGCATAGAACTAACGTGCAGCCCCTATACGTTATGTTTAAAAAAAATATATAAAATTTTTTTTCAAAATGGCGGCTATCGTGAAAATTCAAAGTGTCATAACTTTGCTAAATCAAATCCTACTAAAAAATGTCGTATGCAAAAAGTGTTTGGAATTTTATTTTGCATATAAAAGCAATTTTTAATTATTTTTTTTTTAATAAAAACCGAGTCTTACCATATATTGACCGAGACCTCGAACGAGCTTTTATGCGACTCTGCATACAGTTAACGCTCGTATGAAGCTTCTATTTAAGAAATTGACTTGAATTTTTTATACCAAATAGAGCTTTCAACTATACTTACGATACTATACAAAAAAATTAAAAATTAAAAAATAAAAGTATTTTTTTTTCAAAACACGTTTAGTGTGATGAGTCGATCGACCCACCATACATACGCTCATAAGATTTTCAATATAGTTAAGGTCAGTGTGAGCTTATTTATACATATTTGAATTTCAAAATTTTGTGACAGTATAGAATTCTTAAGCATCCTGTGTATGTTTGTTAGCAAAATCCATTTTGTCAATTTTTTGCAAAATGGCGACAAGTATTAAAATTCAATCACTTATTACTCAGTAGTGTTCAATTTTGTCAAAAAGGTCTCTATACATGAAATGTTGAGAAGCCTAAAGCTCATCTAAGTAAAATATAAAAAATATATATTTTTGCTTGAAAACAAGCAATGTATCAGTTCGATCGTACCCCCATACTAGCCATTTTGAGACTTTCGGAAGAGTTAACGCTCTTAACTGCTTGGTTTCGAAGATTAAAATTTTAATTTTTAATATCGCATAGAACTAACGTGCAGCCCCTATACGTTATGTTTAAAAAAAATATATAATTTTTTTTTTCAAAATGGCGGCTATCGTAAAAATTCAAAGTGTCATAACTTTGCTAAATCAAATCCTACTGAAAAATGTCGTATGCAAAAAGTGTTCGGAATTTTATTTTGCATATAAAAGCAATTTTTAATTATTTTTTTCTTAATAAAAACCGAGTCTTACCATATATTGACCGAGACCTCGAACGAGCTTTTATGCGACTCTGCATACAGTTAACGCTCGTATGAAGCTTCTATTTAAGAAATTGACTTGAATTTTTTATAACAAATACAGCTTTCAACTATACTTACGATACTATACAAAAAAATTAAAAATTAAAAAATAAAAGTATTTTTTTTTCAAAACACGTTTAGTGTGATGAGTCGATCGACCCACCATACATACGCTCATAAGATTTTCAATATAGTTAAGGTCAGTGTGAGCTTATTTATACATATTTGAATTTCAAAATTTTGTGACAGTATAGAATTTTTAAGCATCCTGTGTATGTTTGTTAGCAAAATCCATTTTGTCAATTTTTTGCAAAATGGCGACAAGTATTAAAATTCAATCACTTATTACTCAGTAGTGTTCAATTTTGTCAAAAAGGTCTCTATACATGAAATGTTGAGAAGCCTAAAGCTCATCTAAGTAAAATATAAAAAATATATATTTTTGCTTGAAAACAAGCGATGTATCAGTTCGATCGTACCCCCATACTAGCCATTTTGAGACTTTCGGAAGAGTTAACGCTCTTAACTGCTTGGTTTCGAAGATTAAAATTTTAATTTTTAATATCGCATAGAACTAACGTGCAGCCCCTATACGTTATGTTTAAAAAAAATATATAAAATTTTTTTTCAAAATGGCGGCTATCGTGAAAATTCAAAGTGTCATAACTTTGCTAAATCAAATCCTACTAAAAAATGTCGTATGCAAAAAGTGTTTGGAATTTTATTTTGCATATAAAAGCAATTTTTAATTATTTTTTTTTTAATAAAAACCGAGTCTTACCATATATTGACCGAGACCTCGAACGAGCTTTTATGCGACTCTGCATACAGTTAACGCTCGTATGAAGCTTCTATTTAAGAAATTGACTTGAATTTTTTATACCAAATAGAGCTTTCAACTATACTTACGATACTATACAAAAAAATTAAAAATTAAAAAATAAAAGTATTTTTTTTTCAAAACACGTTTAGTGTGATGAGTCGATCGACCCACCATACATACGCTCATAAGATTTTCAATATAGTTAAGGTCAGTGTGAGCTTATTTATACATATTTGAATTTCAAAATTTTGTGACAGTATAGAATTCTTAAGCATCCTGTGTATGTTTGTTAACAAAATCCATTTTGTCAATTTTTTGCAAAATGGCGACAAGTATTAAAATTCAATCACTTATTACTCAGTAGTGTTCAATTTTGTCAAAAAGGTCTCTATACATAAAATGTTGAGAAGCCTAAAGCTCATCTAAGTAAAATATAAAAAATATATATTTTTGCTTGAAAACAAGCGATGTATCAGTTCGATCGTACCCCCATACTAGCCATTTTGAGACTTTCGGAAGAGTTAACGCTCTTAACTGCTTGGTTTCGAAGATTAAAATTTTAATTTTTAATATCGCATAGAACTAACGTGCAGCCCCTATACGTTATGTTTAAAAAAAATATATAAAATTTTTTTTCAAAATGGCGGCTATCGTAAAAATTCAAAGTGTCATAACTTTGCTAAATCTAATCCTACTGAAAAATGTCGTATGCAAAAAGTGTTTGGAATTTTATTTTGCATATAAAAGCAATTTCTAATTATTTTTTTTTTAATAAAAACCGAGTCCCACCATATATTGACCGAGACCTCGAACGAGCTTTTATGCGACTCTGCATACAGTTAACGCTCGTATGAAGCTTCTATTTAAGAAATTGACTTGAATTTTTTATACCAAATAGAGCTTTCAACTATACTTACGATACTATACAAAAAAATTAAAAATTAAAAAATAAAAGTATTTTTTTTTCAAAACACGTTTAGTGTGATGAGTCGATCGACCCACCATACATACGCTCATAAGATTTTCAATATAGTTAAGGTCAGTGTGAGCTTATTTATACATATTTGAATTTCAAAATTTTGTGACAGTATAGAATTCTTAAGCATCCTGTGTATGTTTGTTAGCAAAATCCATTTTGTCAATTTTTTGCAAAATGGCGACAAGTATTAAAATTCAATCACTTATTACTCAGTAGTGTTCAATTTTGTCAAAAAGGTCTCTATACATGAAATGTTGAGAAGCCTAAAGCTCATCTAAGTAAAATATAAAAAATATATATTTTTGCTTGAAAACAAGCGATGTATCAGTTCGATCGTACCCCCATACTAGCCATTTTGAGACTTTCGGAAGAGTTAACGCTCTTAACTGCTTGGTTTCGAAGATTAAAATTTTAATTTTTGATATCGCATAGAACTAACGTGCAGCCCCTATACGTTATGTTTAAAAAAAATATATAAAATTTTTTTTCAAAATGGCGGCTATCGTAAAAATTCAAAGTGTCATAACTTTGCTAAATCAAATCCTACTGAAAAATGTCGTATGCAAAAAGTGTTTGGAATTTTATTTTGCATATAAAAGCAATTTTTAATTATTTTTTTTTTAATAAAAACCGAGTCTTACCATATATTGACCGAGACCTCGAACGAGCTTTTATGCGACTCTGCATACAGTTAACGCTCGTATGAAGCTTCTATTTAAGAAATTGACTTGAATTTTTTATACCAAATAGAGCTTTCAACTATACTTACGATACTATACAAAAAAATTAAAAATTAAAAAATAAAAGTATTTTTTTTTCAAAACACGTTTAGTGTGATGAGTCGATCGACCCACCATACATACGCTCATAAGATTTTCAATATAGTTAAGGTCAGTCTGAGCTTATTTATACATATTTGAATTTCAAAATTTTGTGACAGTATAGAATTCTTAAGCATCCTGTGTATGTTTGTTAGCAAAATCCATTTTGTCAATTTTTTTGCAAAATGGCTAAAAGTATTAAAATTCAATCACTTATTACTCAGTAGTGTTCAATTTTGTCAAAAAGGTCTCTATACATGAAATGTTGAGAAGCCTAAAGCTCATCTAAGTAAAATATAAAAAATATATATTTTTGCTTGAAAACAAGCGATGTATCAGTTCGATCGTACCCCCATACTAGCCATTTTGAGACTTTCGGAAGAGTTAACGCTCTTAACTGCTTGGTTTCGAAGATTAAAATTTTAATTTTTAATATCGCATAGAACTAACGTGCAGCCCCTATACGTTATGTTTAAAAAAAATATATAAAATTTTTTTTCAAAATGGCGGCTATCGTAAAAATTCAAAGTGTCATAACTTTGCTAAATCAAATCCTACTGAAAAATGTCGTATGCAAAAAGTGTTTGGAATTTTATTTTGCATATAAAAGCAATTTTTAATTATTTTTTTTTAATAAAAACCGAGTCTTACCATATATTGACCGAGACCTCGAACGAGCTTTTATGCGACTCTGCATACAGTTAACGCTCGTATGAAGCTTCTATTTAAGAAATTGACTTGAATTTTTTATACCAAATAGAGCTTTCAACTATACTTACGATACTATACAAAAAAATTAAAAATTAAAAAATAAAAGTATTTTTTTTTCAAAACACGTTTAGTGTGATGAGTCGATCGACCCACCATACATACGCTCATAAGATTTTCAATATAGTTAAGGTCAGTGTGAGCTTATTTATACATATTTGAATTTGAAAATTTTGTGACAGTATAGAATTCTTAAGCATCCTGTGTATGTTTGTTAGCAAAATCCATTTTGTCAATTTTTTGCAAAAGGGCGACAAGTATTAAAATTCAATCACTTATTACTCAGTAGTGTTCAATTTTGTCAAAAAGGTCTCTATACATGAAATGTTGAGAAGCCTAAAGCTCATCTAAGTAAAATATAAAAAATATATATTTTTGCTTGAAAACAAGCGATGTATCAGTTCGATCGTACCCCCATACTAGCCATTTTGAGACTTTCGGAAGAGTTAACGCTCTTAACTGCTTGGTTTCGAAGATTTAAATTTTAATTTTTAATATCGCATAGAACTAACGTGCAGCCCCTATACGTTATGTTTAAAAAAAATATATAAAATTTTTTTTCAAAATGGCGGCTATCGTAAAAATTCAAAGTGTCATAACTTTGCTAAATCAAATCCTACTGAAAAATGTCGTATGCAAAAAGTGTTTGCAATTTTATTTTGCATATAAAAGCAATTTTTAATTATTTTTTTTTTAATAAAAACCGAGTCTTACCATATATTGACCGAGACCTCGAACGAGCTTTTATGCGACTCTGCATACAGTTAACGCTCGTATGAAGCTTCTATTTAAGAAATTGACTTGTATTTTTTATACCAAATAGAGCTTTCAACTATACTTACGATACTATACAAAAAAATTAAAAATTAAAAAATAAAAGTATTTTTTTTTCAAAACACGTTTAGTGTGATGAGTCGATCGACCCACCATACATACGCTCATAAGATTTTCAATATAGTTAAGGTCAGTGTGAGCTTATTTATACATATTTGAATTTCAAAATTTTGTGACAGTATAGAATTCTTAAGCATCCTGTGTATGTTTGTTAGCAAAATCCATTTTGTCAATTTTTTGCAAAATGGCGACAAGTATTAAAATTCAATCACTTATTACTCAGTAGTGTTCAATTTTGTCAAAAAGGTCTCTATACATGAAATGTTGAGAAGCCTAAAGCTCATCTAAGTAAAATATAAAAAATATATATTTTTGCTTGAAAACAAGCGATGTATCAGTTCGATCGTACCCCCATACTAGCCATTTTGAGACTTTCGGAAGAGTTAACGCTCTTAACTGCTTGGTTTCGAAGATTAAAATTTTAATTTTTAATATCGCATAGAACTAACGTGCAGCCCCTATACGTTATGTTTAAAAAAAATATATAAAATTTTTTTTCAAAATGGCGGCTATCGTGAAAATTCAAAGTGTCATAACTTTGCTAAATCAAATCCTACTAAAAAATGTCGTATGCAAAAAGTGTTTGGAATTTTATTTTGCATATAAAAGCAATTTTTAATTATTTTTTTTTTAATAAAAACCGAGTCTTACCATATATTGACCGAGACCTCGAACGAGCTTTTATGCGACTCTGCATACAGTTAACGCTCGTATGAAGCTTCTATTTAAGAAATTGACTTGAATTTTTTATACCAAATAGAGCTTTCAACTATACTTACGATACTATACAAAAAAATTAAAAATTAAAAAATAAAAGTATTTTTTTTTCAAAACACGTTTAGTGTGATGAGTCGATCGACCCACCATACATACGCTCATAAGATTTTCAATATAGTTAAGGTCAGTGTGAGCTTATTTATACATATTTGAATTTCAAAATTTTGTGACAGTATAGAATTCTTAAGCATCCTGTGTATGTTTGTTAGCAAAATCCATTTTTCAATTTTTTGCAAAATGGCGACAAGTATTAAAATTCAATCACTTATTACTCAGTAGTGTTCAATTTTGTCAAAAAGGTCTCTATACATGAAATGTTGAGAAGCCTAAAGCTCATCTAAGTAAAATATAAAAAATATATATTTTTGCTTGAAAACAAGCGATGTATCAGTTCGATCGTACCCCCATACTAGCCATTTTGAGACTTTCGGAAGAGTTAACGCTCTTAACTGCTTGGTTTCGAAGATTAAAATTTTAATTTTTAATATCGCATAGAACTAACGTGCAGCCCCTATACGTTATGTTTAAAAAAAATATATAAAATTTTTTTTCAAAATGGCGGCTATCGTAAAAATTCAAAGTGTCATAACTTTGCTAAATCAAATCCTACTGAAAAATGTCGTATGCAAAAAGTGTTCGGAATTTTATTTTGCATATAAAAGCAATTTTTAATTATTTTTTTCTTTAAAAAAACCGAGTCTTACCATATATTGACCGAGACCTCGAACGAGCTTTTATGCGACTCTGCATACAGTTAGCGCTCGTATGAAGCTTCTATTTAAGAAATTGACTTGAATTTTTTATAACAAATACAGCTTTCAACTATACTTACGATACTATACAAAAAAATTAAAAATTAAAAAATAAAAGTATTTTTTTTTCAAAACACGTTTAGTGTGATGAGTCGATCGACCCACCATACATACGCTCATAAGATTTTCAATATAGTTAAGGTCAGTGTGAGCTTATTTATACATATTTGAATTTCAAAATTTTGTGACAGTATAGAATTCTTAAGCAACCTGTGTATGTTTGTTAGCAAAATCCATTTTGTCAATTTTTTGCAAAATGGCGACAAGTATTAAAATTCAATCACTTATTACTCAGTAGTGTTCAATTTTGTCAAAAAGGTCTCTATACATGAAATGTTGAGAAGCCTAAAGCTCATCTAAGTAAAATATAAAAAATATATATTTTTGCTTGAAAACAAGCGATGTATCAGTTCGATCGTACCCCCATACTAGCCATTTTGAGACTTTCGGAAGAGTTAACGCTCTTAACTGCTTGGTTTCGAAGATTAAAATTTTAATTTTTAATATCGCATAGAACTAACGTGCAGCCCCTATACGTTATGTTTAAAAAAAATATATAAAATTTTTTTTCAAAATGGCGGCTATCGTGAAAATTCAAAGTGTCATAACTTTGCTAAATCAAATCCTACTAAAAAATGTCGTATGCAAAAAGTGTTTGGAATTTTATTTTGCATATAAAAGCAATTTTTAATTATTTTTTTTTTAATAAAAACCGAGTCTTACCATATATTGACCGAGACCTCGAACGAGCTTTTATGCGACTCTGCATACAGTTAACGCTCGTATGAAGCTTCTATTTAAGAAATTGACTTGAATTTTTTATACCAAATAGAGCTTTCAACTATACTTACGATACTATACAAAAAAATTAAAAATTAAAAAATAAAAGTATTTTTTTTTCAAAACACGTTTAGTGTGATGAGTCGATCGACCCACCATACATACGCTCATAAGATTTTCAATATAGTTAAGGTCAGTGTGAGCTTATTTATACATATTTGAATTTCAAAATTTTGTGACAGTATAGAATTCTTAAGCATCCTGTGTATGTTTGTTAGCAAAATCCATTTTGTCAATTTTTTGCAAAATGGCGACAAGTATTAAAATTCAATCACTTATTACTCAGTAGTGTTCAATTTTGTCAAAAAGGTCTCTATACATGAAATGTTGAGAAGCCTAAAGCTCATCTAAGTAAAATATAAAAAATATATATTTTTGCTTGAAAACAAGCGATGTATCAGTTCGATCGTACCCCCATACTAGCGATTTTGAGACTTTCGGAAGAGTTAACGCTCTTAACTGCTTGGTTTCGAAGATTAAAATTTTAATTTTTAATATCGCATAGAACTAACGTGCAGCCCCTATACGTTATGTTTAAAAAAAATATATAAATTTTTTTTTCAAAATGGCGGCTATCGTAAAAATTCAAAGTGTCATAACTTTGCTAAATCAAATCCTACTGAAAAATGTCGTATGCAAAAAGTGTTTGGAATTTTATTTTGCATATAAAAGCAATTTTTAATTATTTTTTTCTTAATAAAAACCGAGTCTTACCATATATTGACCGAGACCTCGAACGAGCTTTTATGCGACTCTGCATACAGTTAACGCTCGTATGAAGCTTCTATTTAAGAAATTGACTTGAATTTTTTATAACAAATAGAGCTTTCAACTATACTTACGATACTATACAAAAAAATTAAAAATTAAAAAATAAAAGTATTTTTTTTTCAAAACACGTTTAGTGTGATGAGTCGATCGACCCACCATACATACGCTCATAAGATTTTCAATATAGTTAAGGTCAGTGTGAGCTTATTTATACATATTTGAATTTCAAAATTTTGTGACAGTATAGAATTCTTAAGCATCCTGTGTATGTTTGTTAGCAAAATCCATTTTGTCAATTTTTTGCAAAATGGCGACAAGTATTAAAATTCAATCACTTATTACTCAGTAGTGTTCAATTTTGTCAAAAAGGTCTCTATACATGAAATGTTGAGAAGCCTAAAGCTCATCTAAGTAAAATATAAAAAATATATATTTTTGCTTGAAAACAAGCGATGTATCAGTTCGATCGTACCCCCATACTAGCCATTTTGAGACTTTCGGAAGAGTTAACGCTCTTAACTGCTTGGTTTCGAAGATTAAAATTTTAATTTTTAATATCGCATAGAACTAACGTGCAGCCCCTATACGTTATGTTTAAAAAAAATATATAAAATTTTTTTTCAAAATGGCGGCTATTGTGAAAATTCAAAGTGTCATAACTTTGCTAAATCAAATCCTACTGAAAAATGTCGTATGCAAAAAGTGTTTGGAATTTTATTTTGCATATAAAAGCAATTTTTAATTATTTTTTTTTTAATAAAAACCGAGTCTTACCATATATTGACCGAGACCTCGAACGAGCTTTTATGCGACTCTGCATACAGTTAACGCTCGTATGAAGCTTCTATTTAAGAAATTGACTTGAATTTTTTATACCAAATAGAGCTTTCAACTATACTTACGATACTATACAAAAAAATTAAAAATTAAAAAATAAAAGTATTTTTTTTTCAAAACACGTTTAGTGTGATGAGTCGATCGACCCACCATACATACGCTCATAAGATTTTCAATATAGTTAAGGTCAGTGTGAGCTTATTTATACATATTTGAATTTCAAAATTTTGTGACAGTATAGAATTCTTAAGCATCCTGTGTATGTTTGTTAGCAAAATCCATTTTGTCAATTTTTTGCAAAATGGCGACAAGTATTAAAATTCAATCACTTATTACTCAGTAGTGTTCAATTTTGTCAAAAAGGTCTCTATACATGAAATGTTGAGAAGCCTAAAGCTCATCTAAGTAAAATATAAAAAATATATATTTTTGCTTGAAAACAAGCGATGTATCAGTTCGATCGTACCCCCATACTAGCCATTTTGAGACTTTCGGAAGAGTTAACGCTCTTAACTGCTTGGTTTCGAAGATTAAAATTTTAATTTTTAATATCGCATAGAACTAACGTGCAGCCCCTATACGTTATGTTTAAAAAAAATATATAAATTTTTTTTTCAAAATGGCGGCTATCGTAAAAATTCAAAGTGTCATAACTTTGCTAAATCAAATCCTACTGAAAAATGTCGTATGCAAAAAGTGTTCGGAATTTTATTTTGCATATAAAAGCAATTTTTAATTATTTTTTTCTTAATAAAAACCGAGTCTTACCATATATTGACCGAGACCTCGAACGAGCTTTTATGCGACTCTGCATACAGTTAACGCTCGTATGAAGCTTTTATTTAAGAAATTGACTTGAATTTTTTATAACAAATAGAGCTTTCAACTATACTTACGATACTATACAAAAAAATTAAAAATTAAAAAATAAAAGTATTTTTTTTTCAAAACACGTTTAGTGTGATGAGTCGATCGACCCACCATACATACGCTCATAAGATTTTCAATATAGTTAAGGTCAGTGTGAGCTTATTTATACATATTTGAATTTCAAAATTTTGTGACAGTATAGAATTCTTAAGCATCCTGTGTATGTTTGTTAGCAAAATCCATTTTGTCAATTTTTTGCAAAATGGCGACAAGTATTAAAATTCAATCACTTATTACTCAGTAGTGTTCAATTTTGTCAAAAAGGTCTCTATACATGAAATGTTGAGAAGCCTAAAGCTCATCTAAGTAAAATATAAAAAATATATATTTTTGCTTGAAAACAAGCGATGTATCAGTTCGATCGTACCCCCATACTAGCCATTTTGAGACTTTCGGAAGAGTTAACGCTCTTAACTGCTTGGTTTCGAAGATTAAAATTTTAATTTTTAATATCGCATAGAACTAACGTGCAGCCCCTATACGTTATGTTTAAAAAAAATATATAAATTTTTTTTTCAAAATGGCGGCTATCGTAAAAATTCAAAGTGTCATAACTTTGCTAAATCAAATCCTACTGAAAAATGTCGTATGCAAAAAGTGTTCGGAATTTTATTTTGCATATAAAAGCAATTTTTAATTATTTTTTTCTTAATAAAAACCGAGTCTTACCATATATTGACCGAGACCTCGAACGAGCTTTTATGCGACTCTGCATACAGTTAACGCTCGTATGAAGCTTTTATTTAAGAAATTGACTTGAATTTTTTATAACAAATAGAGCTTTCAACTATACTTACGATACTATACAAAAAAATTAAAAATTAAAAAATAAAAGTATTTTTTTTTCAAAACACGTTTAGTGTGATGAGTCGATCGACCCACCATACATACGCTCATAAGATTTTCAATATAGTTAAGGTCAGTGTGAGCTTATTTATACATATTTGAATTTCAAAATTTTGTGACAGTATAGAATTCTTAAGCATCCTGTGTATGTTTGTTAGCAAAATCCATTTTGTCAATTTTTTGCAAAATGGCGACAAGTATTAAAATTCAATCACTTATTACTCAGTAGTGTTCAATTTTGTCAAAAAGGTCTCTATACATGAAATGTTGAGAAGCCTAAAGCTCATCTAAGTAAAATATAAAAAATATATATTTTTGCTTGAAAACAAGCGATGTATCAGTTCGATCGTACCCCCATACTAGCCATTTTGAGACTTTCGGAAGAGTTAACGCTCTTAACTGCTTGGTTTCGAAGATTAAAATTTTAATTTTTAATATCGCATAGAACTAACGTGCAGCCCCTATACGTTATGTTTAAAAAAAATATATAAAATTTTTTTTCAAAATGGCGGCTATCGTAAAAATTCAAAGTGTCATAACTTTGCTAAATCAAATCCTACTGAAAAATGTCGTATGCAAAAAGTGTTTGGAATTTTATTTTGCATATAAAAGCAATTTTTAATTATTTTTTTTTTAATAAAAACCGAGTCTTACCATATATTGACCGAGACCTCGAACGAGCTTTTATGCGACTCTGCATACAGTTAACGCTCGTATGAAGCTTCTATTTAAGAAATTGACTTGAATTTTTTATACCAAATAGAGCTTTCAACTATACTTACGATACTATACAAAAAAATTAAAAATTAAAAAATAAAAGTATTTTTTTTTCAAAACACGTTTAGTGTGATGAGTCGATCGACCCACCATACATACGCTCATAAGATTTTCAATATAGTTAAGGTCAGTGTGAGCTTATTTATACATATTTGAATTTCAAAATTTTGTGACAGTATAGAATTCTTAAGCATCCTGTGTATGTTTGTTAGCAAAATCCATTTTGTCAATTTTTTGCAAAATGGCGACAAGTATTAAAATTCAATCACTTATTACTCAGTAGTGTTCAATTTTGTCAAAAAGGTCTCTATACATGAAATGTTGAGAAGCCTAAAGCTCATCTAAGTAAAATATAAAAAATATATATTTTTGCTTGAAAACAAGCGATGTATCAGTTCGATCGTACCCCCATACTAGCCATTTTGAGACTTTCGGAAGAGTTAACGCTCTTAACTGCTTGGTTTCGAAGATTAAAATTTTAATTTTTAATATCGCATAGAACTAACGTGCAGCCCCTATACGTTATGTTTAAAAAAAATATATAAAATTTTTTTTCAAAATGGCGGCTATCGTGAAAATTCAAAGTGTCATAACTTTGCTAAATCAAATCCTACTAAAAAATGTCGTATGCAAAAAGTGTTTGGAATTTTATTTTGCATATAAAAGCAATTTTTAATTATTTTTTTTTTAATAAAAACCGAGTCTTACCATATATTGACCGAGACCTCGAACGAGCTTTTATGCGACTCTGCATACAGTTAACGCTCGTATGAAGCTTCTATTTAAGAAATTGACTTGAATTTTTTATACCAAATAGAGCTTTCAACTATACTTACGATACTATACAAAAAAATTAAAAATTAAAAAATAAAAGTATTTTTTTTTCAAAACACGTTTAGTGTGATGAGTCGATCGACCCACCATACATACGCTCATAAGATTTTCAATATAGTTAAGGTCAGTGTGAGCTTATTTATACATATTTGAATTTCAAAATTTTGTGACAGTATAGAATTCTTAAGCATCCTGTGTATGTTTGTTAGCAAAATCCATTTTGTCAATTTTTTGCAAAATGGCGACAAGTATTAAAATTCAATCACTTATTACTCAGTAGTGTTCAATTTTGTCAAAAAGGTCTCTATACATGAAATGTTGAGAAGCCTAAAGCTCATCTAAGTAAAATATAAAAAATATATATTTTTGCTTGAAAACAAGCGATGTATCAGTTCGATCGTACCCCCATACTAGCGATTTTGAGACTTTCGGAAGAGTTAACGCTCTTAACTGCTTGGTTTCGAAGATTAAAATTTTAATTTTTAATATCGCATAGAACTAACGTGCAGCCCCTATACGTTATGTTTAAAAAAAATATATAAATTTTTTTTTCAAAATGGCGGCTATCGTAAAAATTCAAAGTGTCATAACTTTGCTAAATCAAATCCTACTGAAAAATGTCGTATGCAAAAAGTGTTTGGAATTTTATTTTGCATATAAAAGCAATTTTTAATTATTTTTTTCTTAATAAAAACCGAGTCTTACCATATATTGACCGAGACCTCGAACGAGCTTTTATGCGACTCTGCATACAGTTAACGCTCGTATGAAGCTTCTATTTAAGAAATTGACTTGAATTTTTTATAACAAATAGAGCTTTCAACTATACTTACGATACTATACAAAAAAATTAAAAATTAAAAAATAAAAGTATTTTTTTTTCAAAACACGTTTAGTGTGATGAGTCGATCGACCCACCATACATACGCTCATAAGATTTTCAATATAGTTAAGGTCAGTGTGAGCTTATTTATACATATTTGAATTTCAAAATTTTGTGACAGTATAGAATTCTTAAGCATCCTGTGTATGTTTGTTAGCAAAATCCATTTTGTCAATTTTTTGCAAAATGGCGACAAGTATTAAAATTCAATCACTTATTACTCAGTAGTGTTCAATTTTGTCAAAAAGGTCTCTATACATGAAATGTTGAGAAGCCTAAAGCTCATCTAAGTAAAATATAAAAAATATATATTTTTGCTTGAAAACAAGCGATGTATCAGTTCGATCGTACCCCCATACTAGCCATTTTGAGACTTTCGGAAGAGTTAACGCTCTTAACTGCTTGGTTTCGAAGATTAAAATTTTAATTTTTAATATCGCATAGAACTAACGTGCAGCCCCTATACGTTATGTTTAAAAAAAATATATAAAATTTTTTTTCAAAATGGCGGCTATCGTGAAAATTCAAAGTGTCATAACTTTGCTAAATCAAATCCTACTAAAAAATGTCGTATGCAAAAAGTGTTTGGAATTTTATTTTGCATATAAAAGCAATTTTTAATTATTTTTTTTTTAATAAAAACCGAGTCTTACCATATATTGACCGAGACCTCGAACGAGCTTTTATGCGACTCTGCATACAGTTAACGCTCGTATGAAGCTTCTATTTAAGAAATTGACTTGAATTTTTTATACCAAATAGAGCTTTCAACTATACTTACGATACTATACAAAAAAATTAAAAATTAAAAAATAAAAGTATTTTTTTTTCAAAACACGTTTAGTGTGATGAGTCGATCGACCCACCATACATACGCTCATAAGATTTTCAATATAGTTAAGGTCAGTGTGAGCTTATTTATACATATTTGAATTTCAAAATTTTGTGACAGTATAGAATTCTTAAGCATCCTGTGTATGTTTGTTAGCAAAATCCATTTTGTCAATTTTTTGCAAAATGGCGACAAGTATTAAAATTCAATCACTTATTACTCAGTAGTGTTCAATTTTGTCAAAAAGGTCTCTATACATGAAATGTTGAGAAGCCTAAAGCTCATCTAAGTAAAATATAAAAAATATATATTTTTGCTTGAAAACAAGCGATGTATCAGTTCGATCGTACCCCCATACTAGCCATTTTGAGACTTTCGGAAGAGTTAACGCTCTTAACTGCTTGGTTTCGAAGATTAAAATTTTAATTTTTAATATCGCATAGAACTAACGTGCAGCCCCTATACGTTATGTTTAAAAAAAATATATAAATTTTTTTTTCAAAATGGCGGCTATCGTAAAAATTCAAAGTGTCATAACTTTGCTAAATCAAATCCTACTGAAAAATGTCGTATGCAAAAAGTGTTCGGAATTTTATTTTGCATATAAAAGCAATTTTTAATTATTTTTTTCTTAATAAAAACCGAGTCTTACCATATATTGACCGAGACCTCGAACGAGCTTTTATGCGACTCTGCATACAGTTAACGCTCGTATGAAGCTTCTATTTAAGAAATTGACTTGAATTTTTTATAACAAATAGAGCTTTCAACTATACTTACGATACTATACAAAAAAATTAAAAATTAAAAAATAAAAGTATTTTTTTTTCAAAACACGTTTAGTGTGATGAGTCGATCGACCCACCATACATACGCTCATAAGATTTTCAATATAGTTAAGGTCAGTGTGAGCTTATTTATACATATTTGAATTTCAAAATTTTGTGACAGTATAGAATTCTTAAGCATCCTGTGTATGTTTGTTAGCAAAATCCATTTTGTCAATTTTTTGCAAAATGGCGACAAGTATTAAAATTCAATCACTTATTACTCAGTAGTGTTCAATTTTGTCAAAAAGGTCTCTATACATGAAATGTTGAGAAGCCTAAAGCTCATCTAAGTAAAATATAAAAAATATATATTTTTGCTTGAAAACAAGCGATGTATCAGTTCGATCGTACCCCCATACTAGCCATTTTGAGACTTTCGGAAGAGTTAACGCTCTTAACTGCTTGGTTTCGAAGATTAAAATTTTAATTTTTAATATCGCATAGAACTAACGTGCAGCCCCTATACGTTATGTTTAAAAAAAATATATAAAATTTTTTTTCAAAATGGCGGCTATCGTGAAAATTCAAAGTGTCATAACTTTGCTAAATCAAATCCTACTAAAAAATGTCGTATGCAAAAAGTGTTTGGAATTTTATTTTGCATATAAAAGCAATTTTTAATTATTTTTTTTTTAATAAAAACCGAGTCTTACCATATATTGACCGAGACCTCGAACGAGCTTTTATGCGACTCTGCATACAGTTAACGCTCGTATGAAGCTTCTATTTAAGAAATTGACTTGAATTTTTGATACCAAATAGAGCTTTCAACTATACTTACGATACTATACAAAAAAATTAAAAATTAAAAAATAAAAGTATTTTTTTTTCAAAACACGTTTAGTGTGATGAGTCGATCGACCCACCATACATACGCTCATAAGATTTTCAATATAGTTAAGGTCAGTGTGAGCTTATTTATACATATTTGAATTTCAAAATTTTGTGACAGTATAGAATTCTTAAGCATCCTGTGTATGTTTGTTAGCAAAATCCATTTTGTCAATTTTTTGCAAAATGGCGACAAGTATTAAAATTCAATCACTTATTACTCAGTAGTGTTCAATTTTGTCAAAAAGGTCTCTATACATGAAATGTTGAGAAGCCTAAAGCTCATCTAAGTAAAATATAAAAAATATATATTTTTGCTTGAAAACAAGCGATGTATCAGTTCGATCGTACCCCCATACTAGCCATTTTGAGACTTTCGGAAGAGTTAACGCTCTTAACTGCTTGGTTTCGAAGATTAAAATTTTAATTTTTAATATCGCATAGAACTAACGTGCAGCCCCTATACGTTATGTTTAAAAAAAATATATAAATTTTTTTTTCAAAATGGCGGCTATCGTAAAAATTCAAAGTGTCATAACTTTGCTAAATCAAATCCTACTGAAAAATGTCGTATGCAAAAAGTGTTCGGAATTTTATTTTGCATATAAAAGCAATTTTTAATTATTTTTTTCTTAATAAAAACCGAGTCTTACCATATATTGACCGAGACCTCGAACGAGCTTTTATGCGACTCTGCATACAGTTAACGCTCGTATGAAGCTTCTATTTAAGAAATTGACTTGAATTTTTTATAACAAATAGAGCTTTCAACTATACTTACGATACTATACAAAAAAATTAAAAATTAAAAAATAAAAGTATTTTTTTTTCAAAACACGTTTAGTGTGATGAGTCGATCGACCCACCATACATACGCTTATAAGATTTTCAATATAGTTAAGGTCAGTGTGAGCTTATTTATACATATTTGAATTTCAAAATTTTGTGACAGTATAGAATTCTTAAGCATCCTGTGTATGTTTGTTAGCAAAATCCATTTTGTCAATTTTTTGCAAAATGGCGACAAGTATTAAAATTCAATCACTTATTACTCAGTAGTGTTCAATTTTGTCAAAAAGGTCTCTATACATGAAATGTTGAGAAGCCTAAAGCTCATCTAAGTAAAATATAAAAAATATATATTTTTGCTTGAAAACAAGCGATGTATCAGTTCGATCGTACCCCCATACTAGCCATTTTGAGACTTTCGGAAGAGTTAACGCTCTTAACTGCTTGGTTTCGAAGATTAAAATTTTAATTTTTAATATCGCATAGAACTAACGTGCAGCCCCTATACGTTATGTTTAAAAAAAATATATAAAATTTTTTTTCAAAATGGCGGCTATCGTAAAAATTCAAAGTGTCATAACTTTGCTAAATCAAATCCTACTGAAAAATGTCGTATGCAAAAAGTGTTTGGAATTTTATTTTGCATATAAAAGCAATTTTTAATTATTTTTTTTTTAATAAAAACCGAGTCTTACCATATATTGACCGAGACCTCGAACGAGCTTTTATGCGACTCTGCATACAGTTAACGCTCGTATGAAGCTTCTATTTAAGAAATTGACTTGAATTTTTTATACCAAATAGAGCTTTCAACTATACTTACGATACTATACAAAAAAATTAAAAATTAAAAAATAAAAGTATTTTTTTTTCAAAACACGTTTAGTGTGATGAGTCGATCGACCCACCATACATACGCTCATAAGATTTTCAATATAGTTAAGGTCAGTGTGAGCTTATTTATACATATTTGAATTTCAAAATTTTGTGACAGTATAGAATTCTTAAGCATCCTGTGTATGTTTGTTAGCAAAATCCATTTTGTCAATTTTTTGCAAAATGGCGACAAGTATTAAAATTCAATCACTTATTACTCAGTAGTGTTCAATTTTGTCAAAAAGGTCTCTATACATGAAATGTTGAGAAGCCTAAAGCTCATCTAAGTAAAATATAAAAAATATATATTTTTGCTTGAAAACAAGCGATGTATCAGTTCGATCATACCCCCATACTAGCCATTTTGAGACTTTCGGAAGAGTTAACGCTCTTAACTGCTTGGTTTCGAAGATTAAAATTTGAATTTTTAATATCGCATAGAACTAACGTGCAGCCCCTATACGTTATGTTTAAAAAAAATATATAAAATTTTTTTTCAAAATGGCGGCTATCGTAAAAATTCAAAGTGTCATAACTTTGCTAAATCAAATCCTACTGAAAAATTTCGTATGCAAAAAGTGTTTGGAATTTTATTTTGCATATAAAAGCAATTTTTAATTATTTTTTTTTTAATAAAAACCGAGTCTTACCATATATTGACCGAGACCTCGAACGAGCTTTTATGCGACTCTGCATACAGTTAACGCTCGTATGAAGCTTCTATTTAAGAAATTGACTTAAATTTTTTATACCAAATAGAGCTTTCAACTATACTTACGATACTATACAAAAAAATTAAAAATTAAAAAATAAAAGTATTTTTTTTTCAAAACACGTTTAGTGTGATGAGTCGATCGACCCACCATACATACGCTTATAAGATTTTCAATATAGTTAAGGTCAGTGTGAGCTTATTTATACATATTTGAATTTCAAAATTTTGTGACAGTATAGAATTCTTAAGCATCCTGTGTATGTTTGTTAGCAAAATCCATTTTGTCAATTTTTTGCAAAATGGCGACAAGTATTAAAATTCAATCACTTATTACTCAGTAGTGTTCAATTTTGTCAAAAAGGTCTCTATACATGAAATGTTGAGAAGCCTAAAGCTCATCTAAGTAAAATATAAAAAATATATATTTTTGCTTGAAAACAAGCGATGTATCAGTTCGATCGTACCCCCATACTAGCCATTTTGAGACTTTCGGAAGAGTTAACGCTCTTAACTGCTTGGTTTCGAAGATTAAAATTTTAATTTTTAATATCGCATAAAACTAACGTGCAGCCCCTATACGTTATGTTTAAAAAAAATATATAAATTTTTTTTTCAAAATGGCGGCTATCGTAAAAATTCAAAGTGTCATAACTTTGCTAAATCAAATCCTACTGAAAAATGTCGTATGCAAAAAGTGTTTGGAATTTTATTTTGCATATAAAAGCAATTTTTAATTATTTTTTTTTTAATAAAAACCGAGTCTTACCATATATTGACCGAGACCTCGAACGAGCTTTTATGCGACTCTGCATACAGTTAACGCTCGTATGAAGCTTCTATTTAAGAAATTGACTTAAATTTTTTATACCAAATAGAGCTTTCAACTATACTTACGATACTATACAAAAAAATTAAAAATTAAAAAATAAAAGTATTTTTTTTTCAAAACACGTTTAGTGTGATGAGTCGATCGACCCACCATACATACGCTCATAAGATTTTCAATATAGTTAAGGTCAGTGTGAGCTTATTTATACATATTTGAATTTCAAAATTTTGTGACAGTATAGAATTCTTAAGCATCCTGTGTATGTTTGTTAGCAAAATCCATTTTGTCAATTTTTTGCAAAATGGCGACAAGTATTAAAATTCGAAGATTAAAATTTTAATTTTTAATATCGCATAGAACTAACGTGCAGCCCCTATACGTTATGTTTAAAAAAAATATATAAAATTTTTTTTCAAAATGGCGGCTATCGTAAAAATTCAAAGTGTCATAACTTTGCTAAATCAAATCCTACTGAAAAATGTCGTATGCAAAAAGTGTTTGGAATTTTATTTTGCATATAAAAGCAATTTTTAATTATTTTTTTTTTAATAAAAACCGAGTCTTACCATATATTGACCGAGACCTCGAACGAGCTTTTATGCGACTCTGCATACAGTTAACGCTCGTATGAAGCTTCTATTTAAGAAATTGACTTGAATTTTTTATACCAAATAGAGCTTTCAACTATACTTACGATACTATACAAAAAAATTAAAAATTAAAAAATAAAAGTATTTTTTTTTCAAAACACGTTTAGTGTGATGAGTCGATCGACCCACCATACATACGCTCATAAGATTTTCAATATAGTTAAGGTCAGTGTGAGCTTATTTATACATATTTGAATTTCAAAATTTTGTGACAGTATAGAATTCTTAAGCATCCTGTGTATGTTTGTTAGCAAAATCCATTTTGTCAATTTTTTGCAAAATGGCGACAAGTATTAAAATTCAATCACTTATTACTCAGTAGTGTTCAATTTTGTCAAAAAGGTCTCTATACATGAAATGTTGAGAAGCCTAAAGCTCATCTAAGTAAAATATAAAAAATATATATTTTTGCTTGAAAACAAGCGATGTATCAGTTCGATCATACCCCCATACTAGCCATTTTGAGACTTTCGGAAGAGTTAACGCTCTTAACTGCTTGGTTTCGAAGATTAAAATTTTAATTTTTAATATCGCATAGAACTAACGTGCAGCCCCTATACGTTATGTTTAAAAAAAATATATAAAATTTTTTTTCAAAATGGCGGCTATCGTAAAAATTCAAAGTGTCATAACTTTGCTAAATCAAATCCTACTGAAAAATTTCGTATGCAAAAAGTGTTTGGAATTTTATTTTGCATATAAAAGCAATTTTTAATTATTTTTTTTTTAATAAAAACCGAGTCTTACCATATATTGACCGAGACCTCGAACGAGCTTTTATGCGACTCTGCATACAGTTAACGCTCGTATGAAGCTTCTATTTAAGAAATTGACTTGAATTTTTTATTCCAAATAGAGCTTTCAACTATACTTACGATACTATACAAAAAAATTAAAAATTAAAAAATAAAAGTATTTTTTTTTCAAAACACGTTTAGTGTGATGAGTCGATCGACCCACCATACATACGCTTATAAGATTTTCAATATAGTTAAGGTCAGTGTGAGCTTATTTATACATATTTGAATTTCAAAATTTTGTGACAGTATAGAATTCTTAAGCATCCTGTGTATGTTTGTTAGCAAAATCCATTTTGTCAATTTTTTGCAAAATGGCGACAAGTATTAAAATTCAATCACTTATTACTCAGTAGTGTTCAATTTTGTCAAAAAGGTCTCTATACATGAAATGTTGAGAAGCCTAAAGCTCATCTAAGTAAAATATAAAAAATATATATTTTTGCTTGAAAACAAGCGATGTATCAGTTCGATCGTACCCCCATACTAGCCATTTTGAGACTTTCGGAAGAGTTAACGCTCTTAACTGCTTGGTTTCGAAGATTAAAATTTTAATTTTTAATATCGCATAAAACTAACGTGCAGCCCCTATACGTTATGTTTAAAAAAAATATATAAAATTTTTTTTCAAAATGGCGGCTATCGTAAAAATTCAAAGTGTCATAACTTTGCTAAATCAAATCCTACTGAAAAATGTCGTATGCAAAAAGTGTTTGGAATTTTATTTTGCATATAAAAGCAATTTTTAATTATTTTTTTTTTAATAAAAACCGAGTCTTACCATATATTGACCGAGACCTCGAACGAGCTTTTATGCGACTCTGCATACAGTTAACGCTCGTATGAAGCTTCTATTTAAGAAATTGACTTAAATTTTTTATACCAAATAGAGCTTTCAACTATACTTACGATACTATACAAAAAAATTAAAAATTAAAAAATAAAAGTATTTTTTTTTCAAAACACGTTTAGTGTGATGAGTCGATCGACCCACCATACATACGCTCATAAGATTTTCAATATAGTTAAGGTCAGTGTGAGCTTATTTATACATATTTGAATTTCAAAATTTTGTGACAGTATAGAATTCTTAAGCATCCTGTGTATGTTTGTTAGCAAAATCCATTTTGTCAATTTTTTGCAAAATGGCGACAAGTATTAAAATTCAATCACTTATTACTCAGTAGTGTTCAATTTTGTCAAAAAGGTCTCTATACATGAAATGTTGAGAAGCCTAAAGCTCATCTAAGTAAAATATAAAAAATATATATTTTTGCTTGAAAACAAGCGATGTATCAGTTCGATCGTACCCCCATACTAGCCATTTTGAGACTTTCGGAAGAGTTAACGCTCTTAACTGCTTGGTTTCGAAGATTAAAATTTTAATTTTTAATATCGCATAGAACTAACGTGCAGCCCCTATACGTTATGTTTAAAAAAAATATATAAATTTTTTTTTCAAAATGGCGGCTATCGTAAAAATTCAAAGTGTCATAACTTTGCTAAATCAAATCCTACTGAAAAATGTCGTATGCAAAAAGTGTTTGGAATTTTATTTTGCATATAAAAGCAATTTTTAATTATTTTTTTTTTAATAAAAACCGAGTCTTACCATATATTGACCGAGACCTCGAACGAGCTTTTATGCGACTCTGCATACAGTTAACGCTCGTATGAAGCTTCTATTTAAGAAATTGACTTGAATTTTTTATACCAAATAGAGCTTTCAACTATACTTACGATACTATACAAAAAAATTAAAAATTAAAAAATAAAAGTATTTTTTTTTCAAAACACGTTTAGTGTGATGAGTCGATCGACCCACCATACATACGCTCATAAGATTTTCAATATAGTTAAGGTCAGTGTGAGCTTATTTATACATATTTGAATTTCAAAATTTTGTGACAGTATAGAATTCTTAAGCAACCTGTGTATGTTTGTTAGCAAAATCCATTTTGTCAATTTTTTGCAAAATGGCGACAAGTATTAAAATTCAATCACTTATTACTCAGTAGTGTTCAATTTTGTCAAAAAGGTCTCTATACATGAAATGTTGAGAAGCCTAAAGCTCATCTAAGTAAAATATAAAAAATATATATTTTTGCTTGAAAACAAGCGATGTATCAGTTCGATCGTACCCCCATACTAGCCATTTTGAGACTTTCGGAAGAGTTAACGCTCTTAACTGCTTGGTTTCGAAGATTAAAATTTTAATTTTTAATATCGCATAGAACTAACGTGCAGCCCCTATACGTTATGTTTAAAAAAAATATATAAAATTTTTTTTCAAAATGGCGGCTATCGTAAAAATTCAAAGTGTCATAACTTTGCTAAATCAAATCCTACTGAAAAATGTCGTATGCAAAAAGTGTTTGGAATTTTATTTTGCATATAAAAGCAATTTTTAATTATTTTTTTTTTAATAAAAACCGAGTCTTACCATATATTGACCGAGACCTCGAACGAGCTTTTATGCGACTCTGCATACAGTTAACGCTCGTATGAAGCTTCTATTTAAGAAATTGACTTGAATTTTTTATACCAAATAGAGCTTTCAACTATACTTACGATACTATACAAAAAAATTAAAAATTAAAAAATAAAAGTATTTTTTTTTCAAAACACGTTTAGTGTGATGAGTCGATCGACCCACCATACATACGCTCATAAGATTTTCAATATAGTTAAGGTCAGTGTGAGCCTTTTTATACATATTTGAATTTCAAAATTTTGTGACAGTATAGAATTCTTAAGCATCCTGTGTATGTTTGTTAGCAAAATCCATTTTGTCAATTTTTTGCAAAATGGCGACAAGTATTAAAATTCAATCACTTATTACTCAGTAGTGTTCAATTTTGTCAAAAAGGTCTCTATACATGAAATGTTGAGAAGCCTAAAGCTCATCTAAGTAAAATATAAAAAATATATATTTTTGCTTGAAAACAAGCGATGTATCAGTTCGATCGTACCCCCATACTAGCCATTTTGAGACTTTCGGAAGAGTTAACGCTCTTAACTGCTTGGTTTCGAAGATTAAAATTTTAATTTTTAATATCGCATAGAACTAACGTGCAGCCCCTATACGTTATGTTTAAAAAAAATATATAAAATTTTTTTTCAAAATGGCGGCTATCGTAAAAATTCAAAGTGTCATAACTTTGCTAAATCAAATCCTACTGAAAAATGTCGTATGCAAAAAGTGTTTGGAATTTTATTTTGCATATAAAAGCAATTTTTAATTATTTTTTTTTTAATAAAAACCGAGTCTTACCATATATTGACCGAGACCTCGAACGAGCTTTTATGCGACTCTGCATACAGTTAACGCTCGTATGAAGCTTCTATTTAAGAAATTGACTTGAATTTTTTATACCAAATAGAGCTTTCAACTATACTTACGATACTATACAAAAAAATTAAAAATTAAAAAATAAAAGTATTTTTTTTTCAAAACACGTTTAGTGTGATGAGTCGATCGACCCACCATACATACGCTCATAAGATTTTCAATATAGTTAAGGTCAGTGTGAGCTTATTTATACATATTTGAATTTCAAAATTTTGTGACAGTATAGAATTCTTAAGCATCCTGTGTATGTTTGTTAGCAAAATCCATTTTGTCAATTTTTTGCAAAATGGCGACAAGTATTAAAATTCAATCACTTATTACTCAGTAGTGTTCAATTTTGTCAAAAAGGTCTCTATACATGAAATGTTGAGAAGCCTAAAGCTCATCTAAGTAAAATATAAAAAATATATATTTTTGCTTGAAAACAAGCGATGTATCAGTTCGATCGTACCCCCATACTAGCCATTTTGAGACTTTCGGAAGAGTTAACGCTCTTAACTGCTTGGTTTCGAAGATTAAAATTTGAATTTTTAATATCGCATAGAACTAACGTGCAGCCCCTATACGTTATGTTTAAAAAAAATATATAAAATTTTTTTTCAAAATGGCGGCTATCGTAAAAATTCAAAGTGTCATAACTTTGCTAAATCAAATCCTACTGAAAAATGTCGTATGCAAAAAGTGTTTGGAATTTTATTTTGCATATAAAAGCAATTTTTAATTATTTTTTTGTTAATAAAAACCGAGTCTTACCATATATTGACCGAGACCTCGAACGAGCTTTTATGCGACTCTGCATACAGTTAACGCTCGTATGAAGCTTCTATTTAAGAAATTGACTTGAATTTTTTATACCAAATAGAGCTTTCAACTATACTTACGATACTATACAAAAAAATTAAAAATTAAAAAATAAAAGTATTTTTTTTTCAAAACACGTTTAGTGTGATGAGTCGATCGACCCACCATACATACGCTCATAAGATTTTCAATATAGTTAAGGTCAGTGTGAGCTTATTTATACATATTTGAATTTCAAAATTTTGTGACAGTATAGAATTCTTAAGCATCCTGTGTATGTTTGTTAGCAAAATCCATTTTGTCAATTTTTTGCAAAATGGCGACAAGTATTAAAATTCAATCACTTATTACTCAGTAGTGTTCAATTTTGTCAAAAAGGTCTCTATACATGAAATGTTGAGAAGCCTAAAGCTCATCTAAGTAAAATATAAAAAATATATATTTTTGCTTGAAAACAAGCGATGTATCAGTTCGATCGTACCCCCATACTAGCCATTTTGAGACTTTCGGAAGAGTTAACGCTCTTAACTGCTTGGTTTCGAAGATTAAAATTTTAATTTTTAATATCGCATAGAACTAACGTGCAGCCCCTATACGTTATGTTTAAAAAAAATATATAAATTTTTTTTTCAAAATGGCGGCTATCGTAAAAATTCAAAGTGTCATAACTTTGCTAAATCAAATCCTACTGAAAAATGTCGTATGCAAAAAGTGTTTGGAATTTTATTTTGCATATAAAAGCAATTTTTAATTATTTTTTTTTTAATAAAAACCGAGTCTTACCATATATTGACCGAGACCTCGAACGAGCTTTTATGCGACTCTGCATACAGTTAACGCTCGTATGAAGCTTCTATTTAAGAAATTGACTTGAATTTTTGATACCAAATAGAGCTTTCAACTATACTTACGATACTATACAAAAAAATTAAAAATTAAAAAATAAAAGTATTTTTTTTTCAAAACACGTTTAGTGTGATGAGTCGATCGACCCACCATACATACGCTCATAAGATTTTCAATATAGTTAAGGTCAGTGTGAGCTTATTTATACATATTTGAATTTCAAAATTTTGTGACAGTATAGAATTCTTAAGCATCCTGTGTATGTTTGTTAGCAAAATCCATTTTGTCAATTTTTTGCAAAATGGCGACAAGTATTAAAATTCAATCACTTATTACTCAGTAGTGTTCAATTTTGTCAAAAAGGTCTCTATACATGAAATGTTGAGAAGCCTAAAGCTCATCTAAGTAAAATATAAAAAATATATATTTTTGCTTGAAAACAAGCGATGTATCAGTTCGATCGTACCCCCATACTAGCCATTTTGAGACTTTCGGAAGAGTTAACGCTCTTAACTGCTTGGTTTCGAAGATTAAAATTTTAATTTTTAATATCGCATAGAACTAACGTGCAGCCCCTATACGTTATGTTTAAAAAAAATATATAAAATTTTTTTTCAAAATAGCGGCTATCGTAAAAATTCAAAGTGTCATAACTTTGCTAAATCAAATCCTACTGAAAAATGTCGTATGCAAAAAGTGTTTGGAATTTTATTTTGCTTATAAAAGCAATTTTTAATTATTTTTTTTTTAATAAAAACCGAGTCTTACCATATATTGACCGAGACCTCGAACGAGCTTTTATGCGACTCTGCATACAGTTAACGCTCGTATGAAGCTTCTATTTAAGAAATTGACTTGAATTTTTTATACCAAATAGAGCTTTCAACTATACTTACGATACTATACAAAAAAATTAAAAATTAAAAAATAAAAGTATTTTTTTTTCAAAACACGTTTAGTGTGATGAGTCGATCGACCCACCATACATACGCTCATAAGATTTTCAATATAGTTAAGGTCAGTGTGAGCTTATTTATACATATTTGAATTTCAAAATTTTGTGACAGTATAGAATTCTTAAGCATCCTGTGTATGTTTGTTAGCAAAATCCATTTTGTCAATTTTTTGCAAAATGGCGACAAGTATTAAAATTCAATCACTTATTACTCAGTAGTGTTCAATTTTGTCAAAAAGGTCTCTATACATGAAATGTTGAGAAGCCTAAAGCTCATCTAAGTAAAATATAAAAAATATATATTTTTGCTTGAAAACAAGCGATGTATCAGTTCGATCGTACCCCCATACTAGCCATTTTGAGACTTTCGGAAGAGTTAACGCTCTTAACTGCTTGGTTTCAAAGATTAAAATTTGAATTTTTAATATCGCATAGAACTAACGTGCAGCCCCTATACGTTATGTTTAAAAAAAATATATAAATTTTTTTTTCAAAATGGCGGCTATCGTAAAAATTCAAAGTGTCATAACTTTGCTAAATCAAATCCTACTGAAAAATGTCGTATGCAAAAAGTGTTTGGAATTTTATTTTGCATATAAAAGCAATTTTTAATTATTTTTTTGTTAATAAAAACCGAGTCTTACCATATATTGACCGAGACCTCGAACGAGCTTTTATGCGACTCTGCATACAGTTAACGCTCGTATGAAGCTTCTATTTAAGAAATTGACTTGAATTTTTTATACCAAATAGAGCTTTCAACTATACTTACGATACTATACAAAAAAATTAAAAATTAAAAAATAAAAGTATTTTTTTTTCAAAACACGTTTAGTGTGATGAGTCGATCGACCCACCATACATACGCTCATAAGATTTTCAATATAGTTAAGGTCAGTGTGAGCTTATTTATACATATTTGAATTTCAAAATTTTGTGACAGTATAGAATTCTTAAGCATCCTGTGTATGTTTGTTAGCAAAATCCATTTTGTCAATTTTTTGCAAAATGGCGACAAGTATTAAAATTCAATCACTTATTACTCAGTAGTGTTCAATTTTGTCAAAAAGGTCTCTATACATGAAATGTTGAGAAGCCTAAAGCTCATCTAAGTAAAATATAAAAAATATATATTTTAGCTTGAAAACAAGCGATGTATCAGTTCGATCGTACCCCCATACTAGCCATTTTGAGACTTTCGGAAGAGTTAACGCTCTTAACTGCTTGGTTTCGAAGATTAAAATTTTAATTTTTAATATCGCATAGAACTAACGTGCAGCCCCTATACGTTATGTTTAAAAAAAATATATAAATTTTTTTTTCAAAATGGCGGCTATCGTAAAAATTCAAAGTGTCATAACTTTGCTAAATCAAATCCTACTGAAAAATGTCGTATGCAAAAAGTGTTTGGAATTTTATTTTGCATATAAAAGCAATTTTTAATTATTTTTTTTTTAATAAAAACCGAGTCTTACCATATATTGACCGAGACCTCGAACGAGCTTTTATGCGACTCTGCATACAGTTAACGCTCGTATGAAGCTTCTATTTAAGAAATTGACTTGAATTTTTGATACCAAATAGAGCTTTCAACTATACTTACAATACTATACAAAAAAATTAAAAATTAAAAAATAAAAGTATTTTTTTTTCAAAACACGTTTAGTGTGATGAGTCGATCGACCCACCATACATACGCTCATAAGATTTTCAATATAGTTAAGGTCAGTGTGAGCTTATTTATACATATTTGAATTTCAAAATTTTGTGACAGTATAGAATTCTTAAGCATCCTGTGTATGTTTGTTAGCAAAATCCATTTTGTCAATTTTTTGCAAAATGGCGACAAGTATTAAAATTCAATCACTTATTACTCAGTAGTGTTCAATTTTGTCAAAAAGGTCTCTATACATGAAATGTTGAGAAGCCTAAAGCTCATCTAAGTAAAATATAAAAAATATATATTTTAGCTTGAAAACAAGCGATGTATCAGTTCGATCGTACCCCCATACTAGCCATTTTGAGACTTTCGGAAGAGTTAACGCTCTTAACTGCTTGGTTTCGAAGATTAAAATTTTAATTTTTAATATCGCATAGAACTAACGTGCAGCCCCTATACGTTATGTTTAAAAAAAATATATAAATTTTTTTTTCAAAATGGCGGCTATCGTAAAAATTCAAAGTGTCATAACTTTGCTAAATCAAATCCTACTGAAAAATGTCGTATGCAAAAAGTGTTTGGAATTTTATTTTGCATATAAAAGCAATTTTTAATTATTTTTTTTTTAATAAAAACCGAGTCTTACCATATATTGACCGAGACCTCGAACGAGCTTTTATGCGACTCTGCATACAGTTAACGCTCGTATGAAGCTTCTATTTAAGAAATTGACTTGAATTTTTTATACCAAATAGAGCTTTCAACTATACTTACGATACTATACAAAAAAATTAAAAATTAAAAAATAAAAGTATTTTTTTTTCAAAACACGTTTAGTGTGATGAGTCGATCGACCCACCATACATACGCTCATAAGATTTTCAATATAGTTAAGGTCAGTGTGAGCTTATTTATACATATTTGAATTTCAAAATTTTGTGACAGTATAGAATTCTTAAGCATCCTGTGTATGTTTGTTAGCAAAATCCATTTTGTCAATTTTTTGCAAAATGGCGACAAGTATTAAAATTCAATCACTTATTACTCAGTAGTGTTCAATTTTGTCATAAAGGTCTCTATACATGAAATGTTGAGAAGCCTAAAGCTCATCTAAGTAAAATATAAAAAATATATATTTTTGCTTGAAAACAAGCGATGTATCAGTTCGATCGTACCCCCATACTAGCCATTTTGAGACTTTCGGAAGAGTTAACGCTCTTAACTGCTTGGTTTCGAAGATTAAAATTTTAATTTTTAATATCGCATAGAACTAACGTGCAGCCCCTATACGTTATGTTTAAAAAAAATATATAAATTTTTTTTTCAAAATGGCGGCTATCGTAAAAATTCAAAGTGTCATAACTTTGCTAAATCAAATCCTACTAAAAAATGTCGTATGCAAAAAGTGTTTGGAATTTTATTTTGCATATAAAAGCAATTTTTAATTATTTTTTTTTTAATAAAAACCGAGTCTTACCATATATTGACCGAGACCTCGAACGAGCTTTTATGCGACTCTGCATACAGTTAACGCTCGTATGAAGCTTCTATTTAAGAAATTGACTTGAATTTTTTATACCAAATAGAGCTTTCAACTATACTTACGATACTATACAAAAAAATTAAAAATTAAAAAATAAAAGTATTTTTTTTTCAAAACACGTTTAGTGTGATGAGTCGATCGACCCACCATACATACGCTCATAAGATTTTCAATATAGTTAAGGTCAGTGTGAGCTTATTTATACATATTTGAATTTCAAAATTTTGTGACAGTATAGAATTCTTAAGCAACCTGTGTATGTTTGTTAGCAAAATCCATTTTGTCAATTTTTTGCAAAATGGCGACAAGTATTAAAATTCAATCACTTATTACTCAGTAGTGTTCAATTTTGTCAAAAAGGTCTCTATACATGAAATGTTGAGAAGCCTAAAGCTCATCTAAGTAAAATATAAAAAATATATATTTTTGCTTGAAAACAAGCGATGTATCAGTTCGATCGTACCCCCATACTAGCCATTTTGAGACTTTCGGAAGAGTTAACGCTCTTAACTGCTTGGTTTCGAAGATTAAAATTTTAATTTTTAATATCGCATAGAACTAACGTGCAGCCCCTATACGTTATGTTTAAAAAAAATATATAAAATTTTTTTTCAAAATGGCGGCTATCGTAAAAATTCAAAGTGTCATAACTTTGCTAAATCAAATCCTACTGAAAAATGTCGTATGCAAAAAGTGTTTGGAATTTTATTTTGCATATAAAAGCAATTTTTAATTATTTTTTTTTTAATAAAAACCGAGTCTTACCATATATTGACCGAGACCTCGAACGAGCTTTTATGCGACTCTGCATACAGTTAACGCTCGTATGAAGCTTCTATTTAAGAAATTGACTTGAATTTTTTATACCAAATAGAGCTTTCAACTATACTTACGATACTATACAAAAAAATTAAAAATTAAAAAATAAAAGTATTTTTTTTTCAAAACACGTTTAGTGTGATGAGTCGATCGACCCACCATACATACGCTCATAAGATTTTCAATATAGTTAAGGTCAGTGTGAGCTTATTTATACATATTTGAATTTCAAAATTTTGTGACAGTATAGAATTCTTAAGCATCCTGTGTATGTTTGTTAGCAAAATCCATTTTGTCAATTTTTTGCAAAATGGCGACAAGTATTAAAATTCAATCACTTATTACTCAGTAGTGTTCAATTTTGTCAAAAAGGTTTCTATACATGAAATGTTGAGAAGCCTAAAGCTCATCTAAGTAAAATATAAAAAATATATATTTTTGCTTGAAAACAAGCGATGTATCAGTTCGATCGTACCCCCATACTAGCCATTTTGAGACTTTCGGAAGAGTTAACGCTCTTAACTGCTTGGTTTCGAAGATTAAAATTTTAATTTTTAATATCGCATAGAACTAACGTGCAGCCCCTATACGTTATGTTTAAAAAAAATATATAAAATTTTTTTTCAAAATGGCGGCTATCGTAAAAATTCAAAGTGTCATAACTTTGCTAAATCGAATCCTACTGAAAAATGTCGTATGCAAAAAGTGTTTGGAATTTTATTTTGCATATAAAAGCAATTTTTAATTATTTTTTTTTTAATAAAAACCGAGTCTTACCATATATTGACCGAGACCTCGAACGAGCTTTTATGCGACTCTGCATACAGTTAACGCTCGTATGAAGCTTCTATTTAAGAAATTGACTTGAATTTTTTATACCAAATAGAGCTTTCAACTATACTTACGATACTATACAAAAAAATTAAAAATTAAAAAATAAAAGTATTTTTTTTTCAAAACACGTTTAGTGTGATGAGTCGATCGACCCACCATACATACGCTCATAAGATTTTCAATATAGTTAAGGTCAGTGTGAGCTTATTTATACATATTTGAATTTCAAAATTTTGTGACAGTATAGAATTCTTAAGCATCCTGTGTATGTTTGTTAGCAAAATCCATTTTGTCAATTTTTTGCAAAATGGCGACAAGTATTAAAATTCAATCACTTATTACTCAGTAGTGTTCAATTTTGTCAAAAAGGTTTCTATACATGAAATGTTGAGAAGCCTAAAGCTCATCTAAGTAAAATATAAAAAATATATATTTTTGCTTGAAAACAAGCGATGTATCAGTTCGATCGTACCCCCATACTAGCCATTTTGAGACTTTCGGAAGAGTTAACGCTCTTAACTGCTTGGTTTCGAAGATTAAAATTTTAATTTTTAATATCGCATAGAACTAACGTGCAGCCCCTATACGTTATGTTTAAAAAAAATATATAAAATTTTTTTTCAAAATGGCGGCTATCGTAAAAATTCAAAGTGTCATAACTTTGCTAAATCAAATCCTACTGAAAAATGTCGTATGCAAAAAGTGTTTGGAATTTTATTTTGCATATAAAAGCAATTTTTAATTATTTTTTTTTTAATAAAAACCGAGTCTTACCATATATTGACCGAGACCTCGAACGAGCTTTTATGCGACTCTGCATACAGTTAACGCTCGTATGAAGCTTCTATTTAAGAAATTGACTTGAATTTTTTATACCAAATAGAGCTTTCAACTATACTTACGATACTATACAAAAAAATTAAAAATTAAAAAATAAAAGTATTTTTTTTTCAAAACACGTTTAGTGTGATGAGTCGATCGACCCACCATACATACGCTCATAAGATTTTCAATATAGTTAAGGTCAGTGTGAGCTTATTTATACATATTTGAATTTCAAAATTTTGTGACAGTATAGAATTCTTAAGCATCCTGTGTATGTTTGTTAGCAAAATCCATTTTGTCAATTTTTTGCAAAATGGCGACAAGTATTAAAATTCAATCACTTATTACTCAGTAGTGTTCAATTTTGTCAAAAAGGTCTCTATACATGAAATGTTGAGAAGCCTAAAGCTCATCTAAGTAAAATATAAAAAATATATATTTTTGCTTGAAAACAAGCGATGTATCAGTTCGATCGTACCCCCATACTAGCCATTTTGAGACTTTCGGAAGAGTTAACGCTCTTAACTGCTTGGTTTCGAAGATTAAAGTTTTAATTTTTAATATCGCATAGAACTAACGTGCAGCCCCTATACGTTATGTTTAAAAAAAATATATAAAATTTTTTTTCAAAATGGCGGCTATCGTAAAAATTCAAAGTGTCATAACTTTGCTAAATCAAATCCTACTGAAAAATGTCGTATGCAAAAAGTGTTTGGAAATTTATTTTGCATATAAAAGCAATTTTTAATTATTTTTTTTTTAATAAAAACCGAGTCTTACCATATATTGACCGAGACCTCGAACGAGCTTTTATGCGACTCTGCATACAGTTAACGCTCGTATGAAGCTTCTATTTAAGAAATTGACTTGAATTTTTTATACCAAATAGAGCTTTCAACTATACTTACGATACTATACAAAAAAATTAAAAATTAAAAAATAAAAGTATTTTTTTTTCAAAACACGTTTAGTGTGATGAGTCGATCGACCCACCATACATACGCTCATAAGATTTTCAATATAGTTAAGGTCAGTGTGAGCTTATTTATACATATTTGAATTTCAAAATTTTGTGACAGTATAGAATTCTTAAGCAACCTGTGTATGTTTGTTAGCAAAATCCATTTTGTCAATTTTTTGCAAAATGGCGACAAGTATTAAAATTCAATCACTTATTACTCAGTAGTGTTCAATTTTGTCAAAAAGGTCTCTATACATGAAATGTTGAGAAGCCTAAAGCTCATCTAAGTAAAATATTAAAAATATATATTTTTGCTTGAAAACAAGCGATGTATCAGTTCGATCGTACCCCCATACTAGCCATTTTGAGACTTTCGGAAGAGTTAACGCTCTTAACTGCTTGGTTTCGAAGATTAAAATTTTAATTTTTAATATCGCATAGAACTAACGTGCAGCCCCTATACGTTATGTTTAAAAAAAATATATAAAATTTTTTTTCAAAATGGCGGCTATCGTAAAAATTCAAAGTGTCATAACTTTGCTAAATCAAATCCTACTGAAAAATGTCGTATGCAAAAAGTGTTTGAAATTTTATTTTGCATATAAAAGCAATTTTTAATTATTTTTTTTTTAATAAAAATTGAGTCTTACCATATATTGACCGAGACCTCGAACGAGCTTTTATGCGACTCTGCATACAGTTAACGCTCGTATGAAGCTTCTATTTAAGAAATTGACTTGAATTTTTTATACCAAATAGAGCTTTCAACTATACTTACGATACTATACAAAAAAATTAAAAATTAAAAAATAAAAGTATTTTTTTTTCAAAACACGTTTAGTGTGATGAGTCGATCGACCCACCATACATACGCTCATAAGATTTTCAATATAGTTAAGGTCAGTGTGAGCTTATTTATACATATTTGAATTTCAAAATTTTGTGACAGTATAGAATTCTTAAGCATCCTGTGTATGTTTGTTAGCAAAATCCATTTTGTCAATTTTTTGCAAAATGGCGACAAGTATTAAAATTCAATCACTTATTACTCAGTAGTGTTCAATTTTGTCAAAAAGGTCTCTATACATGAAATGTTGAGAAGCCTAAAGCTCATCTAAGTAAAATATAAAAAATATATATTTTTGCTTGAAAACAAGCGATGTATCAGTTCGATCGTACCCCCATACTAGCCATTTTGAGACTTTCGGAAGAGTTAACGCTCTTAACTGCTTGGTTTCGAAGATTAAAACTTCAATTTTTAATATCGCATAGAACTAACGTGCAGCCCCTATACGTTATGTTTAAAAAAAATATATAAAATTTTTTTTCAAAATGGCGGCTATCGTAAAAATTCAAAGTGTCATAACTTTGCTAAATCAAATCCTACTGAAAAATCTCGTATGCAAAAAGTGTTTGGAATTTTATTTTGCATATAAAAGCAATTTTTAATTATTTTTTTTTTAATAAAAACCGAGTCTTACCATATATTGACCGAGACCTCGAACGAGCTTTTATGCGACTCTGCATACAGTTAACGCTCGTATGAAGCTTCTATTTAAGAAATTGACTTGAATTTTTTATACCAAATAGAGCTTTCAACTATACTTACGATACTATACAAAAAAATTAAAAATTAAAAAATAAAAGTATTTTTTTTTCAAAACACGTTTAGTGTGATGAGTCGATCGACCCACCATACATACGCTCATAAGATTTTCAATATAGTTAAGGTCAGTGTGAGCTTATTTATACATATTTGAATTTCAAAATTTTGTGACAGTATAGAATTCTTAAGCATCCTGTGTATGTTTGTTAGCAAAATCCATTTTGTCAATTTTTTGCAAAATGGCGACAAGTATTAAAATTCAATCACTTATTACTCAGTAGTGTTCAATTTTGTCAAAAAGGTCTCTACACATGAAATGTTGAGAAGCCTAAAGCTCATCTAAGTAAAATATAAAAAATATATATTTTAGCTTGAAAACAAGCGATGTATCAGTTCGATCGTACCCCCATACTAGCCATTTTGAGACTTTCGGAAGAGTTAACGCTCTTAACTGCTTGGTTTCGAAGATTAAAGTTTTAATTTTTAATATCGCATAGAACTAACGTGCAGCCCCTATACGTTATGTTTAAAAAAAATATATAATTTTTTTTTTAAAATGGCGGCTATCGTAAAAATTCAAAGTGTCATAACTTTGCTAAATCAAATCCTACTGAAAAATGTCGTATGCAAAAAGTGTTTGGAATTTTATTTTGCATATAAAAGCAATTTTTAATAATTTTTTTTTTAATAAAAACCGAATCTTACCATATATTGACCGAGACCTCGAACGAGCTTTTATGCGACTCTGCATACAGTTAACGCTCGTATGAAGCTTCTATTTAAGAAATTGACTTGAATTTTTGATACCAAATAGAGCTTTCAACTATACTTACGATACTATACAAAAAAATTAAAAATTAAAAAATAAAAGTATTTTTTTTTCAAAACACGTTTAGTGTGATGAGTCGATCGACCCACCATACATACGCTCATAAGATTTTCAATATAGTTAAGGTCAGTGTGAGCTTATTTATACATATTTGAATTTCAAAATTTTGTGACAGTATAGAATTCTTAAGCATCCTGTGTATGTTTGTTAGCAAAATCCATTTTGTCAATTTTTTGCAAAATGGCGACAAGTATTAAAATTCAATCACTTATTACTCAGTAGTGTTCAATTTTGTCATAAAGGTCTCTATACATGAAATGTTGAGAAGCCTAAAGCTCATCTAAGTAAAATATAAAAAATATATATTTTTGCTTGAAAACAAGCGATGTATCAGTTCGATCGTACCCCCATACTAGCCATTTTGAGACTTTCGGAAGAGTTAACGCTCTTAACTGCTTGGTTTCGAAGATTAAAATTTTAATTTTTAATATCGCATAGAACTAACGTGCAGCCCCTATACGTTATGTTTAAAAAAAATATATAAAATTTTTTTTCAAAATGGCGGCTATCGTAAAAATTCAAAGTGTCATAACTTTGCTAAATCAAATCCTACTGAAAAATGTCGTATGCAAAAAGTGTTTGGAATTTTATTTTGCATATAAAAGCAATTTTTAATTATTTTTTTTTTAATAAAAACCGAGTCTTACCATATATTGACCGAGACCTCGAACGAGCTTTTATGCGACTCTGCATACAGTTAACGCTCGTATGAAGCTTCTATTTAAGAAATTGACTTGAATTTTTTATACCAAATAGAGCTTTCAACTATACTTACGATACTATACAAAAAAATTAAAAATTAAAAAATAAAAGTATTTTTTTTTCAAAACACGTTTAGTGTGATGAGTCGATCGACCCACCATACATACGCTCATAAGATTTTCAATATAGTTAAGGTCAGTGTGAGCTTATTTATACATATTTGAATTTCAAAATTTTGTGACAGTATAGAATTCTTAAGCATCCTGTGTATGTTTGTTAGCAAAATCCATTTTGTCAATTTTTTGCAAAATGGCGACAAGTATTAAAATTCAATCACTTATTACTCAGTAGTGTTCAATTTTGTCAAAAAGGTCTCTATACATGAAATGTTGAGAAGCCTAAAGCTCATCTAAGTAAAATATAAAAAATATATATTTTTGCTTGAAAACAAGCGATGTATCAGTTCGATCGTACCCCCATACTAGCCATTTTGAGACTTTCGGAAGAGTTAACGCTCTTAACTGCTTGGTTTCGAAGATTAAAATTTGAATTTTTAATATCGCATAGAACTAACGTGCAGCCCCTATACGTTATGTTTAAAAAAAATATATAAAATTTTTTTTCAAAATGGCGGCTATCGTAAAAATTCAAAGTGTCATAACTTTGCTAAATCAAATCCTACTGAAAAATGTCGTATGCAAAAAGTGTTTGGAATTTTATTTTGCATATAAAAGCAATTTTTAATTATTTTTTTGTTAATAAAAACCGAGTCTTACCATATATTGACCGAGACCTCGAACGAGCTTTTATGCGACTCTGCATACAGTTAACGCTCGTATGAAGCTTCTATTTAAGAAATTGACTTGAATTTTTTATACCAAATAGAGCTTTCAACTATACTTACGATACTATACAAAAAAATTAAAAATTAAAAAATAAAAGTATTTTTTTTTCAAAACACGTTTAGTGTGATGAGTCGATCGACCCACCATACATACGCTCATAAGATTTTCAATATAGTTAAGGTCAGTGTGAGCTTATTTATACATATTTGAATTTCAAAATTTTGTGACAGTATAGAATTCTTAAGCATCCTGTGTATGTTTGTTAGCAAAATCCATTTTGTCAATTTTTTGCAAAATGGCGACAAGTATTAAAATTCAATCACTTATTACTCAGTAGTGTTCAATTTTGTCAAAAAGGTCTCTATACATGAAATGTTGAGAAGCCTAAAGCTCATCTAAGTAAAATATAAAAAATATATATTTTTGCTTGAAAACAAGCGATGTATCAGTTCGATCGTACCCCCATACTAGCCATTTTGAGACTTTCGGAAGAGTTAACGCTCTTAACTGCTTGGTTTCGAAGATTAAAATTTGAATTTTTAATATCGCATAGAACTAACGTGCAGCCCCTATACGTTATGTTTAAAAAAAATATATAAAATTTTTTTTCAAAATGGCGGCTATCGTAAAAATTCAAAGTGTCATAACTTTGCTAAATCAAATCCTACTGAAAAATGTCGTATGCAAAAAGTGTTTGGAATTTTATTTTGCATATAAAAGCAATTTTTAATTATTTTTTTGTTAATAAAAACCGAGTCTTACCATATATTGACCGAGACCTCGAACGAGCTTTTATGCGACTCTGCATACAGTTAACGCTCGTATGAAGCTTCTATTTAAGAAATTGACTTGAATTTTTTATACCAAATAGAGCTTTCAACTATACTTACGATACTATACAAAAAAATTAAAAATTAAAAAATAAAAGTATTTTTTTTTCAAAACACGTTTAGTGTGATGAGTCGATCGACCCACCATACATACGCTCATAAGATTTTTAATATAGTTAAGGTCAGTGTGAGCTTATTTATACATATTTGAATTTCAAAATTTTGTGACAGTATAGAATTCTTAAGCATCCTGTGTATGTTTGTTAGCAAAATCCATTTTGTCAATTTTTTGCAAAATGGCGACAAGTATTAAAATTCAATCACTTATTACTCAGTAGTGTTCAATTTTGTCAAAAAGGTCTCTATACATGAAATGTTGAGAAGCCTAAAGCTCATCTAAGTAAAATATAAAAAATATATATTTTTGCTTGAAAACAAGCGATGTATCAGTTCGATCGTACCCCCATACTAGCCATTTTGAGACTTTCGGAAGAGTTAACGCTCTTAACTGCTTGGTTTCGAAGATTAAAATTTGAATTTTTAATATCGCATAGAACTAACGTGCAGCCCCTATACGTTATGTTTAAAAAAAATATATAAAATTTTTTTTCAAAATGGCGGCTATCGTAAAAATTCAAAGTGTCATAACTTTGCTAAATCAAATCCTACTGAAAAATGTCGTATGCAAAAAGTGTTTGGAATTTTATTTTGCATATAAAAGCAATTTTTAATTATTTTTTTTTTAATAAAAACCGAGTCTTACCATATATTGACCGAGACCTCGAACGAGCTTTTATGCGACTCTGCATACAGTTAACGCTCGTATGAAGCTTCTATTTAAGAAATTGACTTGAATTTTTTATACCAAATAGAGCTTTCAACTATACTTACGATACTATACAAAAAAATTAAAAATTAAAAAATAAAAGTATTTTTTTTTCAAAACACGTTTAGTGTGATGAGTCGATCGACCCACCATACATACGCTCATAAGATTTTCAATATAGTTAAGGTCAGTGTAAGCTTATTTATACATATTTGAATTTCAAAATTTTGTGACAGTATAGAATTCTTAAGCTTCCTGTGTATGTTTGTTAGCAAAATCCATTTTGTCAATTTTTTGCAAAATGGCGACAAGTATTAAAATTCAATCACTTATTACTCAGTAGTGTTCAATTTTGTCAAAAAGGTCTCTATACATGAAATGTTGAGAAGCCTAAAGCTCATCTAAGTAAAATATAAAAAATATATATTTTTGCTTGAAAACAAGCGATGTATCAGTTCGATCGTACCCCCATACTAGCCATTTTGAGACTTTCGGAAGAGTTAACGCTCTTAACTGCTTGGTTTCGAAGATTAAAATTTTAATTTTTAATATCGCATAGAACTAACGTGCAGCCCCTATACGTTATGTTTAAAAAAAATATATAAATTTTTTTTTCAAAATGGCGGCTATCGTAAAAATTCAAAGTGTCATAACTTTGCTAAATCAAATCCTACTGAAAAATGTCGTATGCAAAAAGTGTTTGGAATTTTATTTTGCATATAAAAGCAATTTTTAATTATTTTTTTTTTAATAAAAACCGAGTCTTACCATATATTGACCGAGACCTCGAACGAGCTTTTATGCGACTCTGCATACAGTTAACGCTCGTATGAAGCTTCTATTTAAGAAATTGACTTGAATTTTTTATACCAAATAGAGCTTTCAACTATACTTACGATACTATACAAAAAAATTAAAAATTAAAAAATAAAAGTATTTTTTTTTCAAAACACGTTTAGTGTGATGAGTCGATCGACCCACCATACATACGCTCATAAGATTTTCAATATAGTTAAGGTCAGTGTGAGCTTATTTATACATATTTGAATTTCAAAATTTTGTGACAGTATAGAATTCTTAAGCATCCTGTGTATGTTTGTTAGCAAAATCCATTTTGTCAATTTTTTGCAAAATGGCGACAAGTATTAAAATTCAATCACTTATTACTCAGTAGTGTTCAATTTTGTCAAAAAGGTCTCTATACATGAAATGATGAGAAGCCTAAAGCTCATCTAAGTAAAATATAAAAAATATATATTTTTGCTTGAAAACAAGCGATGTATCAGTTCGATCGTACCCCCATACTAGCCATTTTGAGACTTTCGGAAGAGTTAACGCTCTTAACTGCTTGGTTTCGAAGATTAAAATTTTAATTTTTAATATCGCATAGAACTAACGTGCAGCCCCTATACGTTATGTTTAAAAAAAATATATAAAATTTTTTTTTAAAATGGCGGCTATCGTAAAAATTCAAAGTGTCATAACTTTGCTAAATCAAATCCTACTGAAAAATGTCGTATGCAAAAAGTGTTTGGAATTTTATTTTGCATATAAAAGCAATTTTTAATTATTTTTTTTTTAATAAAAACCGAGTCTTACCATATATTGACCGAGACCTCGAACGAGCTTTTATGCGACTCTGCATACAGTTAACGCTCGTATGAAGCTTCTATTTAAGAAATTGACTTGAATTTTTTATACCAAATAGAGCTTTCAACTATACTTACGATACTATACAAAAAAATTAAAAATTAAAAAATAAAAGTATTTTTTTTTCAAAACACGTTTAGTGTGATGAGTCGATCGACCCACCATACATACGCTCATAAGATTTTCAATATAGTTAAGGTCGATTTATTGTAGACGAGATCAAGGCGCATCAGAATAAAATATAAAAAATATATATTTTTGCTTGAAAACAAGCGATGTATCAGTTCGATCGTACCCCCATACTAGCCATTTTGAGACTTTCGGAAGAGTTAACGCTCTTAACTGCTTGGTTTCGAAGATTTTAATTTTAATTTTCAATATCGCATAGAACTAACGTGCAGCCCCTATACGTTATGTTTAAAATAAATATATAAAATTTTTTTTCAAAATGGCGGCTATCTTAAAAATTCAAAGTGTCATAACTTTGCTAAATAAAATCCTACTAAAAAATGTCGTATGCAAAAAGTGTTTGGAATTTTAATTTGCATGTAAAACCAATTTTTAATTATTTTTTTTTTTAAAAAAACCGAGTCTTACCATATATTGACCGAGACCTCGAACGAGCTTTTATGCGACTCTGCATACAGTTAACGCTCGTATGAAGCTTCTATTTAAGAAATTGACTTGAATTTTTTATACCAAATAGAGCTTTCAACTATACTTACGATACTATACAAAAAAATTAAAAATTAAAAAATAAAAGTATTTTTTTTTCAAAACACGTTTAGTGTGATGAGTCGATCGACCCACCATACATACGCTCATAAGATTTTCAATATAGTTAAGGTCAGTGTAAGCTTATTTATACATATTTGAATTTCAAAATTTTGTGACAGTATAGAATTCTTAAGCTTCCTGTGTATGTTTGTTAGCAAAATCCATTTTGTCAATTTTTTGCAAAATGGCGACAAGTATTAAAATTCAATCACTTATTACTCAGTAGTGTTCAATTTTGTCAAAAAGGTCTCTATACATGAAATGTTGAGAAGCCTAAAGCTCATCTAAGTAAAATATAAAAAATATATATTTTTGCTTGAAAACAAGCGATGTATCAGTTCGATCGTACCCCCATACTAGCCATTTTGAGACTTTCGGAAGAGTTAACGCTCTTAACTGCTTGGTTTCGAAGATTAAAATTTTAATTTTTAATATCGCATAGAACTAACGTGCAGCCCCTATACGTTATGTTTAAAAAAAATATATAAATTTTTTTTTCAAAATGGCGGCTATCGTAAAAATTCAAAGTGTCATAACTTTGCTAAATCAAATCCTACTGAAAAATGTCGTATGCAAAAAGTGTTTGGAATTTTAATTTGCATATAAAAGCAATTTTTAATTATTCTTTTTTTAATAAAAACCGAGTCTTACCATATATTGACCGAGACCTCGAACGAGCTTTTATGCGACTCTGCATACAGTTAACGCTCGTATGAAGCTTATATTTAAGAAATTGACTTAAATTTTTTATACCAAATAGAGCTTTCAACTATACTTACGATATTATACAAAAAAATTAAAAATTAAAAAATAAAAGTATTTTTTTTTCAAAACACGTTTAGTGTGATGAGTCGATCGACCCACCATACATACGCTCATAAGATTTTAAATATAGTTAAGGTCAGTGTGAGCTTATTTATACATATTTGAATTTCAAAATTTTGTGACAGTATAGAATTCTTAAGCATCCTGTGTATGTTTGTTAGCAAAATCCATTTTGTCAATTTTTTGCAAAATGGCGACAAGTATTAAAATTCAATCACTTATTACTCAGTAGTGTTCAATTTTGTCAAAAAGGTCTCTATACATGAAATGTTGAGAAGCCTAAAGCTCATCTAAGTAAAATATAAAAAATATATATTTTTGCTTGAAAACAAGCGATGTATCAGTTCGATCGTACCCCCATACTAGCCATTTTGAGACTTTCGGAAGAGTTAACGCTCTTAACTGCTTGGTTTCGAAGATTAAAATTTTAATTTTTAATATCGCATAGAACTAACGTGCAGCCCCTATACGTTATGTTTAAAAAAAATATATAAAATTTTTTTTCAAAATGGCGGCTATCGTAAAAATTCAAAGTGTCATAACTTTGCTAAATCAAATCCTACTGAAAAATGTCGTATGCAAAAAGTGTTTGGAATTTTATTTTGCATATAAAAGCAATTTTTAATTATTTTTTTTTTAATAAAAACCGAGTCTTACCATATATTGACCGAGACCTCGAACGAGCTTTTATGCGACTCTGCATACAGTTAACGCTCGTATGAAGCTTCTATTTAAGAAATTGACTTGAATTTTTTATACCAAATAGAGCTTTCAACTATACTTACGATACTATACAAAAAAATTAAAAATTAAAAAATAAAAGTATTTTTTTTTCAAAACACGTTTAGTGTGATGAGTCGATCGACCCACCATACATACGCTCATAAGATTTTCAATATAGTTAAGGTCGATTTATTGTAGACGAGATCAAGGCGCATCAGAATAAAATATAAAAAATATATATTTTTGCTTGAAAACAAGCGATGTATCAGTTCGATCGTACCCCCATACTAGCCATTTTGAGACTTTCGGAAGAGTTAACGCTCTTAACTGCTTGGTTTCGAAGATTTTAATTTTAATTTTCAATATCGCATAGAACTAACGTGCAGCCCCTATACGTTATGTTTAAAATAAATATATAAAATTTTTTTTCAAAATGGCGGCTATCTTAAAAATTCAAAGTGTCATAACTTTGCTAAATAAAATCCTACTAAAAAATGTCGTATGCAAAAAGTGTTTGGAATTTTAATTTGCATGTAAAACCAATTTTTAATTATTTTTTTTTTAATAAAAACCGAGTCTTACCATATATTGACCGAGACCTCGAACGAGCTTTTATGCGACTCTGCATACAGTTAACGCTCGTATGAAGCTTCTATTTAAGAAATTGACTTGAATTTTTTATACCAAATAGAGCTTTCAACTATACTTACGATACTATACAAAAAAATTAAAAATTAAAAAATAAAAGTATTTTTTTTTCAAAACACGTTTAGTGTGATGAGTCGATCGACCCACCATACATACGCTCATAAGATTTTCAATATAGTTAAGGTCAGTGTAAGCTTATTTATACATATTTGAATTTCAAAATTTTGTGACAGTATAGAATTCTTAAGCTTCCTGTGTATGTTTGTTAGCAAAATCCATTTTGTCAATTTTTTGCAAAATGGCGACAAGTATTAAAATTCAATCACTTATTACTCAGTAGTGTTCAATTTTGTCAAAAAGGTCTCTATACATGAAATGTTGAGAAGCCTAAAGCTCATCTAAGTAAAATATAAAAAATATATATTTTTGCTTGAAAACAAGCGATGTATCAGTTCGATCGTACCCCCATACTAGCCATTTTGAGAGTTTCGGAAGAGTTAACGCTCTTAACTGCTTGGTTTCAAAGATTAAAATTTTAATTTTTAATATCGCATAGAACTAACGTGCAGCCTTTATACGTTATGTTTAAAAAAAATATATAAATTTTTTTTTCAAAATGGCGGCTATCGTAAAAATTCAAAGTGTCATAACTTTGCTAAATTAAATCCTACTGAAAAATGTCGTATGCAAAAAGTGTTTGGAATTTTATTTTGCATATAAAAGCAATTTTTAATTATTTTTTTTTTAATAAAAACCGAGTCTTACCATATATTGACCGAGACCTCGAACGAGCTTTTATGCGACTCTGCATACAGTTAACGCTCGTATGAAGCTTCTATTTAAGAAATTGACTTGAATTTTTTATACCAAATAGAGCTTTCAACTATACTTACGATACTATACAAAAAAATTAAAAATTAAAAAATAAAAGTATTTTTTTTTCAAAACACGTTTAGTGTGATGAGTCGATCGACCCACCATACATACGCTCATAAGATTTTCAATATAGTTAAGGTCGATTTATTGTAGACGAGATCAAGGCGCATCAGAATAAAATATAAAAAATATATATTTTTGCTTGAAAACAAGCGATGTATCAGTTCGATCGTACCCCCATACTAGCCATTTTGAGACTTTCGGAAGAGTTAACGCTCTTAACTGCTTGGTTTCGAAGATTTTAATTTTAATTTTCAATATCGCATAGAACTAACGTGCAGCCCCTATACGTTATGTTTAAAATAAATATATAAAATTTTTTTTCAAAATGGCGGCTATCTTAAAAATTCAAAGTGTCATAACTTTGCTAAATAAAATCCTACTAAAAAATGTCGTATGCAAAAAGTGTTTGGAATTTTAATTTGCATGTAAAACCAATTTTTAATTATTTTTTTTTTAATAAAAACCGAGTCTTACCATATATTGACCGAGACCTCGAACGAGCTTTTATGCGACTCTGCATACAGTTAACGCTCGTATGAAGCTTCTATTTAAGAAATTGACTTGAATTTTTTATACCAAATAGAGCTTTCAACTATACTTACGATACTATACAAAAAAATTAAAATTTAAAAAATAAAAGTATTTTTTTTTCAAAACACGTTTAGTGTGATGAGTCGATCGACCCACCATACATACGCTCATAAGATTTTCAATATAGTTAAGGTCAGTGTAAGCTTATTAATACATATTTGAATTTCAAAATTTTGTGACAGTATAGAATTCTTAAGCTTCCTGTGTATGTTTGTTAGCAAAATCCATTTTGTCAATTTTTTGCAAAATGGCGACAAGTATTAAAATTCAATCACTTATTACTCAGTAGTGTTCAATTTTGTCAAAAAGGTCTCTATACATTAAATGTTGAGAAGCCTAAAGCTCATCTAAGTAAAATATAAAAAATATATATTTTTGCTTGAAAACAAGCGATGTATCAGTTCGATCGTACCCCCATACTAGCCATTTTGAGACTTTCGGAAGAGTTAACGCTCTTAACTGCTTGGTTTCGAAGATTAAAATTTTAATTTTTAATATCGCATAGAACTAACGTGCAGCCCCTATACGTTATGTTTAAAAAAAATATATAAAATTTTTTTTCAAAATGGCGGCTATCGTAAAAATTCAAAGTGTCATAACTTTGCTAAATCAAATCCTACTGAAAAATGTCGTATGCAAAAAGTGTTTGGAATTTTATTTTGCATATAAAAGCAATTTTTAATTATTCTTTTTTTAATAAAAACCGAGTCTTACCATATATTGACCGAGACCTCGAACGAGCTTTTATGCGACTCTGCATACAGTTAACGCTCGTATGAAGCTTCTATTTAAGAAATTGACTTGAATTTTTTATACCAAATAGAGCTTTCAACTATACTTACGATACTATACAAAAAAATTAAAAATTAAAAAATAAAAGTATTTTTTTTTCAAAACACGTTTAGTGTGATGAGTCGATCGACCCACCATACATACGCTCATAAGATTTTCAATATAGTTAAGGTCAGTGTGAGCTTATTTATACATATTTGAATTTCAAAATTTTGTGACAGTATAGAATTCTTAAGCATCCTGTGTATGTTTGTTAGCAAAATCCATTTTGTCAATTTTTTGCAAAATGGCGACAAGTATTAAAATTCAATCACTTATTACTCAGTAGTGTTCAATTTTGTCAAAAAGGTCTCTATACATGAAATGATGAGAAGCCTAAAGCTCATCTAAGTAAAATATAAAAAATATATATTTTTGCTTGAAAACAAGCGATGTATCAGTTCGATCGTACCCCCATACTAGCCATTTTGAGACTTTCGGAAGAGTTAACGCTCTTAACTGCTTGGTTTCGAAGATTAAAATTTTAATTTTTAATATCGCATAGAACTAACGTGCAGCCCCTATACGTTATGTTTAAAAAAAATATATAAATTTTTTTTTCAAAATGGCGGCTATCGTAAAAATTCAAAGTGTCATAACTTTGCTAAATTAAATCCTACTGAAAAATGTCGTATGCAAAAAGTGTTTGGAATTTTATTTTGCATATAAAAGCAATTTTTAATTATTTTTTTTTTAATAAAAACCGAGTCTTACCATATATTGACCGAGACCTCGAACGAGCTTTTATGCGACTCTGCATACAGTTAACGCTCGTATGAAGCTTCTATTTAAGAAATTGACTTGAATTTTTTATACCAAATAGAGCTTTCAACTATACTTACGATACTATACAAAAAAATTAAAAATTAAAAAATAAAAGTATTTTTTTTTCAAAACACGTTTAGTGTGATGAGTCGATCGACCCACCATACATACGCTCATAAGATTTTAAATATAGTTAAGGTCGATTTATTGTAGACGAGATCAAGGCGCATCAGAATAAAATATAAAAAATATATATTTTTGCTTGAAAACAAGCGATGTATCAGTTCGATCGTACCCCCATACTAGCCATTTTGAGACTTTCGGAAGAGTTAACGCTCTTAACTGCTTGGTTTCGAAGATTTTAATTTTAATTTTCAATATCGCATAGAACTAACGTGCAGCCCCTATACGTTATGTTTAAAATAAATATATAAAATTTTTTTTCAAAATGGCGGCTATCTTAAAAATTCAAAGTGTCATAACTTTGCTAAATAAAATCCTACTAAAAAATGTCGTATGCAAAAAGTGTTTGGAATTTTAATTTGCATGTAAAACCAATTTTTAATTATTTTTTTTTTAATAAAAACCGAGTCTTACCATATATTGACCGAGACCTCGAACGAGCTTTTATGCGACTCTGCATACAGTTAACGCTCGTATGAAGCTTCTATTTAAGAAATTGACTTGAATTTTTTATACCAAATAGAGCTTTCAACTATACTTACGATACTATACAAAAAAATTAAAAATTAAAAAATAAAAGTATTTTTTTTTCAAAACACGTTTAGTGTGATGAGTCGATCGACCCACCATACATACGCTCATAAGATTTTCAATATAGTTAAGGTCAGTGTAAGCTTATTTATACATATTTGAATTTCAAAATTTTGTGACAGTATAGAATTCTTAAGCTTCCTGTGTATGTTTGTTAGCAAAATCCATTTTGTCAATTTTTTGCAAAATGGCGACAAGTATTAAAATTCAATCACTTATTACTCAGTAGTGTTCAATTTTGTCAAAAAGGTCTCTATACATGAAATGTTGAGAAGCCTAAAGCTCATCTAAGTAAAATATAAAAAATATATATTTTTGCTTGAAAACAAGCGATGTATCAGTTCGATCGTACCCCCATACTAGCCATTTTGAGACTTTCGGAAGAGTTAACGCTCTTAACTGCTTGGTTTCGAAGATTAAAATTTTAATTTTTAATATCGCATAGAACTAACGTGCAGCCCCTATACGTTATGTTTAAAAAAAATATATAAATTTTTTTTTCAAAATGGCGGCTATCGTAAAAATTCAAAGTGTCATAACTTTGCTAAATCAAATCCTACTGAAAAATGTCGTATGCAAAAAGTGTTTGGAATTTTATTTTGCATATAAAAGCAATTTTTAATTATTTTTTTTTTAATAAAAACCGAGTCTTACCATATATTGACCGAGACCTCGAACGAGCTTTTATGCGACTCTGCATACAGTTAACGCTCGTATGAAGCTTCTATTTAAGAAATTGACTTGAATTTTTTATACCAAATAGAGCTTTCAACTATACTTACGATACTATACAAAAAAATTAAAAATTAAAAAATAAAAGTATTTTTTTTTCAAAACACGTTTAGTGTGATGAGTCGATCGACCCACCATACATACGCTCATAAGATTTTCAATATAGTTAAGGTCAGTGTGAGCTTATTTATACATATTTGAATTTCAAAATTTTGTGACAGTATAGAATTCTTAAGCATCCTGTGTATGTTTGTTAGCAAAATCCATTTTGTCAATTTTTTGCAAAATGGCGACAAGTATTAAAATTCAATCACTTATTACTCAGTAGTGTTCAATTTTGTCAAAAAGGTCTCTATACATGAAATGATGAGAAGCCTAAAGCTCATCTAAGTAAAATATAAAAAATATATATTTTTGCTTGAAAACAAGCGATGTATCAGTTCGATCGTACCCCCATACTAGCCATTTTGAGACTTTCGGAAGAGTTAACGCTCTTAACTGCTTGGTTTCGAAGATTAAAATTTTAATTTTTAATATCGCATAGAACTAACGTGCAGCCCCTATACGTTATGTTTAAAAAAAATATATAAATTTTTTTTTCAAAATGGCGGCTATCGTAAAAATTCAAAGTGTCATAACTTTGCTAAATTAAATCCTACTGAAAAATGTCGTATGCAAAAAGTGTTTGGAATTTTATTTTGCATATAAAAGCAATTTTTAATTATTTTTTTTTTAATAAAAACCGAGTCTTACCATATATTGACCGAGACCTCGAACGAGCTTTTATGCGACTCTGCATACAGTTAACGCTCGTATGAAGCTTCTATTTAAGAAATTGACTTGAATTTTTTATACCAAATAGAGCTTTCAACTATACTTACGATACTATACAAAAAAATTAAAAATTAAAAAATAAAAGTATTTTTTTTTCAAAACACGTTTAGTGTGATGAGTCGATCGACCCACCATACATACGCTCATAAGATTTTCAATATAGTTAAGGTCGATTTATTGTAGACGAGATCAAGGCGCATCAGAATAAAATATAAAAAATATATATTTTTGCTTGAAAACAAGCGATGTATCAGTTCGATCGTACCCCCATACTAGCCATTTTGAGACTTTCGGAAGAGTTAACGCTCTTAACTGCTTGGTTTCGAAGATTTTAATTTTAATTTTCAATATCGCATAGAACTAACGTGCAGCCCCTATACGTTATGTTTAAAATAAATATATAAAATTTTTTTTCAAAATGGCGGCTATCTTAAAAATTCAAAGTGTCATAACTTTGCTAAATAAAATCCTACTAAAAAATGTCGTATGCAAAAAGTGTTTGGAATTTTAATTTGCATGTAAAACCAATTTTTAATTATTTTTTTTTTAATAAAAACCGAGTCTTACCATATATTGACCGAGACCTCGAACGAGCTTTTATGCGACTCTGCATACAGTTAACGCTCGTATGAAGCTTCTATTTAAGAAATTGACTTAAATTTTTTATACCAAATAGAGCTTTCAACTATACTTACGATACTATACAAAAAAATTAAAAATTAAAAAATAAAAGTATTTTTTTTTCAAAACACGTTTAGTGTGATGAGTCGATCGACCCACCATACATACGCTCATAAGATTTTCAATATAGTTAAGGTCAGTGTAAGCTTATTTATACATATTTGAATTTCAAAATTTTGTGACAGTATAGAATTCTTAAGCTTCCTGTGTATGTTTGTTAGCAAAATCCATTTTGTCAATTTTTTGCAAAATGGCGACAAGTATTAAAATTCAATCACTTATTACTCAGTAGTGTTCAATTTTGTCAAAAAGGTCTCTATACATGAAATGATGAGAAGCCTAAAGCTCATCTAAGTAAAATATAAAAAATATATATTTTTGCTTGAAAACAAGCGATGTATCAGTTCGATCGTACCCCCATACTAGCCATTTTGAGACTTTCGGAAGAGTTAACGCTCTTAACTGCTTGGTTTCGAAGATTTAAATTTTAATTTTTAATATCGCATAGAACTAACGTGCAGCCCCTATACGTTATGTTTAAAAAAAATATATAAAATTTTTTTTCAAAATGGCGGCTATCGTAAAAATTCAAAGTGTCATAACTTTGCTAAATCAAATCCTACTGAAAAATGTCGTATGCAAAAAGTGTTTGGAATTTTAATTTGCATATAAAAGCAATTTTTAATTATTTTTTTTTTAATAAAAACCGAGTCTTACCATATATTGACCGAGACCTCGAACGAGCTTTTATGCGACTCTGCATACAGTTAACGCTCGTATGAAGCTTCTATTTAAGAAATTGACTTGAATTTTTTATACCAAATAGAGCTTTCAACTATACTTACGATACTATACAAAAAAATTAAAAATTAAAAAATAAAAGTATTTTTTTTTCAAAACACGTTTAGTGTGATGAGTCGATCGACCCACCATACATACGCTCATAAGATTTTCAATATAGTTAAGGTCAGTGTAAGCTTATTTATACATATTTGAATTTCAAAATTTTGTGACAGTATAGAATTCTTAAGCTTCCTGTGTATGTTTGTTAGCAAAATCCATTTTGTCAATTTTTTGCAAAATGGCGACAAGTATTAAAATTCAATCACTTATTACTCAGTAGTGTTCAATTTTGTCAAAAAGGTCTCTATACATGAAATGTTGAGAAGCCTAAAGCTCATCTAAGTAAAATATAAAAAATATATATTTTTGCTTGAAAACAAGCGATGTATCAGTTCGATCGTACCCCCATACTAGCCATTTTGAGACTTTCGGAAGAGTTAACGCTCTTAACTGCTTGGTTTCGAAGATTAAAATTTTAATTTTTAATATCGCATAGAACTAACGTGCAGCCCCTATACGTTATGTTTAAAAAAAATATATAAATTTTTTTTTCAAAATGGCGGCTATCGTAAAAATTCAAAGTGTCATAACTTTGCTAAATCAAATCTTACTGAAAAATGTCGTATGCAAAAAGTGTTTGGAATTTTATTTTGCATATAAAAGCAATTTTTAATTATTTTTTTTTTAATAAAAACCGAGTCTTACCATATATTGACCGAGACCTCGAACGAGCTTTTATGCGACTCTGCATACAGTTAACGCTCGTATGAAGCTTCTATTTAAGAAATTGACTTGAATTTTTTATACCAAATAGAGCTTTCAACTATACTTACGATACTATACAAAAAAATTAAAAATTAAAAAATAAAAGTATTTTTTTTTCAAAACACGTTTAGTGTGATGAGTCGATCGACCCACCATACATACGCTCATAAGATTTTCAATATAGTTAAGGTCAGTGTGAGCTTATTTATACATATTTGAATTTCAAAATTTTGTGACAGTATAGAATTCTTAAGCATCCTGTGTATGTTTGTTAGCAAAATCCATTTTGTCAATTTTTTGCAAAATGGCGACAAGTATTAAAATTCAATCACTTATTACTCAGTAGTGTTCAATTTTGTCAAAAAGGTCTCTATACATTAAATGTTGAGAAGCCTAAAGCTCATCTAAGTAAAATATAAAAAATATATATTTTTGCTTGAAAACAAGCGATGTATCAGTTCGATCGTACCCCCATACTAGCCATTTTGAGACTTTCGGAAGAGTTAACGCTCTTAACTGCTTGGTTTCGAAGATTTAAATTTTAATTTTTAATATCGCATAGAACTAACGTGCAGCCCCTATACGTTATGTTTAAAAAAAATATATAAAATTTTTTTTCAAAATGGCGGCTATCGTAAAAATTCAAAGTGTCATAACTTTGCTAAATCAAATCCTACTGAAAAATGTCGTATGCAAAAAGTGTTTGGAATTTTAATTTGCATATAAAAGCAATTTTTAATTATTCTTTTTTTAATAAAAACCGAGTCTTACCATATATTGACCGAGACCTCGAACGAGCTTTTATGCGACTCTGCATACAGTTAACGCTCGTATGAAGCTTATATTTAAGAAATTGACTTGAATTTTTTATACCAAATAGAGCTTTCAACTATACTTACGATATTATACAAAAAAATTAAAAATTAAAAAATAAAAGTATTTTTTTTTCAAAACACGTTTAGTGTGATGAGTCGATCGACCCACCATACATACGCTCATAAGATTTTAAATATAGTTAAGGTCAGTGTGAGCTTATTTATACATATTTGAATTTCAAAATTTTGTGACAGTATAGAATTCTTAAGCATCCTGTGTATGTTTGTTAGCAAAATCCATTTTGTCAATTTTTTGCAAAATGGCGACAAGTATTAAAATTCAATCACTTATTACTCAGTAGTGTTCAATTTTGTCAAAAAGGTCTCTATACATGAAATGTTGAGAAGCCTAAAGCTCATCTAAGTAAAATATAAAAAATATATATTTTTGCTTGAAAACAAGCGATGTATCAGTTCGATCGTACCCCCATACTAGCCATTTTGAGACTTTCGGAAGAGTTAACGCTCTTAACTGCTTGGTTTCGAAGATTAAAATTTTAATTTTTAATATCGCATAGAACTAACGTGCAGCCCCTATACGTTATGTTTAAAAAAAATATATAAAATTTTTTTTCAAAATGGCGGCTATCGTAAAAATTCAAAGTGTCATAACTTTGCTAAATCAAATCCTACTGAAAAATGTCGTATGCAAAAAGTGTTTGGAATTTTATTTTGCATATAAAAGCAATTTTTAATTATTTTTTTTTTAATAAAAACCGAGTCTTACCATATATTGACCGAGACCTCGAACGAGCTTTTATGCGACTCTGCATACAGTTAACGCTCGTATGAAGCTTCTATTTAAGAAATTGACTTGAATTTTTTATACCAAATAGAGCTTTCAACTATACTTACGATACTATACAAAAAAATTAAAAATTAAAAAATAAAAGTATTTTTTTTTCAAAACACGTTTAGTGTGATGAGTCGATCGACCCACCATACATACGCTCATAAGATTTTCAATATAGTTAAGGTCAGTGTAAGCTTATTTATACATATTTGAATTTCAAAATTTTGTGACAGTATAGAATTCTTAAGCTTCCTGTGTATGTTTGTTAGCAAAATCCATTTTGTCAATTTTTTGCAAAATGGCGACAAGTATTAAAATTCAATCACTTATTACTCAGTAGTGTTCAATTTTGTCAAAAAGGTCTCTATACATGAAATGTTGAGAAGCCTAAAGCTCATCTAAGTAAAATATAAAAAATATATATTTTTGCTTGAAAACAAGCGATGTATCAGTTCGATCGTACCCCCATACTAGCCATTTTGAGACTTTCGGAAGAGTTAACGCTCTTAACTGCTTGGTTTCGAAGATTAAAATTTTAATTTTTAATATCGCATAGAACTAACGTGCAGCCCCTATACGTTATGTTTAAAAAAAATATATAAATTTTTTTTTCAAAATGGCGGCTATCGTAAAAATTCAAAGTGTCATAACTTTGCTAAATCAAATCTTACTGAAAAATGTCGTATGCAAAAAGTGTTTGGAATTTTATTTTGCATATAAAAGCAATTTTTAATTATTTTTTTTTTAATAAAAACCGAGTCTTACCATATATTGACCGAGACCTCGAACGAGCTTTTATGCGACTCTGCATACAGTTAACGCTCGTATGAAGCTTCTATTTAAGAAATTGACTTGAATTTTTTATACCAAATAGAGCTTTCAACTATACTTACGATACTATACAAAAAAATTAAAAATTAAAAAATAAAAGTATTTTTTTTTCAAAACACGTTTAGTGTGATGAGTCGATCGACCCACCATACATACGCTCATAAGATTTTCAATATAGTTAAGGTCAGTGTGAGCTTATTTATACATATTTGAATTTCAAAATTTTGTGACAGTATAGAATTCTTAAGCATCCTGTGTATGTTTGTTAGCAAAATCCATTTTGTCAATTTTTTGCAAAATGGCGACAAGTATTAAAATTCAATCACTTATTACTCAGTAGTGTTCAATTTTGTCAAAAAGGTCTCTATACATGAAATGATGAGAAGCCTAAAGCTCATCTAAGTAAAATATAAAAAATATATATTTTTGCTTGAAAACAAGCGATGTATCAGTTCGATCGTACCCCCATACTAGCCATTTTGAGACTTTCGGAAGAGTTAACGCTCTTAACTGCTTGGTTTCGAAGATTAAAATTTTAATTTTTAATATCGCATAGAACTAACGTGCAGCCCCTATACGTTATGTTTAAAAAAAATATATAAAATTTTTTTTCAAAATGGCGGCTATCGTAAAAATTCAAAGTGTCATAACTTTGCTAAATCAAATCCTACTGAAAAATGTCGTATGCAAAAAGTGTTTGGAATTTTATTTTGCATATAAAAGCAATTTTTAATTATTTTTTTTTTAATAAAAACCGAGTCTTACCATATATTGACCGAGACCTCGAACGAGCTTTTATGCGACTCTGCATACAGTTAACGCTCGTATGAAGCTTCTATTTAAGAAATTGACTTGAATTTTTTATACCAAATAGAGCTTTCAACTATACTTACGATACTATACAAAAAAATTAAAAATTAAAAAATAAAAGTATTTTTTTTTCAAAACACGTTTAGTGTGATGAGTCGATCGACCCACCATACATACGCTCATAAGATTTTCAATATAGTTAAGGTCAGTGTAAGCTTATTTATACATATTTGAATTTCAAAATTTTGTGACAGTATAGAATTCTTAAGCATCCTGTGTATGTTTGTTAGCAAAATCCATTTTGTCAATTTTTTGCAAAATGGCGACAAGTATTAAAATTCAATCACTTATTACTCAGTAGTGTTCAATTTTGTCAAAAAGGTCTCTATACATGAAATGTTGAGAAGCCTAAAGCTCATCTAAGTAAAATATAAAAAATATATATTTTTGCTTGAAAACAAGCGATGTATCAGTTCGATCGTACCCCCATACTAGCCATTTTGAGACTTTCGGAAGAGTTAACGCTCTTAACTGCTTGGTTTCGAAGATTAAAATTTTAATTTTTAATATCGCATAGAACTAACGTGCAGCCCCTATACGTTATGTTTAAAAAAAATATATAAAATTTTTTTTCAAAATGGCGGCTATCGTAAAAATTCAAAGTGTCATAACTTTGCTAAATCAAATCCTACTGAAAAATGTCGTATGCAAAAAGTGTTTGGAATTTTATTTTGCATATAAAAGCAATTTTTAATTATTTTTTTTTTAATAAAAACCGAGTCTTACCATATATTGACCGAGACCTCGAACGAGCTTTTATGCGACTCTGCATACAGTTAACGCTCGTATGAAGCTTCTATTTAAGAAATTGACTTGAATTTTTTATACCAAATAGAGCTTTCAACTATACTTACGATACTATACAAAAAAATTAAAAATTAAAAAATAAAAGTATTTTTTTTTCAAAACACGTTTAGTGTGATGAGTCGATCGACCCACCATACATACGCTCATAAGATTTTCAATATAGTTAAGGTCAGTGTAAGCTTATTTATACATATTTGAATTTCAAAATTTTGTGACAGTATAGAATTCTTAAGCTTCCTGTGTATGTTTGTTAGCAAAATCCATTTTGTCAATTTTTTGCAAAATGGCGACAAGTATTAAAATTCAATCACTTATTACTCAGTAGTGTTCAATTTTGTCAAAAAGGTCTCTATACATGAAATGTTGAGAAGCCTAAAGCTCATCTAAGTAAAATATAAAAAATATATATTTTTGCTTGAAAACAAGCGATGTATCAGTTCGATCGTACCCCCATACTAGCCATTTTGAGACTTTCGGAAGAGTTAACGCTCTTAACTGCTTGGTTTCGAAGATTAAAATTTTAATTTTTAATATCGCATAGAACTAACGTGCAGCCCCTATACGTTATGTTTAAAAAAAATATATAAATTTTTTTTTCAAAATGGCGGCTATCGTAAAAATTCAAAGTGTCATAACTTTGCTAAATCAAATCTTACTGAAAAATGTCGTATGCAAAAAGTGTTTGGAATTTTATTTTGCATATAAAAGCAATTTTTAATTATTTTTTTTTTAATAAAAACCGAGTCTTACCATATATTGACCGAGACCTCGAACGAGCTTTTATGCGACTCTGCATACAGTTAACGCTCGTATGAAGCTTCTATTTAAGAAATTGACTTGAATTTTTTATACCAAATAGAGCTTTCAACTATACTTACGATACTATACAAAAAAATTAAAAATTAAAAAATAAAAGTATTTTTTTTTCAAAACACGTTTAGTGTGATGAGTCGATCGACCCACCATACATACGCTCATAAGATTTTCAATATAGTTAAGGTCAGTGTGAGCTTATTTATACATATTTGAATTTCAAAATTTTGTGACAGTATAGAATTCTTAAGCATCCTGTGTATGTTTGTTAGCAAAATCCATTTTGTCAATTTTTTGCAAAATGGCGACAAGTATTAAAATTCAATCACTTATTACTCAGTAGTGTTCAATTTTGTCAAAAAGGTCTCTATACATGAAATGATGAGAAGCCTAAAGCTCATCTAAGTAAAATATAAAAAATATATATTTTTGCTTGAAAACAAGCGATGTATCAGTTCGATCGTACCCCCATACTAGCCATTTTGAGACTTTCGGAAGAGTTAACGCTCTTAACTGCTTGGTTTCGAAGATTAAAATTTTAATTTTTAATATCGCATAGAACTAACGTGCAGCCCCTATACGTTATGTTTAAAAAAAATATATAAATTTTTTTTTCAAAATGGCGGCTATCGTAAAAATTCAAAGTGTCATAATTTTGCTAAATCAAATCCTACTGAAAAATGTCGTATGCAAAAAGTGTTTGGAATTTTATTTTGCATATAAAAGCAATTTTTAATTATTTTTTTTTTAATAAAAACCGAGTCTTACCATATATTGACCGAGACCTCGAACGAGCTTTTATGCGACTCTGCATACAGTTAACGCTCGTATGAAGCTTCTATTTAAGAAATTGACTTGAATTTTTTATACCAAATAGAGCTTTCAACTATACTTACGATACTATACAAAAAAATTAAAAATTAAAAAATAAAAGTATTTTTTTTTCAAAACACGTTTAGTGTGATGAGTCGATCGACCCACCATACATACGCTCATAAGATTTTCAATATAGTTAAGGTCAGTGTAAGCTTATTTATACATATTTGAATTTCAAAATTTTGTGACAGTATAGAATTCTTAAGCTTCCTGTGTATGTTTGTTAGCAAAATCCATTTTGTCAATTTTTTGCAAAATGGCGACAAGTATTAAAATTCAATCACTTATTACTCAGTAGTGTTCAATTTTGTCAAAAAGGTCTCTATACATTAAATGTTGAGAAGCCTAAAGCTCATCTAAGTAAAATATAAAAAATATATATTTTTGCTTGAAAACAAGCGATGTATCAGTTCGATCGTACCCCCATACTAGCCATTTTGAGACTTTCGGAAGAGTTAACGCTCTTAACTGCTTGGTTTCGAAGATTTAAATTTTAATTTTTAATATCGCATAGAACTAACGTGCAGCCCCTATACGTTATGTTTAAAAAAAATATATAAAATTTTTTTTCAAAATGGCGGCTATCGTAAAAATTCAAAGTGTCATAACTTTGCTAAATCAAATCCTACTGAAAAATGTCGTATGCAAAAAGTGTTTGGAATTTCATTTTGCATATAAAAGCAATTTTTAATTATTTTTTTTTTAATAAAAACCGAGTCTTACCATATATTGACCGAGACCTCGAACGAGCTTTTATGCGACTCTGCATACAGTTAACGCTCGTATGAAGCTTCTATTTAAGAAATTGACTTGAATTTTTTATACCAAATAGAGCTTTCAACTATACTTACGATACTATACAAAAAAATTAAAAATTAAAAAATAAAAGTATTTTTTTTTCAAAACACGTTTAGTGTGATGAGTCGATCGACCCACCATACATACGCTCATAAGATTTTCAATATAGTTAAGGTCAGTGTAAGCTTATTTATACATATTTGAATTTCAAAATTTTGTGACAGTATAGAATTCTTAAGCTTCCTGTGTATGTTTGTTAGCAAAATCCATTTTGTCAATTTTTTGCAAAATGGCGACAAGTATTAAAATTCAATCACTTATTACTCAGTAGTGTTCAATTTTGTCAAAAAGGTCTCTATACATGAAATGTTGAGAAGCCTAAAGCTCATCTAAGTAAAATATAAAAAATATATATTTTTGCTTGAAAACAAGCGATGTATCAGTTCGATCGTACCCCCATACTAGCCATTTTGAGACTTTCGGAAGAGTTAACGCTCTTAACTGCTTGGTTTCGAAGATTAAAATTTTAATTTTTAATATCGCATAGAACTAACGTGCAGCCCCTATACGTTATGTTTAAAAAAAATATATAAATTTTTTTTTCAAAATGGCGGCTATCGTAAAAATTCAAAGTGTCATAACTTTGCTAAATCAAATCTTACTGAAAAATGTCGTATCCAAAAAGTGTTTGGAATTTTATTTTGCATATAAAAGCAATTTTTAATTATTTTTTTTTTAATAAAAACCGAGTCTTACCATATATTGACCGAGACCTCGAACGAGCTTTTATGCGACTCTGCATACAGTTAACGCTCGTATGAAGCTTCTATTTAAGAAATTGACTTGAATTTTTTATACCAAATAGAGCTTTCAACTATACTTACGATACTATACAAAAAAATTAAAAATTAAAAAATAAAAGTATTTTTTTTTCAAAACACGTTTAGTGTGATGAGTCGATCGACCCACCATACATACGCTCATAAGATTTTCAATATAGTTAAGGTCAGTGTGAGCTTATTTATACATATTTGAATTTCAAAATTTTGTGACAGTATAGAATTCTTAAGCATCCTGTGTATGTTTGTTAGCAAAATCCATTTTGTCAATTTTTTGCAAAATGGCGACAAGTATTAAAATTCAATCACTTATTACTCAGTAGTGTTCAATTTTGTCAAAAAGGTCTCTATACATGAAATGATGAGAAGCCTAAAGCTCATCTAAGTAAAATATAAAAAATATATATTTTTGCTTGAAAACAAGCGATGTATCAGTTCGATCGTACCCCCATACTAGCCATTTTGAGACTTTCGGAAGAGTTAACGCTCTTAACTGCTTGGTTTCGAAGATTAAAATTTTAATTTTTAATATCGCATAGAACTAACGTGCAGCCCCTATACGTTATGTTTAAAAAAAATATATAAATTTTTTTTTCAAAATGGCGGCTATCGTAAAAATTCAAAGTGTCATAACTTTGCTAAATCAAATCTTACTGAAAAATGTCGTATGCAAAAAGTGTTTGGAATTTTATTTTGCATATAAAAGCAATTTTTAATTATTTTTTTTTTAATAAAAACCGAGTCTTACCATATATTGACCGAGACCTCGAACGAGCTTTTATGCGACTCTGCATACAGTTAACGCTCGTATGAAGCTTCTATTTAAGAAATTGACTTGAATTTTTTATACCAAATAGAGCTTTCAACTATACTTACGATACTATACAAAAAAATTAAAAATTAAAAAATAAAAGTATTTTTTTTTCAAAACACGTTTAGTGTGATGAGTCGATCGACCCACCATACATACGCTCATAAGATTTTCAATATAGTTAAGGTCAGTGTGAGCTTATTTATACATATTTGAATTTCAAAATTTTGTGACAGTATAGAATTCTTAAGCATCCTGTGTATGTTTGTTAGCAAAATCCATTTTGTCAATTTTTTGCAAAATGGCGACAAGTATTAAAATTCAATCACTTATTACTCAGTAGTGTTCAATTTTGTCAAAAAGGTCTCTATACATGAAATGATGAGAAGCCTAAAGCTCATCTAAGTAAAATATAAAAAATATATATTTTTGCTTGAAAACAAGCGATGTATCAGTTCGATCGTACCCCCATACTAGCCATTTTGAGACTTTCGGAAGAGTTAACGCTCTTAACTGCTTGGTTTCGAAGATTAAAATTTTAATTTTTAATATCGCATAGAACTAACGTGCAGCCCCTATACGTTATGTTTAAAAAAAATATATAAAATTTTTTTTCAAAATGGCGGCTATCGTAAAAATTCAAAGTGTCATAACTTTGCTAAATCAAATCCTACTGAAAAATGTCGTATGCAAAAAGTGTTTGGAATTTTATTTTGCATATAAAAGCAATTTTTAATTATTTTTTTTTTAATAAAAACCGAGTCTTACCATATATTGACCGAGACCTCGAACGAGCTTTTATGCGACTCTGCATACAGTTAACGCTCGTATGAAGCTTCTATTTAAGAAATTGACTTGAATTTTTTATACCAAATAGAGCTTTCAACTATACTTACGATACTATACAAAAAAATTAAAAATTAAAAAATAAAAGTATTTTTTTTTCAAAACACGTTTAGTGTGATGAGTCGATCGACCCACCATACATACGCTCATAAGATTTTCAATATAGTTAAGGTCAGTGTGAGCTTATTTATACATATTTGAATTTCAAAATTTTGTGACAGTATAGAATTCTTAAGCATCCTGTGTATGTTTGTTAGCAAAATCCATTTTGTCAATTTTTTGCAAAATGGCGACAAGTATTAAAATTCAATCACTTATTACTCAGTAGTGTTCAATTTTGTCAAAAAGGTCTCTATACATGAAATGATGAGAAGCCTAAAGCTCATCTAAGTAAAATATAAAAAATATATATTTTTGCTTAAAAACAAGCGATGTATCAGTTCGATCGTACCCCCATACTAGCCATTTTGAGACTTTCGGAAGAGTTAACGCTCTTAACTGCTTGGTTTCAAAGATTAAAATTTTAATTTTTAATATCGCATAGAACTAACGTGCAGCCCCTATACGTTATGTTTAAAAAAAATATATAAAATTTTTTTTCAAAATGGCGGCTATCGTAAAAATTCAAAGTGTCATAACTTTGCTAAATCAAATCCTACTGAAAAATGTCGTATGCAAAAAGTGTTTGGAATTTTATTTTGCATATAAAAGCAATTTTTAATTATTTTTTTTTTAATAAAAACCGAGTCTTACCATATATTGACCGAGACCTCGAACGAGCTTTTATGCGACTCTGCATACAGTTAACGCTCGTATGAAGCTTCTATTTAAGAAATTGACTTGAATTTTTTATACCAAATAGAGCTTTCAACTATACTTACGATACTATACAAAAAAATTAAAAATTAAAAAATAAAAGTATTTTTTTTTCAAAACACGTTTAGTGTGATGAGTCGATCGACCCACCATACATACGCTCATAAGATTTTCAATATAGTTAAGGTCAGTGTGAGCTTATTTATACATATTTGAATTTCAAAATTTTGTGACAGTATAGAATTCTTAAGCATCCTGTGTATGTTTGTTAGCAAAATCCATTTTGTCAATTTTTTGCAAAATGGCGACAAGTATTAAAATTCAATCACTTATTACTCAGTAGTGTTCAATTTTGTCAAAAAGGTCTCTATACATGAAATGTTGAGAAGCCTTAAGCTCATCTAAGTAAAATATAAAAAATATATATTTTTGTTTGAAAACAAGCGATGTATCAGTTCGATCGTACCCCCATACTAGCCATTTTGAGACTTTCGGAAGAGTTAACGCTCTTAACTGCTTGGTTTCAAAGATTAAAATTTTAATTTTTAATATCGCATAGAACTAACGTGCAGCCTTTATACGTTATGTTAAAAAAAAATATATAAAATTTTTTTTCAAAATGGCGGCTATCGTAAAAATTGAAAGTGTCATAACTTTGCTAAATTAAATCCTACTGAAAAATGTCGTATGCAAAAAGTGTTTGGAATTTTATTTTGCATATAAAAGCAATTTTTAATTATTTTTTTTTTAATAAAAACCGAGTCTTACCATATATTGACCGAGACCTCGAACGAGCTTTTATGCGACTCTGCATACAGTTAACGCTCGTATGAAGCTTCTATTTAAGAAATTGACTTGAATTTTTTATACCAAATAGAGCTTTCAACTATACTTACGATACTATACAAAAAAATTAAAAATTAAAAAATAAAAGTATTTTTTTTTCAAAACACGTTTAGTGTGATGAGTCGATCGACCCACCATACATACGCTCATAAGATTTTCAATATAGTTAAGGTCAGTGTGAGCTTATTTATACCTATTTAAATTTCAAAATTTTGTGACAGTATAGAATTCTTAAGCATCCTGTGTATGTTTGTTAGCAAAATCCATTTTGTCAATTTTTTGCAAAATGGCGACAAGTATGAAAATTCAATCACTTATTACTCAGTAGTGTTCAATTTTGTCAAAAAGGTCTCTATACATGAAATGTTGAGAAGCCTAAAGTTCATCTAAGTAAAATATAAAAAATATATATTTTTGCTTGAAAACAAGCGATGTATCAGTTCGATCGTACCCCCATACTAGCCATTTTGAGACTTTCGGAAGAGTTAACGCTCTTAACTGCTTGGTTTCGAAGATTAAAATTTTAATTTTTAATATCGCATAGAACTAACGTGCAGCCCCTATACGTTATGTTTAAAAAAAATATATAATTTTTTTTTTCAAAATGGCGGCTATCGTAAAAATTCAAAGTGTCATAACTTTGCTAAATCAAATCCTACTGAAAAATGTCGTATGCAAAAAGTGTTTGGAATTTTATTTTGCATATAAAAGCAATTTTTAATTATTTTTTTTTTAATAAAAACCGAGTCTTACCATATATTGACCGAGACCTCGAACGAGCTTTTATGCGACTCTGCATACAGTTAACGCTCGTATGAAGCTTCTATTTAAGAAATTGACTTGAATTTTTTATACCAAATAGAGCTTTCAACTATACTTACGATACTATACAAAAAAATTAAAAATTAAAAAATAAAAGTATTTTTTTTTCAAAACACGTTTAGTGTGATGAGTCGATCGACCCACCATACATACGCTCATAAGATTTTCAATATAGTTAAGGTCAGTGTGAGCTTATTTATACATATTTGAATTTCAAAATTTTGTGACAGTATAGAATTCTTAAGCATCCTGTGTATGTTTGTTAGCAAAATCCATTTTGTCAATTTTTTGCAAAATGGCGACAAGTATTAAAATTCAATCACTTATTACTCGGTAGTGTTCAATTTTGTCAAAAAGGTCTCTATACATGAAATGTTGAGAAGCCTAAAGCTCATCTAAGTAAAATATAAAAAATATATATTTTTGCTTGAAAACAAGCGATGTATCAGTTCGATCGTACCCCCATACTAGCCATTTTGAGACTTTTGGAAGAGTTAACGCTCTTAACTGCTTGGTTTCGAAGATTAAAATTTTAATTTTTAATATCGCATAGAACTAACGTGCAGCCCCTATACGTTATGTTTAAAAAAAATATATAAAATTTTTTTTCAAAATGGCGGCTATCGTAAAAATTCAAAGTGTCATAACTTTGCTAAATCAAATCCTACTGAAAAATGTCGTATGCAAAAAGTGTTTGGAATTTTATTTTGCATATAAAAGCAATTTTTAATTATTTTTTTTTAATAAAAACCGAGTCTTACCATATATTGACCGAGACCTCGAACGAGCTTTTATGCGACTCTGCATACAGTTAACGCTCGTATGAAGCTTCTATTTAAGAAATTGACTTGAATTTTTTATACCAAATAGAGCTTTCAACTATACTTACGATACTATACAAAAAAATTAAAAATTAAAAAATAAAAGTATTTTTTTTTCAAAACACGTTTAGTGTGATGAGTCGATCGACCCACCATACATACGCTCATAAGATTTTCAATATAGTTAAGGTCGATTTATTGTAGACGAGATCAAGGCGCATCAGAATAAAATATAAAAAATATATATTTTTGCTTGAAAACAAGCGATGTATCAGTTCGATCGTACCCCCATACTAGCCATTTTGAGACTTTCGGAAGAGTTAACGCTCTTAACTGCTTGGTTTCGAAGATTTAAATTTTAATTTTTAATATCGCATAGAACTAACGTGCAGCCCCTATACGTTATGTTTAAAAAAATATATAAAATTTTTTTTCAAAATGGCGGCTATCTCAAAAATTCAAAGTGTCATAACTTTGCTAAATAAAATCCTACTAAAAAATGTCGTATGCAAAAAGTGTTTGGAATTTTAATTTGCATGTAAAACCAATTTTTAATTATTTTTTTTTTAATAAAAACCGAGTCTTACCATATATTGACCGAGACCTCGAACGAGCTTTTATGCGACTCTGCATACAGTTAACGCTTGTATGAAGCTTCTATTTAAGAAATTGACTTGAATTTTTTATACCAAATAGAGCTTTCAACTATACTTACGATACTATACAAAAAAATTAAAAATTAAAAAATAAAAGTATTTTTTTTTCAAAACACGTTTAGTGTGATGAGTCGATCGACCCACCATACATACGCTCATAAGATTTTCAATATAGTTAAGGTCAGTGTGAGCTTATTTATACATATTTGAATTTCAAAATTTTGTGACAGTATAGAATTCTTAAGCATCCTGTGTATGTTTGTTAGCAAAATCCATTTTGTCAATTTTTTGCAAAATGGCGACAAGTATTAAAATTCAATCACTTATTACTCAGTAGTGTTCAATTTTGTCAAAAAGGTCTCTATACATGAAATGATGAGAAGCCTAAAGCTCATCTAAGTAAAATATAAAAAATATATATTTTTGCTTAAAAACAAGCGATGTATCAGTTCGATCGTACCCCCATACTAGCCATTTTGAGACTTTCGGAAGAGTTAACGCTCTTAACTGCTTGGTTTCGAAGATTAAAATTTTAATTTTTAATATCGCATAGAACTAACGTGCAGCCCCTATACGTTATGTTTAAAAAAAATATATAAAATTTTTTTTCAAAATGGCGGCTATCGTAAAAATTCAAAGTGTCATAACTTTGCTAAATCAAATCCTACTGAAAAATGTCGTATGCAAAAAGTGTTTGGAATTTTATTTTGCATATAAAAGCAATTTTTAATTATTTTTTTTTTAATAAAAACCGAGTCTTACCATATATTGACCGAGACCTCGAACGAGCTTTTATGCGACTCTGCATACAGTTAACGCTCGTATGAAGCTTCTATTTAAGAAATTGACTTGAATTTTTTATACCAAATAGAGCTTTCAACTATACTTACGATACTATACAAAAAAATTAAAAATTAAAAAATAAAAGTATTTTTTTTTCAAAACACGTTTAGTGTGATGAGTCGATCGACCCACCATACATACGCTCATAAGATTTTCAATATAGTTAAGGTCAGTGTGAGCTTATTTATACATATTTGAATTTCAAAATTTTGTGACAGTATAGAATTCTTAAGCATCCTGTGTATGTTTGTTAGCAAAATCCATTTTGTCAATTTTTTGCAAAATGGCGACAAGTATTAAAATTCAATCACTTATTACTCAGTAGTGTTCAATTTTGTCAAAAAGGTCTCTATACATGAAATGTTGAGAAGCCTTAAGCTCATCTAAGTAAAATATAAAAAATATATATTTTTGCTTGAAAACAAGCGATGTATCAGTTCGATCGTACCCCCATACTAGCCATTTTGAGACTTTCGGAAGAGTTAACGCTCTTAACTGCTTGGTTTCAAAGATTAAAATTTTAATTTTTAATATCGCATAGAACTAACGTGCAGCCTTTATACGTTATGTTAAAAAAAAATATATAAAATTTTTTTTCAAAATGGCGGCTATCGTAAAAATTGAAAGTGTCATAACTTTGCTAAATTAAATCCTACTGAAAAATGTCGTATGCAAAAAGTGTTTGGAATTTTATTTTGCATATAAAAGCAATTTTTAATTATTTTTTTTTTAATAAAAACCGAGTCTTACCATATATTGACCGAGACCTCGAACGAGCTTTTATGCGACTCTGCATACAGTTAACGCTCGTATGAAGCTTCTATTTAAGAAATTGACTTGAATTTTTTATACCAAATAGAGCTTTCAACTATACTTACGATACTATACAAAAAAATTAAAAATTAAAAAATAAAAGTATTTTTTTTTCAAAACACGTTTAGTGTGATGAGTCGATCGACCCACCATACATACGCTCATAAGATTTTCAATATAGTTAAGGTCGATTTATTGTAGACGAGATCAAGGCGCATCAGAATAAAATATAAAAAATATATATTTTTGCTTGAAAACAAGCGATGTATCAGTTCGATCGTACCCCCATACTAGCCATTTTGAGACTTTCGGAAGAGTTAACGCTCTTAACTGCTTGGTTTCGAAGATTTTAATTTTAATTTTTAATATCGCATAGAACTAACGTGCAGCCCCTATACGTTATGTTTAAAATAAATATATAAATTTTTTTTTCAAAATGGCGGCTATCTTAAAAATTCAAAGTGTCATAACTTTGCTAAATAAAATCCTACTAAAAAATGTCGTATGCAAAAAGTGTTTGGAATTTTAATTTGCATGTAAAACCAATTTTTAATTATTTTTTTTTTAATAAAAACCGAGTCTTACCATATATTGACCGAGACCTCGAACGAGCTTTTATGCGACTCTGCATACAGTTAACGCTCGTATGAAGCTTCTATTTAAGAAATTGACTTGAATTTTTTATACCAAATAGAGCTTTCAACTATACTTACGATACTATACAAAAAAATTAAAAATTAAAAAATAAAAGTATTTTTTTTTCAAAACACGTTTAGTGTGATGAGTCGATCGACCCACCATACATACGCTCATAAGATTTTCAATATAGTTAAAGTCAGTGTGAGCTTATTTATACATATTTGAATTTCAAAATTTTGTGACAGTATAGAATTCTTAAGCATCCTGTGTATGTTTGTTAGCAAAATCCATTTTGTCAATTTTTTGCAAAATGGCGACAAGTATTAAAATTCAATCACTTATTACTCAGTAGTGTTCAATTTTGTCAAAAAGGTCTCTATACATGAAATGTTGAGAAGCCTAAAGCTCATCTAAGTAAAATATAAAAAATATATATTTTTGCTTGAAAACAAGCGATGTATCAGTTCGATCGTACCCCCATACTAGCCATTTTGAGACTTTCGGAAGAGTTAACGCTCTTAACTGCTTGGTTTCGAAGATTAAAATTTTAATTTTTAATATCGCATAGAACTAACGTGCAGCCCCTATACGTTATGTTTAAAAAAAATATATAAAATTTTTTTTCAAAATGGCGGCTATCGTAAAAATTCAAAGTGTCATAACTTTGCTAAATCAAATCCTACTGAAAAATGTCGTATGCAAAAAGTGTTTGGAATTTTATTTTGCATATAAAAGCAATTTTTAATTATTTTTTTTTTAATAAAAACCGAGTCTTACCATATATTGACCGAGACCTCGAACGAGCTTTTATGCGACTCTGCATACAGTTAACGCTCGTATGAAGCTTCTATTTAAGAAATTGACTTGAATTTTTTATACCAAATAGAGCTTTCAACTATACTTACGATACTATACAAAAAAATTAAAAATTAAAAAATAAAAGTATTTTTTTTTCAAAACACGTTTAGTGTGATGAGTCGATCGACCCACCATACATACGCTCATAAGATTTTCAATATAGTTAAGGTCAGTGTGAGCTTATTTATACCTATTTAAATTTCAAAATTTTGTGACAGTATAGAATTCTTAAGCATCCTGTGTATGTTTGTTAGCAAAATCCATTTTGTCAATTTTTTGCAAAATGGCGACAAGTATGAAAATTCAATCACTTATTACTCAGTAGTGTTCAATTTTGTCAAAAAGGTCTCTATACATGAAATGTTGAGAAGCCTAAAGTTCATCTAAGTAAAATATAAAAAATATATATTTTTGCTTGAAAACAAGCGATGTATCAGTTCGATCGTACCCCCATACTAGCCATTTTGAGACTTTCGGAAGAGTTAACGCTCTTAACTGCTTGGTTTCGAAGATTAAAATTTTAATTTTTAATATCGCATAGAACTAACGTGCAGCCCCTATACGTTATGTTTAAAAAAAATATATAATTTTTTTTTTCAAAATGGCGGCTATCGTAAAAATTCAAAGTGTCATAACTTTGCTAAATCAAATCCTACTGAAAAATGTCGTATGCAAAAAGTGTTTGGAATTTTATTTTGCATATAAAAGCAATTTTTAATTATTTTTTTTTTAATAAAAACCGAGTCTTACCATATATTGACCGAGACCTCGAACGAGCTTTTATGCGACTCTGCATACAGTTAACGCTCGTATGAAGCTTCTATTTAAGAAATTGACTTGAATTTTTTATACCAAATAGAGCTTTCAACTATACTTACGATACTATACAAAAAAATTAAAAATTAAAAAATAAAAGTATTTTTTTTTCAAAACACGTTTAGTGTGATGAGTCGATCGACCCACCATACATACGCTCATAAGATTTTCAATATAGTTAAGGTCAGTGTGAGCTTATTTATACATATTTGAATTTCAAAATTTTGTGACAGTATAGAATTCTTAAGCATCCTGTGTATGTTTGTTAGCAAAATCCATTTTGTCAATTTTTTGCAAAATGGCGACAAGTATTAAAATTCAATCACTTATTACTCGGTAGTGTTCAATTTTGTCAAAAAGGTCTCTATACATGAAATGTTGAGAAGCCTAAAGCTCATCTAAGTAAAATATAAAAAATATATATTTTTGCTTGAAAACAAGCGATGTATCAGTTCGATCGTACCCCCATACTAGCCATTTTGAGACTTTTGGAAGAGTTAACGCTCTTAACTGCTTGGTTTCGAAGATTAAAATTTTAATTTTTAATATCGCATAGAACTAACGTGCAGCCCCTATACGTTATGTTTAAAAAAAATATATAAAATTTTTTTTCAAAATGGCGGCTATCGTAAAAATTCAAAGTGTCATAACTTTGCTAAATCAAATCCTACTGAAAAATGTCGTATGCAAAAAGTGTTTGGAATTTTATTTTGCATATAAAAGCAATTTTTAATTATTTTTTTTTAATAAAAACCGAGTCTTACCATATATTGACCGAGACCTCGAACGAGCTTTTATGCGACTCTGCATACAGTTAACGCTCGTATGAAGCTTCTATTTAAGAAATTGACTTGAATTTTTTATACCAAATAGAGCTTTCAACTATACTTACGATACTATACAAAAAAATTAAAAATTAAAAAATAAAAGTATTTTTTTTTCAAAACACGTTTAGTGTGATGAGTCGATCGACCCACCATACATACGCTCATAAGATTTTCAATATAGTTAAGGTCGATTTATTGTAGACGAGATCAAGGCGCATCAGAATAAAATATAAAAAATATATATTTTTGCTTGAAAACAAGCGATGTATCAGTTCGATCGTACCCCCATACTAGCCATTTTGAGACTTTCGGAAGAGTTAACGCTCTTAACTGCTTGGTTTCGAAGATTTAAATTTTAATTTTTAATATCGCATAGAACTAACGTGCAGCCCCTATACGTTATGTTTAAAAAAATATATAAAATTTTTTTTCAAAATGGCGGCTATCTCAAAAATTCAAAGTGTCATAACTTTGCTAAATAAAATCCTACTAAAAAATGTCGTATGCAAAAAGTGTTTGGAATTTTAATTTGCATGTAAAACCAATTTTTAATTATTTTTTTTTTAATAAAAACCGAGTCTTACCATATATTGACCGAGACCTCGAACGAGCTTTTATGCGACTCTGCATACAGTTAACGCTTGTATGAAGCTTCTATTTAAGAAATTGACTTGAATTTTTTATACCAAATAGAGCTTTCAACTATACTTACGATACTATACAAAAAAATTAAAAATTAAAAAATAAAAGTATTTTTTTTTCAAAACACGTTTAGTGTGATGAGTCGATCGACCCACCATACATACGCTCATAAGATTTTCAATATAGTTAAGGTCAGTGTGAGCTTATTTATACATATTTGAATTTCAAAATTTTGTGACAGTATAGAATTCTTAAGCATCCTGTGTATGTTTGTTAGCAAAATCCATTTTGTCAATTTTTTGCAAAATGGCGACAAGTATTAAAATTCAATCACTTATTACTCAGTAGTGTTCAATTTTGTCAAAAAGGTCTCTATACATGAAATGTTGAGAAGCCTAAAGCTCATCTAAGTAAAATATAAAAAATATATATTTTTGCTTAAAAACAAGCGATGTATCAGTTCGATCGTACCCCCATACTAGCCATTTTGAGACTTTCGGAAGAGTTAACGCTCTTAACTGCTTGGTTTCGAAGATTAAAATTTTAATTTTTAATATCGCATAGAACTAACGTGCAGCCCCTATACGTTATGTTTAAAAAAAATATATAAAATTTTTTTTCAAAATGGCGGCTATCGTAAAAATTCAAAGTGTCATAACTTTGCTAAATCAAATCCTACTGAAAAATGTCGTATGCAAAAAGTGTTTGGAATTTTATTTTGCATATAAAAGCAATTTTTAATTATTTTTTTTTTAATAAAAACCGAGTCTTACCATATATTGACCGAGACCTCGAACGAGCTTTTATGCGACTCTGCATACAGTTAACGCTCGTATGAAGCTTCTATTTAAGAAATTGACTTGAATTTTTTATACCAAATAGAGCTTTCAACTATACTTACGATACTATACAAAAAAATTAAAAATTAAAAAATAAAAGTATTTTTTTTTCAAAACACGTTTAGTGTGATGAGTCGATCGACCCACCATACATACGCTCATAAGATTTTCAATATAGTTAAGGTCAGTGTGAGCTTATTTATACATATTTGAATTTCAAAATTTTGTGACAGTATAGAATTCTTAAGCATCCTGTGTATGTTTGTTAGCAAAATCCATTTTGTCAATTTTTTGCAAAATGGCGACAAGTATTAAAATTCAATCACTTATTACTCGGTAGTGTTCAATTTTGTCAAAAAGGTCTCTATACATGAAATGTTGAGAAGCCTAAAGCTCATCTAAGTAAAATATAAAAAATATATATTTTTGCTTGAAAACAAGCGATGTATCAGTTCGATCGTACCCCCATACTAGCCATTTTGAGACTTTTGGAAGAGTTAACGCTCTTAACTGCTTGGTTTCGAAGATTAAAATTTTAATTTTTAATATCGCATAGAACTAACGTGCAGCCCCTATACGTTATGTTTAAAAAAAATATATAAAATTTTTTTTCAAAATGGCGGCTATCGTAAAAATTCAAAGTGTCATAACTTTGCTAAATCAAATCCTACTGAAAAATGTCGTATGCAAAAAGTGTTTGGAATTTTATTTTGCATATAAAAGCAATTTTTAATTATTTTTTTTTAATAAAAACCGAGTCTTACCATATATTGACCGAGACCTCGAACGAGCTTTTATGCGACTCTGCATACAGTTAACGCTCGTATGAAGCTTCTATTTAAGAAATTGACTTGAATTTTTTATACCAAATAGAGCTTTCAACTATACTTACGATACTATACAAAAAAATTAAAAATTAAAAAATAAAAGTATTTTTTTTTCAAAACACGTTTAGTGTGATGAGTCGATCGACCCACCATACATACGCTCATAAGATTTTCAATATAGTTAAGGTCGATTTATTGTAGACGAGATCAAGGCGCATCAGAATAAAATATAAAAAATATATATTTTTGCTTGAAAACAAGCGATGTATCAGTTCGATCGTACCCCCATACTAGCCATTTTGAGACTTTCGGAAGAGTTAACGCTCTTAACTGCTTGGTTTCGAAGATTTAAATTTTAATTTTTAATATCGCATAGAACTAACGTGCAGCCCCTATACGTTATGTTTAAAAAAAATATATAAAATTTTTTTTCAAAATGGCGGCTATCGTAAAAATTCAAAGTGTCATAACTTTGCTAAATCAAATCCTACTGAAAAATGTCGTATGCAAAAAGTGTTTGGAATTTTATTTTGCATATAAAAGCAATTTTTAATTATTTTTTTTTTAATAAAAACCGAGTCTTACCATATATTGACCGAGACCTCGAACGAGCTTTTATGCGACTCTGCATACAGTTTACGCTCGTATGAAGCTTCTATTTAAGAAATTGACTTGAATTTTTTATACCAAATAGAGCTTTCAACTATACTTACGATACTATACAAAAAAATTAAAAATTAAAAAATAAAAGTATTTTTTTTTCAAAACACGTTTAGTGTGATGAGTCGATCGACCCACCATACATACGCTCATAAGATTTTCAATATAGTTAAGGTCAGTGTGAGCTTATTTATACATATTTGAATTTCAAAATTTTGTGACAGTATAGAATTCTTAAGCATCCTGTGTATGTTTGTTAGCAAAATCCATTTTGTCAATTTTTTGCAAAATGGCGACAAGTATTAAAATTCAATCACTTATTACTCAGTAGTGTTCAATTTTGTCAAAAAGGTCTCTATACATGAAATGTTAGGAAGCCTAAAGCTCATCTAAGTAAAATATAAAAAATATATATTTTTGCTTGAAAACAAGCGATGTATCAGTTCGATCGTACCCCCATACTAGCCATTTTGAGACTTTCGGAAGAGTTAACGCTCTTAACTGCTTGGTTTCGAAGATTTAAATTTTAATTTTTAATATCGCATAGAACTAACGTGCAGCCCCTATACGTTATGTTTAAAAAAAATATATAAAATTTTTTTTCAAAATGGCGGCTATCGTAAAAATTCAAAGTGTCATAACTTTTCTAAATCAAATCCTACTGAAAAATGTCGTATGCAAAAAGTGTTTGGAATTTTATTTTGCATATAAAAGCAATTTTTAATTATTTTTTTTTTAATAAAAACCGAGTCTTACCATATATTGACCGAGACCTCGAACGAGCTTTTATGCGACTCTGCATACAGTTAACGCTCGTATGAAGCTTCTATTTAAGAAATTGACTTGAATTTTTTATACCAAATAGAGCTTTCAACTATACTTACGATACTATACAAAAAAATTAAAAATTAAAAAATAAAAGTATTTTTTTTTCAAAACACGTTTAGTGTGATGAGTCGATCGACCCACCATACATACGCTCATAAGATTTTCAATATAGTTAAGGTCAGTGTGAGCTTATTTATACATATTTGAATTTCAAAATTTTGTGACAGTATAGAATTCTTAAGCATCCTGTGTATGTTTGTTAGCAAAATCCATTTTGTCAATTTTTTGCAAAATGGCGACAAGTATTAAAATTCAATCACTTATTACTCAGTAGTGTTCAATTTTGTCAAAAAGGTCTCTATACATGAAATGTTGAGAAGCCTAAAGCTCATCTAAGTAAAATATAAAAAATATATATTTTTGCTTGAAAACAAGCGATGTATCAGTTCGATCGTACCCCCATACTAGCCATTTTGAGACTTTCGGAAGAGTTAACGCTCTTAACTGCTTGGTTTCGAAGATTAAAATTTTAATTTTTAATATCGCATAGAACTAACGTGCAGCCCCTATACGTTATGTTTAAAAAAAATATATAAATTTTTTTTTCAAAATGGCGGCTATCGTAAAAATTCAAAGTGTCATAACTTTGCTAAATCAAATCCTACTGAAAAATGTCGTATGCAAAAAGTGTTTGGAATTTTATTTTGCATATAAAAGCAATTTTTAATTATTTTTTTTTTAATAAAAACCGAGTCTTACCATATATTGACCGAGACCTCGAACGAGCTTTTATGCGACTCTGCATACAGTTTACGCTCGTATGAAGCTTCTATTTAAGAAATTGACTTGAATTTTTTATACCAAATAGAGCTTTCAACTATACTTACGATACTATACAAAAAAATTAAAAATTAAAAAATAAAAGTATTTTTTTTTCAAAACACGTTTAGTGTGATGAGTCGATCGACCCACCATACATACGCTCATAAGATTTTCAATATAGTTAAGGTCAGTGTGAGCTTATTTATACATATTTGAATTTCAAAATTTTGTGACAGTATAGAATTCTTAAGCATCCTGTGTATGTTTGTTAGCAAAATCCATTTTGTCAATTTTTTGCAAAATGGCGACAAGTATTAAAATTCAATCACTTATTACTCAGTAGTGTTCAATTTTGTCAAAAAGGTCTCTATACATGAAATGTTGAGAAGCCTAAAGCTCATCTAAGTAAAATATAAAAAATATATATTTTTGCTTGAAAACAAGCGATGTATCAGTTCGATCGTACCCCCATACTAGCCATTTTGAGACTTTCGGAAGAGTTAACGCTCTTAACTGCTTGGTTTCGAAGATTAAAATTTTAATTTTTAATATCGCATAGAACTAACGTGCAGCCCCTATACGTTATGTTTAAGAAAAATATATAAATTTTTTTTTCAAAATGGCGGCTATCGTAAAAATTCAAAGTGTCATAACTTTGCTAAATCAAATCCTACTGAAAAATGTCGTATGCAAAAAGTTTTTGGAATTTTATTTTGCATATAAAAGCAATTTTTAATTATTTTTTTTTTAATAAAAACCGAGTCTTACCATATATTGACCGAGACCTCGAACGAGCTTTTATGCGACTCTGCATACAGTTAACGCTCGTATGAAGCTTCTATTTCAGAAATTGACTTGAATTTTTTATACCAAATAGAGCTTTCAACTATACTTACGATACTATACAAAAAAATTAAAAATTAAAAAATAAAAGTATTTTTTTTTCAAAACACGTTTAGTGTGATGAGTCGATCGACCCACCATACATACGCTCATAAGATTTTCAATATAGTTAAGGTCAGTGTGAGCTTATTTATACATATTTGAATTTCAAAATTTTGTGACAGTATAGAATTCTTAAGCATCCTGTGTATGTTTGTTAGCAAAATCCATTTTGTCAATTTTTTGCAAAATGGCGACAAGTATTAAAATTCAATCACTTATTACTCAGTAGTGTTCAATTTTGTCAAAAAGGTCTCTATACATGAAATGTTGAGAAGCCTAAAGCTCATCTAAGTAAAATATAAAAAATATATATTTTTGCTTGAAAACAAGCGATGTATCAGTTCGATCGTACCCCCATACTAGCCATTTTGAGACTTTCGGAAGAGTTAACGCTCTTAACTGCTTGGTTTCGAAGATTTAAATTTTAATTTTTAATATCGCATAGAACTAACGTGCAGCCCCTATACGTTATGTTTAAAAAAAATATATAAATTTTTTTTTCAAAATGGCGGCTATCGTAAAAATTCAAAGTGTCATAACTTTTCTAAATCAAATCCTACTAAAAAATGTCGTATGCAAAAAGTGTTTGGAATTTTATTTTGCATATAAAAGCAATTTTTAATTATTTTTTTTTTAATAAAAACCGAGTCTTACCATATATTGACCGAGACCTCGAACGAGCTTTTATGCGACTCTGCATACAGTTAACGCTCGTATGAAGCTTCTATTTAAGAAATTGACTTGAATTTTTTATACTAAATAGAGCTTTCAACTATACTTACGATACTATACAAAAAAATTAAAAATTAAAAAATAAAAGTATTTTTTTTTCAAAACACGTTTAGTGTGATGAGTCGATCGACCCACCATACATACGCTCATAAGATTTTCAATATAGTTAAGGTCAGTGTGAGCTTATTTATACATATTTGAATTTCAAAATTTTGTGACAGTATAGAATTCTTAAGCATCCTGTGTATGTTTGTTAGCAAAATCCATTTTGTCAATTTTTTGCAAAATGGCGACAAGTATTAAAATTCAATCACTTATTACTCAGTAGTGTTCAATTTTGTCAAAAAGGTCTCTATACATGAAATGTTAGGAAGCCTAAAGCTCATCTAAGTAAAATATAAAAAATATATATTTTTGCTTGAAAACAAGCGATGTATCAGTTCGATCGTACCCCCATACTAGCCATTTTGAGACTTTCGGAAGAGTTAACGCTCTTAACTGCTTGGTTTCGAAGATTTAAATTTTAATTTTTAATATCGCATAGAACTAACGTGCAGCCCCTATACGTTATGTTTAAAAAAAATATATAAAATTTTTTTTCAAAATGGCGGCTATCGTAAAAATTCAAAGTGTCATAACTTTGCTAAATCAAATCCTACTGAAAAATGTCGTATGCAAAAAGTGTTTGGAATTTTATTTTGCATATAAAAGCAATTTTTAATTATTTTTTTTTTAATAAAAACCGAGTCTTACCATATATTGACCGAGACCTCGAACGAGCTTTTATGCGACTCTGCATACAGTTAACGCTCGTATGAAGCTTCTATTTAAGAAATTGACTTGAATTTTTTATACCAAATAGAGCTTTCAACTATACTTACGATACTATACAAAAAAATTAAAAATTAAAAAATAAAAGTATTTTTTTTTCAAAACACGTTTAGTGTGATGAGTCGATCGACCCACCATACATACGCATATAAGATTTTCAATATAGTTAAGGTCAGTGTGAGCTTATTTATACATATTTGAATTTCAAAATTTTGTGACAGTATAGAATTCTTAAGCATCCTGTGTATGTTTGTTAGCAAAATCCATTTTGTCAATTTTTTGCAAAATGGCGACAAGTATTAAAATTCAATCACTTATTACTCAGTAGTGTTCAATTTTGTCAAAAAGGTCTCTATACATAAAATGTTGAGAAGCCTAAAGCTCATCTAAGTAAAATATAAAAAATATATATTTTTGCTTGAAAACAAGCGATGTATCAGTTCGATCGTACCCCCATACTAGCCATTTTGAGACTTTCGGAAGAGTTAACGCTCTTAACTGCTTGGTTTCGAAGATTAAAATTTTAATTTTTAATATCGCATAGAACTAACGTGCAGCCCCTATACGTTATGTTTAAAAAAAATATATAAAATTTTTTTTCAAAATGGCGGCTATCGTAAAAATTCAAAGTGTCATAACTTTGCTAAATCAAATCCTACTGAAAAATGTCGTGCGCAAAAAGTGTTTGGAATTTCATTTTGCATATAAAAGCAATTTTTAATTATTTTTTTTTTAATAAAAACCGAGTCTTACCATATATTGACCGAGACCTCGAACGAGCTTTTATGCGACTCTGCATACAGTTAACGCTCGTATGAAGCTTCTATTTAAGAAATTGACTTGAATTTTTTATACCAAATAGAGCTTTCAACTATACTTACGATACTATACAAAAAAATTAAAAATTAAAAAATAAAAGTATTTTTTTTTCAAAACACGTTTAGTGTGATGAGTCGATCGACCCACCATACATACGCTCATAAGATTTTCAATATAGTTAAGGTCAGTGTGAGCTTATTTATACATATTTGAATTTCAAAATTTTGTGACAGTATAGAATTCTTAAGCATCCTGTGTATGTTTGTTAGCAAAATCCATTTTGTCAATTTTTTGCAAAATGGCGACAAGTATTAAAATTCAATCACTTATTACTCAGTAGTGTTCAATTTTGTCAAAAAGGTCTCTATACATGAAATGTTAAGAAGCCTAAAGCTCGTCTAAGTAAAATATAAAAAATATATATTTTTGCTTGAAAACAAGCGATGTATCAGTTCGATCGTACCCCCATACTAGCCATTTTGAGACTTTCGGAAGAGTTAACGCTCTTAACTGCTTGGTTTCGAAGATTTAAATTTTAATTTTTAATATCGCATAGAACTAACGTGCAGCCCCTATACGTTATGTTTAAAAAAAATATATAAAATTTTTTTTCAAAATGGCGGCTATCGTAAAAATTCAAAGTGTCATAACTTTGCTAAATAAAATCCTACTAAAAAATGTCGTATGCAAAAAGTGTTTGAAATTTTATTTTGCATATAAAAGCAATTTTTAATTATTTTTTTTTAATAAAAACCGAGTCTTACCATATATTGACCGAGACCTCGAACGAGCTTTTATGCGACTCTGCATACAGTTAACGCTCGTATGAAGCTTCTATTTAAGAAATTGACTTGAATTTTTTATACCAAATAGAGCTTTCAACTATACTTACGATACTATACAAAAAAATTAAAAATTAAAAAATAAAAGTATTTTTTTTTCAAAACACGTTTAGTGTGATGAGTCGATCGACCCACCATACATACGCTCATAAGATTTTCAATATAGTTAAGGTCAGTGTGAGCTTATTTATACATATTTGAATTTCAAAATTTTGTGACAGTATAGAATTCTTAAGCATCCTGTGTATGTTTGTTAGCAAAATCCATTTTGTCAATTTTTTGCAAAATGGCGACAAGTATTAAAATTCAATCACTTATTACTCAGTAGTGTTCAATTTTGTCAAAAAGGTCTCTATACATGAAATGTTGAGAAGCCTAAAGACCATCTAAGTAAAATATAAAAAATATATATTTTTGCTTGAAAACAAGCGATGTATCAGTTCGATCGTACCCCCATACTAGCCATTTTGAGACTTTCGGAAGAGTTAACGCTCTTAACTGCTTGGTTTCGAAGATTAAAATTTTAATTTTTAATATCGCATAGAACTAACGTGCAGCCCCTATACGTTATGTTTAAAAAAAATATATAAATTTTTTTTTCAAAATGGCGGCTATCGTAAAAATTCAAAGTGTCATAACTTTGCTAAATCAAATCCTACTGAAAAATGTCGTATGCAAAAAGTGTTTGGAATTTTATTTTGCATATAAGAGCAATTTTTAATTATTTTTTTTTTAATAAAAACCGAGTCTTACCATATATTGACCGAGACCTCGAACGAGCTTTTATGCGACTCTGCATACAGTTAACGCTCGTATGAAGCTTCTATTTAAGAAATTGACTTGAATTTTTTATACCAAATAGAGCTTTCAACTATACTTACGATACTATACAAAAAAATTAAAAATTAAAAAATAAAAGTATTTTTTTTTCAAAACACGTTTAGTGTGATGAGTCGATCGACCCACCATACATACGCTCATAAGATTTTCAATATAGTTAAGGTCAGTGTGAGCTTATTTATACATATTTGAATTTCAAAATTTTGTGACAGTATAGAATTCTTAAGCATCCTGTGTATGTTTGTTAGCAAAATCCATTTTGTCAATTTTTTGCAAAATGGCGACAAGTATTAAAATTCAATCACTTATTAATCAGTAGTGTTCAATTTTGTCAAAAAGGTCTCTATACATGAAATGTTAAGAAGCCTAAAGCTCATCTAAGTAAAATATAAAAAATATATATTTTTGCTTGAAAACAAGCGATGTATCAGTTCGATCGTACCCCCATACTAGCCATTTTGAGACTTTCGGAAGAGTTAACGCTCTTAACTGCTTGGTTTCGAAGATTAAAATTTTAATTTTTAATATCGCATAGAACTAACGTGCAGCCCCTATACGTTATGTTTAAAAAAAATATATAAATTTTTTTTTCAAAATGGCGGCTATCGTAAAAATTCAAAGTGTCATAACTTTGCTAAATAAAATCCTACTAAAAAATGTCGTATGCAAAAAGTGTTTGGAATTTTATTTTGCATATAAAAGCAATTTTTAATTATTTTTTTTTTAATAAAAACCGAGTCTTACCATATATTGACCGAGACCTCGAACGAGCTTTTATGCGACTCTGCATACAGTTAACGCTCGTATGAAGCTTCTATTTAAGAAATTGACTTGAATTTTTTATACCAAATAGAGCTTTCAACTATACTTACGATACTATACAAAAAAATTAAAAATTAAAAAATAAAAGTATTTTTTTTTCAAAACACGTTTAGTGTGATGAGTCGATCGACCCACCATACATACGCTCATAAGATTTTCAATATAGTTAAGGTCAGTGTGACCTTATTTATACATATTTGAATTTCAAAATTTTGTGACAGTATAGAATTCTTAAGCATCCTGTGTATGTTTGTTAGCAAAATCCATTTTGTCAATTTTTTGCAAAATGGCGACAAGTATTAAAATTCAATCACTTATTACTCAGTAGTGTTCAATTTTGTCAAAAAGGTCTCTATACATGAAATGTTGAGAAGCCTAAAGCTCATCTAAGTAAAATATAAAAAATATATATTTTTGCTTGAAAACAAGCGATGTATCAGTTCGATCGTACCCCCATACTAGCCATTTTGAGACTTTCGGAAGAGTTAACGCTCTTAACTGCTTGGTTTCAAAGATTAAAATTTTAATTTTTAATATCGCATAGAACTAACGTGCAGCCCCTATACGTTATGTTTAAAAAAAATATATAAAATTTTTTTTCTAAATGGCGGCTATCGTAAAAATTCAAAGTGTCATAACTTTGCTAAATCAAATCCTACTGAAAAATGTCGTATGCAAAAAGTGTTTGGAATTTTATTTTGCATATAAAAGCAATTTTTAATTATTTTTTTTTTAATAAAAACCGAGTCTTACCATATATTGACCGAGACCTCGAACGAGCTTTTATGAGACTCTGCATACAGTTAACGCTCGTATGAAGCTTCTATTTAAGAAATTGACTTGAATTTTTTATACCAAATAGAGCTTTCAACTATACTTACGATACTATACAAAAAAATTAAAAATTAAAAAATAAAAGTATTTTTTTTTCAAAACACGTTTAGTGTGATGAGTCGATCGACCCACCATACATACGCTCATAAGATTTTCAATATAGTTAAGGTCAGTGTGAGCTTATTTATACATATTTGAATTTCAAAATTTTGTGACAGTATAGAATTCTTAAGCATCCTGTGTATGTTTGTTAGCAAAATCCATTTTGTCAATTTTTTGCAAAATGGCGACAAGTATTAAAATTCAATCACTTATTACTCAGTAGTGTTCAATTTTGTCAAAAAGGTCTCTATACATGAAATGTTAAGAAGCCTAAAGCTCATCTAAGTAAAATATAAAAAATATATATTTTTGCTTGAAAACAAGCGATGTATCAGTTCGATCGTACCCCCATACTAGCCATTTTGAGACTTTCGGAAGAGTTAACGCTCTTAACTGCTTGGTTTCGAAGATTAAAATTTTAATTTTTAATATCGCATAGAACTAACGTGCAGCCCCTATACGTTATGTTTAAAAAAAATATATAAATTTTTTTTTCAAAATGGCGGCTATCGTAAAAATTCAAAGTGTCATAACTTTGCTAAATAAAATCCTACTAAAAAATGTCGTAAGCAAAAAGTGTTTGGAATTTTATTTTGCATATAAAAGCAATTTTTAATTATTTTTTTTTTAATAAAAACCGAGTCTTACCATATATTGACCGAGACCTCGAACGAGCTTTTATGCGACTCTGCATACAGTTAACGCTCGTATGAAGCTTCTATTTAAGAAATTGACTTGAATTTTTTATACCAAATAGAGCTTTCAACTATACTTACGATACTATACAAAAAAATTAAAAATTAAAAAATAAAAGTATTTTTTTTTCAAAACACGTTTAGTGTGATGAGTCGATCGACCCACCATACATACGCTCATAAGATTTTCAATATAGTTAAGGTCAGTGTGAGCTTATTTATACATATTTGAATTTCAAAATTTTGTGACAGTATAGAATTCTTAAGCATCCTGTGTATGTTTGTTAGCAAAATCCATTTTGTCAATTTTTTGCAAAATGGCGACAAGTATTAAAATTCAATCACTTATTACTCAGTAGTGTTCAATTTTGTCAAAAAGGTCTCTATACATGAAATGTTGAGAAGCCTAAAGCTCATCTAAGTAAAATATAAAAAATATATATTTTTGCTTGAAAACAAGCGATGTATCAGTTCGATCGTACCCCCATACTAGCCATTTTGAGACTTTCGGAAGAGTTAACGCTCTTAACTGCTTGGTTTCGAAGATTAAAATTTTAATTTTTAATATCGCATAGAACTAACGTGCAGCCCCTATACGTTATGTTTAAAAAAAATATATAAAATTTTTTTTCAAAATGGCGGCTATCGTAAAAATTCAAAGTGTCATAACTTTGCTAAATCAAATCCTACTGAAAAATGTCGTATGCAAAAAGTGTTTGGAATTTTATTTTGCATATAAAAGCAATTTTTAATTATTTTTTTTTTAATAAAAACCGAGTCTTACCATATATTGACCGAGACCTCGAACGAGCTTTTATGCGACTCTGCATACAGTTAACGCTCGTATGAAGCTTCTATTTAAGAAATTGACTTGAATTTTTTATACCAAATAGAGCTTTCAACTATACTTACGATACTATACAAAAAAATTAAAAATTAAAAAATAAAAGTATTTTTTTTTCAAAACACGTTTAGTGTGATGAGTCGATCGACCCACCATACATACGCTCATAAGATTTTCAATATAGTTAAGGTCAGTGTGAGCTTATTTATACATATTTGAATTTCAAAATTTTGTGACAGTATAGAATTCTTAAGCATCCTGTGTATGTTTGTTAGCAAAATCCATTTTGTAAATTTTTTGCAAAATGGCGACAAGTATTAAAATTCAATCACTTATTACTCAGTAGTGTTTAATTTTGTCAAAAAGGTCTCTATACATAAAATGTTGAGAAGCCTAAAGCTCATCTAAGTAAAATATAAAAAATATATATTTTTGCTTGAAAACAAGCGATGTATCAGTTCGATCGTACCCCCATACTAGCCATTTTGAGACTTTCGGAAGAGTTAACGCTCTTAACTGCTTGGTTTCGAAGATTAAAATTTTAATTTTTAATATCGCATAGAACTAACGTGCAGCCCCTATACGTTATGTTTAAAAAAAATATATAAAAATTTTTTTCAAAATGGCGGCTATCGTAAAAATTCAAAGTGTCATAACTTTGATAAATCAAATCCTACTGAAAAATGTCGTATGCAAAAAGTGTTTGGAATTTTATTTTGCATATAAAAGCAATTTTTAATTATTTTTTTTTTAATAAAAACCGAGTCTTACCATATATTGACCGAGACCTCGAACGAGCTTTTATGCGACTCTGCATACAGTTAACGCTCGTATGAAGCTTCTATTTAAGAAATTGACTTGAATTTGTTATACCAAATAGAGCTTTCAACTATACTTACGATACTATACAAAAAAATTAAAAATTAAAAAATAAAAGTATTTTTTTTTCAAAACACGTTTAGTGTGATGAGTCGATCGACCCACCATACATACGCTCATAAGATTTTTAATATAGTTAAGGTCAGTGTGAGCTTATTTATACATATTTGAATTTCAAAATTTTGTGACAGTATAGAATTCTTAAGCATCCTGTGTATGTTTGTTAGCAAAATCCATTTTGTCAATTTTTTGCAAAATGGCGACAAGTATTAAAATTCAATCACTTATTACTCAGTAGTGTTCAATTTTGTCAAAAAGGTCTCTATACATGAAATGTTAGGAAGCCTAAAGCTCATCTAAGTAAAATATAAAAAATATATATTTTTGCTTGAAAACAAGCGATGTATCAGTTCGATCGTACCCCCATACTAGCCATTTTGAGACTTTCGGAAGAGTTAACGCTCTTAACTGCTTGGTTTCGAAGATTTAAATTTTAATTTTTAATATCGCATAGAACTAACGTGCAGCCCCTATACGTTATGTTTAAAAAAAATATATAAAATTTTTTTTCAAAATGGCGGCTATCGTAAAAATTCAAAGTGTCATAACTTTGCTAAATCAAATCCTACTAAAAAATGTCGTATCCAAAAAGTGTTTGGAATTTTATTTTGCATATAAAAGCAATTTTTAACTATTTTTTTTTTAATAAAAACCGAGTCTTACCATATATTGACCGAGACCTCGAACGAGCTTTTATGCGACTCTGCATACAGTTAACGCTCGTATGAAGCTTCTATTTAAGAAATTGACTTGAATTTTTTATACCAAATAGAGCTTTCAACTATACTTACGATACTATACAAAAAAATTAAAAATTAAAAAATAAAAGTATTTTTTTTTCAAAACACGTTTAGTGTGATGAGTCGATCGACCCACCATACATACGCTCATAAGATTTTCAATATAGTTAAGGTCAGTGTGAGCTTATTTATACATATTTGAATTTCAAAATTTTGTGACAGTATAGAATTCTTAAGCATCCTGTGTATGTTTGTTAGCAAAATCCATTTTGTCAATTTTTTGCAAAATGGCGACAAGTATTAAAATTCAATCACTTATTACTCAGTAGTGTTCAATTTTGTCAAAAAGGTCTCTATACATGAAATGTTAAGAAGCCTAAAGCTCATCTAAGTAAAATATAAAAAATATATATTTTTGCTTGAAAACAAGCGATGTATCAGTTCGATCGTACCCCCATACTAGCCATTTTGAGACTTTCGGAAGAGTTAACGCTCTTAACTGCTTGGTTTCGAAGATTAAAATTTTAATTTTTAATATCGCATAGAACTAACGTGCAGCCCCTATACGTTATGTTTAAAAAAAATATATAAATTTTTTTTTCAAAATGGCGGCTATCGTAAAAATTCAAAGTGTCATAACTTTGCTAAATAAAATCCTACTAAAAAATGTCGTATGCAAAAAGTGTTTGGAATTTTATTTTGCATATAAAAGCAATTTTTAATTATTTTTTTTTTAATAAAAACCGAGTCTTACCATATATTGACCGAGACCTCGAACGAGCTTTTATGCGACTCTGCATACAGTTAACGCTCGTATGAAGCTTCTATTTAAGAAATTGACTTGAATTTTTTATACCAAATAGAGCTTTCAACTATACTTACGATACTATACAAAAAAATTAAAAATTAAAAAATAAAAGTATTTTTTTTTCAAAACACGTTTAGTGTGATGAGTCGATCGACCCACCATACATACGCTCATAAGATTTTCAATATAGTTAAGGTCAGTGTGAGCTTATTTATACATATTTGAATTTCAAAATTTTGTGACAGTATAGAATTCTTAAGCATCCTGTGTATGTTTGTTAGCAAAATCCATTTTGTCAATTTTTTGCAAAATGGCGACAAGTATTAAAATTCAATCACTTATTACTCAGTAGTGTTCAATTTTGTCAAAAAGGTCTCTATACATGAAATGTTGAGAAGCCTAAAGCTCATCTAAGTAAAATATAAAAAATATATATTTTTGCTTGAAAACAAGCGATGTATCAGTTCGATCGTACCCCCATACTAGCCATTTTGAGACTTTCGGAAGAGTTAACGCTCTTAACTGCTTGGTTTCGAAGATTAAAATTTTAATTTTTAATATCGCATAGAACTAACGTGCAGCCCCTATACGTTATGTTTAAAAAAAATATATAAAATTTTTTTTCAAAATGGCGGCTATCGTAAAAATTCAAAGTGTCATAACTTTGCTAAATCAAATCCTACTGAAAAATGTCGTATGCAAAAAGTGTTTGGAATTTTATTTTGCATATAAAAGCAATTTTTAACTATTTTTTTTTTTAAAAAAACCGAGTCTTACCATATATTGACCGAGACCTCGAACGAGCTTTTATGCGACTCTGCATACAGTTAACGCTCGTATGAAGCTTCTATTTAAGAAATTGACTTGAATTTTTTATACCAAATAGAGCTTTCAACTATACTTACGATACTATACAAAAAAATTTAAAATTAAAAAATAAAAGTATTTTTTTTTCAAAACACGTTTAGTGTGATGAGTCGATCGACCCACCATACATACGCTCATAAGATTTTCAATATAGTTAAGGTCAGTGTGAGCTTATTTATACATATTTGAATTTCAAAATTTTGTGACAGTATAGAATTCTTAAGCATCCTGTGTATGTTTGTTAGCAAAATCCATTTTGTCAATTTTTTGCAAAATGGCGACAAGTATTAAAATTCAATCACTTATTACTCAGTAGTGTTCAATTTTGTCAAAAAGGTCTCTATACATGAAATGTTAAGAAGCCTAAAGCTCATCTAAGTAAAATATAAAAAATATATATTTTTGCTTGAAAACAAGCGATGTATCAGTTCGATCGTACCCCCATACTAGCCATTTTGAGACTTTCGGAAGAGTTAACGCTCTTAACTGCTTGGTTTCGAAGATTAAAATTTTAATTTTTAATATCGCATAGAACTAACGTGCAGCCCCTATACGTTATGTTTAAAAAAAATATATAAATTTTTTTTTCAAAATGGCGGCTATCGTAAAAATTCAAAGTGTCATAACTTTGCTAAATAAAATCCTACTAAAAAATGTCGTATGCAAAAAGTGTTTGGAATTTTATTTTGCATATAAAAGCAATTTTTAATTATTTTTTTTTTAATAAAAACCGAGTCTTACCATATATTGACCGAGACCTCGAACGAGCTTTTATGCGACTCTGCATACAGTTAACGCTCGTATGAAGCTTCTATTTAAGAAATTGACTTGAATTTTTTATACCAAATAGAGCTTTCAACTATACTTACGATACTATACAAAAAAATTAAAAATTAAAAAATAAAAGTATTTTTTTTTCAAAACACGTTTAGTGTGATGAGTCGATCGACCCACCATACATACGCTCATAAGATTTTCAATATAGTTAAGGTCAGTGTGAGCTTATTTATACATATTTGAATTTCAAAATTTTGTGACAGTATAGAATTCTTAAGCATCCTGTGTATGTTTGTTAGCAAAATCCATTTTGTCAATTTTTTGCAAAATGGCGACAAGTATTAAAATTCAATCACTTATTACTCAGTAGTGTTCAATTTTGTCAAAAAGGTCTCTATACATGAAATGTTAAGAAGCCTAAAGCTCATCTAAGTAAAATATAAAAAATATATATTTTTGCTTGAAAACAAGCGATGTATCAGTTCGATCGTACCCCCATACTAGCCATTTTGAGACTTTCGGAAGAGTTAACGCTCTTAACTGCTTGGTTATGAAGATTAAAATTTTAATTTTTAATATCGCATAGAACTAACGTGCAGCCCCTATACGTTATGTTTAAAAAAAATATATAAAATTTTTTTTCAAAATGGCGGCTATCGTAAAAATTCAAAGTGTCATAACTTTGCTAAATAAAATCCTACTAAAAAATGTCGTATGCAAAAAGTGTTTGGAATTTTAATTTGCATATAAAAGCAATTTTTAATTATTTTTTTTTTAATAAAAACCGAGTCTTACCATATATTGACCGAGACCTCGAACGAGCTTTTATGCGACTCTGCATACAGTTAACGCTCGAATGAAGCTTCTATTTAAGAAATTGACTTGAATTTTTTATACCAAATAGAGCTTTCAACTATACTTACGATACTATACAAAAAAATTAAAAATTATAAAATAAAAGTATTTTTTTTTCAAAACACGTTTAGTGTGATGAGTCGATCGACCCACCATACATACGCTCATAAGATTTTCAATATAGTTAAGGTCAGTGTGAGCTTATTTATACATATTTGAATTTTAAAATTTTGTGACAGTATAGAATTCTTAAGCATCCTGTGTATGTTTGTTAGCAAAATCCATTTTGTCAATTTTTTGCAAAATGGCGACAAGTAATAAAATTCAATCACTTATTACTCAGTAGTGTTCAATTTTGTCAAAAAGGTCTCTATACATGAAATGTTGAGAAGCCTAAAACTCATCTAAGTAAAATATAAAAAATATATATTTTTGCTTGAAAACAAGCGATGTATCAGTTCGATCGTACCCCCATACTAGCCATTTTGAGACTTTCGGAAGAGTTAACGCTCTTAACTGCTTGGTTTCGAAGATTAAAATTTTAATTTTTAATATCGCATAGAACTAACGTGCAGCCCCTATACGTTATGTTTAAAAAAAATATATAAAATTTTTTTTCAAAATGGCGGCTATCGTAAAAATTCAAAGTGTCATAACTTTGCTAAATAAAATCCTACAAAAAAATGTCGTATAAAAAAAGTGTTTGGAATTTTAATTTGCATGTAAAAGCAATTTTTAATTATTTTTTTTTTAATAAAAACCGAGTCTTACCATATATTGACCGAGACCTCGAACGAGCTTTTATGCGACTCTGCATACAGTTAACGCTCGTATGAAGCTTCTATTTAAGAAATTGACTTGAATTTTTTATACCAAATAGAGCTTTCAACTATACTTACGATACTATACAAAAAAATTAAAAATTAAAAAATAAAAGTATTTTTTTTTCAAAACACGTTTAGTGTGATGAGTCGATCGACCCACCATACATACGCTCATAAGATTTTCAATATAGTTAAGGTCAGTGTGAGCTTATTTATACATATTTGAATTTCAAAATTTTGTGACAGTATAGAATTCTTAAGCATCCTGTGTATGTTTGTTAGCAAAATCCATTTTGTCAATTTTTTGCAAAATGGCGACAAGTATTAAAATTCAATCACTTATTACTCAGTAGTGTTCAATTTTGTCAAAAAGGTCTCTATACATGAAATGTTGAGAAGCCTAAAGCTCATCTAAGTAAAATATAAAAAATATATATTTTTGCTTGAAAACAAGCGATGTATCAGTTCGATCGTACCCCCATACTAGCCATTTTGAGACTTTCGGAAGAGTTAACGCTCTTAACTGCTTGGTTTCGAAGATTAAAATTTTAATTTTTAATATCGCATAGAACTAACGTGCAGCCCCTATACGTTATGTTTAAAAAAAATATATAAAATTTTTTTTCAAAATGGCGGCTATCGTAAAAATTCAAAGTGTCATAACTTTGCTAAATCAAATCCTACTGAAAAATGTCGTATGCAAAAAGTGTTTGGAATTTTATTTTGCATATAAAAGCAATTTTTAATTATTTTTTTTTTAATAAAAACCGAGTCTTACCATATATTGACCGAGACCTCGAACGAGCTTTTATGCGACTCTGCATACAGTTAACGCTCGTATGAAGCTTCTATTTAAGAAATTGACTTGAATTTTTTATACCAAATAGAGCTTTCAACTATACTTACGATACTATACAAAAAAATTAAAAATTAAAAAATAAAAGTATTTTTTTTTCAAAACACGTTTAGTGTGATGAGTCGATCGACCCACCATACATACGCTCATAAGATTTTCAATATAGTTAAGGTCAGTGTGAGCTTATTTATACATATTTGAATTTCAAAATTTTGTGACAGTATAGAATTCTTAAGCATCCTGTGTATGTTTGTTAGCAAAATCCATTTTGTCAATTTTTTGCAAAATGGCGACAAGTATTAAAATTCAATCACTTATTACTCAGTAGTGTTCAATTTTGTCAAAAAGGTCTCTATACATGAAATGTTAAGAAGCCTAAAGCTCATCTAAGTAAAATATAAAAAATATATATTTTTGCTTGAAAACAAGCGATGTATCAGTTCGATCGTACCCCCATACTAGCCATTTTGAGACTTTCGGAAGAGTTAACGCTCTTAACTGCTTGGTTTCGAAGATTAAAATTTAAATTTTTAATATCGCATAGAACTAACGTGCAGCCCCTATACGTTATGTTTAAAAAAAATATATAAAATTTTTTTTCAAAATGGCGGCTATCGTAAAAATTCAAAGTGTCATAACTTTGCTAAATCAAATCCTACTGAAAAATGTCGTATGCAAAAAGTGTTTGGAATTTTATTTTGCATATAAAAGCAATTTTTAATTATTTTTTTTTTAATAAAAACCGAGTCTTACCATATATTGACCGAGACCTCGAACGAGCTTTTATGCGACTCTGCATACAGTTAACGCTCGTATGAAGCTTCTATTTAAGAAATTGACTTGAATTTTTTATACCAAATAGAGCTTTCAACTATACTTACGATACTATACAAAAAAATTAAAAATTAAAAAATAAAAGTATTTTTTTTTCAAAACACGTTTAGTGTGATGAGTCGATCGACCCACCATACATACGCTCATAAGATTTTCAATATAGTTAAGGTCAGTGTGAGCTTATTTATACATATTTGAATTTCAAAATTTTGTGACAGTATAGAATTCTTAAGCATCCTGTGTATGTTTGTTAGCAAAATCCATTTTGTCAATTTTTTGCAAAATGGCGACAAGTATTAAAATTCAATCACTTATTACTCAGTAGTGTTCAATTTTGTCAAAAAGGTCTCTATACATGAAATGTTAAGAAGCCTAAAGCTCATCTAAGTAAAATATAAAAAATATATATTTTTGCTTGAAAACAAGCGATGTATCAGTTCGATCGTACCCCCATACTAGCCATTTTGAGACTTTCGGAAGAGTTAACGCTCTTAACTGCTTGGTTTCGAAGATTAAAATTTTAATTTTTAATATCGCATAGAACTAACGTGCAGCCCCTATACGTTATGTTTAAGAAAAATATATAAAAATTTTTTTCAAAATGGCGGCTATCGTAAAAATTCAAAGTGTCATAACTTTGCTAAATCAAATACTACTGAAAAATGTCGTATGCAAAAAGTTTTTGGAATTTTATTTTGCATATAAAAGCAATTTTTAATTATTTTTTTTTTAATAAAAACCGAGTCTTACCATATATTGACCGAGACCTCGAACGAGCTTTTATGCGACTCTGCATACAGTTAACGCTCGTATGAAGCTTCTATTTAAGAAATTGACTTGAATTTTTTATACCAAATAGAGCTTTCAACTATACTTACGATACTATACAAAAAAATTAAAAATTAAAAAATAAAAGTATTTTTTTTTCAAAATGTGTTTAGTGTGATGAGTCGATCGACCCACCATACATACGCTCATAAGATTTTCAATATAGTTAAGGTCAGTGTGAGCTTATTTATACATATTTGAATTTCAAAATTTTGTGACAGTATAGAATTCTTAAGCATCCTGTGTATGTTTGTTAGCAAAATCCATTTTGTCAATTTTTTGCAAAATGGCGACAAGTATTAAAATTCAATCACTTATTACTCAGTAGTGTTCAATTTTGTCAAAAAGGTCCCTATACATGAAATGTTAAGAAGCCTAAAGCTCATCTAAGTAAAATATAAAAAATATATATTTTTGCTTGAAAACAAGCGATGTATCAGTTCGATCGTACCCCCATACTAGCCATTTTGAGACTTTCGGAAGAGTTAACGCTCTTAACTGCTTGGTTTCGAAGATTAAAATTTTAATTTTTAATATCGCATAGAACTAACGTGCAGCCCCTATACGTTATGTTTAAAAAAAATATATAAAATTTTTTTTCAAAATGGCGGCTATCGTAAAAATTCAAAGTGTCATAACTTTGCTAAATAAAATCCTACTAAAAAATGTCGTATGCAAAAAGTGTTTGGAATTTTATTTTGCATATAAAAGCAATTTTTAATTTTTTTTTTTTTAATAAAAACCGAGTCTTACCATATATTGACCGAGACCTCGAACGAGCTTTTATGCGACTCTGCATACAGTTAACGCTCGTATAAAGCTTCTATTTAAGAAATTGACTTGAATTTTTTATACCAAATAGAGCTTTCAACTATACTTACGATACTATACAAAAAAATTAAAAATTAATAAATAAAAGTATTTTTTTTTCAAAACACGTTTAGTGTGATGAGTCGATCGACCCACCATACATACGCTCATAAGATTTTCAATATAGTTAAGGTCAGTGTGAGCTTATTTATACATATTTGAATTTCAAAGTTTTGTGACAGTATAGAATTCTTAAGCATCCTGTGTATGTTTGTTAGCAAAATCCATTTTGTCAATTTTTTGCAAAATGGCGACAAGTATTAAAATTCAATCACTTATTACTCAGTAGTGTTCAATTTTGTCAAAAAGGTCTCTATACATGAAATGTTGAGAAGCCTAAAGCTCATCTAAGTAAAATATAAAAAATATATATTTTTGCTTGAAAACAAGCGATGTATCAGTTCGATCGTACCCCCATACTAGCCATTTTGAGACTTTCGGAAGAGTTAACGCTCTTAACTGCTTGGTTTCGAAGATTAAAATTTTAATTTTTAATATCGCATAGAACTAACGTGCAGCCCCTATACGTTATGTTTAAAAAAAATATATAAAATTTTTTTTCAAAATGGCGGCTATCGTAAAAATTCAAAGTGTCATAACTTTGCTAAATCGAATCCTACTGAAAAATGTCGTATGCAAAAAGTGTTTGGAATTTTATTTTGCATATAAAAGCAATTTTTAATTATTTTTTTTTTAATAAAAACCGAGTCTTACCATATATTGACCGAGACCTCGAACGAGCTTTTATGCGACTCTGCATACAGTTAACGCTCGTATGAAGCTTCTATTTAAGAAATTGACTTGAATTTTTTATACCAAATAGAGCTTTCAACTATACTTACGATACTATACAAAAAAATTAAAAATTAAAAAATAAAAGTATTTTTTTTTCAAAACACGTTTAGTGTGATGAGTCGATCGACCCACCATACATACGCTCATAAGATTTTCAATATAGTTAAGGTCAGTGTGAGCTTATTTATACATATTTGAATTTCAAAATTTTGTGACAGTATAGAATTCTTAAGCATCCTGTGTATGTTTGTTAGCAAAATCCATTTTGTAAATTTTTTGCAAAATGGCGACAAGTATTAAAATTCAATCACTTATTACTCAGTAGTGTTTAATTTTGTCAAAAAGGTCTCTATACATAAAATGTTGAGAAGCCTAAAGCTCATCTAAGTAAAATATAAAAAATATATATTTTTGCTTGAAAACAAGCGATGTATCAGTTCGATCGTACCCCCATACTAGCCATTTTGAGACTTTCGGAAGAGTTAACGCTCTTAACTGCTTGGTTTCGAAGATTAAAATTTTAATTTTTAATATCGCATAGAACTAACGTGCAGCCCCTATACGTTATGTTTAAAAAAAATATATAAATTTTTTTTTCAAAATGGCGGCTATCGTAAAAATTCAAAGTGTCATAACTTTGCTAAATAAAATCCTACTAAAAAATGTCGTATGCAAAAAGTGTTTGGAATTTTATTTTGCATATAAAAGCAATTTTTAATTATTTTTTTTTTAATAAAAACCGAGTCTTACCATATATTGACCGAGACCTCGAACGAGCTTTTATGCGACTCTGCATACAGTTAACGCTCGTATGAAGCTTCTATTTAAGAAATTGACTTGAATTTTTTATACCAAATAGAGCTTTCAACTATACTTACGATACTATACAAAAAAATTAAAAATTAAAAAATAAAAGTATTTTTTTTTCAAAACACGTTTAGTGTGATGAGTCGATCGACCCACCATACATACGCTCATAAGATTTTCAATATAGTTAAGGTCAGTGTGAGCTTATTTATACATATTTGAATTTCAAAATTTTGTGACAGTATAGAATTCTTAAGCATCCTGTGTATGTTTGTTAGCAAAATCCATTTTGTCAATTTTTTGCAAAATGGCGACAAGTATTAAAATTCAATCACTTATTACTCAGTAGTGTTCAATTTTGTCAAAAAGGTCTCTATACATGAAATGTTGAGAAGCCTAAAGCTCATCTAAGTAAAATATAAAAAATATATATTTTTGCTTGAAAACAAGCGATGTATCAGTTCGATCGTACCCCCATACTAGCCATTTTGAGACTTTCGGAAGAGTTAACGCTCTTAACTGCTTGGTTTCGAAGATTAAAATTGTAATTTTTAATATCGCATAGAACTAACGTGCAGCCCCTATACGTTATGTTTAAAAAAAATATATAAAATTTTTTTTCAAAATGGCGGCTATCGTAAAAATTCAAAGTGTCATAACTTTGCTAAATCAAATCCTACTGAAAAATGTCGTATGCAAAAAGTGTTTGGAATTTTATTTTGCATATAAAAGCAATTTTTAATTATTTTTTTTTTAATAAAAACCGAGTCTTACCAAATATTGACCGAGACCTCGAACGAGCTTTTATGCGACTCTGCATACAGTTAACGCTCGTATGAAGCTTCTATTTAAGAAATTGACTTAAATTTTTTATACCAAATAGAGCTTTCAACTATACTTACGATACTATACAAAAAAATTAAAAATTAAAAAATAAAAGTATTTTTTTTTCAAAACACGTTTAGTGTGATGAGTCGATCGACCCACCATACATACGCTCATAAGATTTTCAATATAGTTAAGGTCAGTGTGAGCTTATTTATACATATTTGAATTTCAAAATTTTGTGACAGTATAGAATTCTTAAGCATCCTGTGTATGTTTGTTAGCAAAATCCATTTTGTCAATTTTTTGCAAAATGGCGACAAGTATTAAAATTCAATCACTTATTACTCAGTAGTGTTCAATTTTGTCAAAAAGGTCTCTATACATGAAATGTTAAGAAGCCTAAAGCTCATCTAAGTAAAATATAAAAAATATATATTTTTGCTTGAAAACAAGCGATGTATCAGTTCGATCGTACCCCCATACTAGCCATTTTGAGACTTTCGGAAGAGTTAACGCTCTTAACTGCTTGGGTTCGAAGATTAAAATTTTAATTTTTAATATCGCATAGAACTAACGTGCAGCCCCTATACGTTATGTTTAAAAAAAATATATAAATTTTTTTTTCAAAATGGCGGCTATCGTAAAAATTCAAAGTGTCATAACTTTGCTAAATCAAATCCTACTGAAAAATGTCGTATGCAAAAAGTGTTTGGAATTTTATTTTGCATATAAAAGCAATTTTTAATTATTTTTTTTTTAATAAAAACCGAGTCTTACCATATATTGACCGAGACCTCGAACGAGCTTTTATGCGACTCTGCATACAGTTAACGCTCGTATGAAGCTTCTATTTAAGAAATTGACTTGAAATTTTTATACCAAATAGAGCTTTCAACTATACTTACGATACTATACAAAAAAATTAAAAATTAAAAAATAAAAGTATTTTTTTTTCAAAACACGTTTAGTGTGATGAGTCGATCGACCCACCATACATACGCTCATAAGATTTTCAATATAGTTAAGGTCAGTGTGAGCTTATTTATACATATTTGAATTTCAAAATTTTGTGACAGTATAGAATTCTTAAGCATCCTGTGTATGTTTGTTAGCAAAATCCATTTTGTAAATTTTTTGCAAAATGGCGACAAGTATTAAAATTCAATCACTTATTACTCAGTAGTGTTCAATTTTGTCAAAAAGGTCTCTATACATGAAATGTTAAGAAGCCTAAAGCTCATCTAAGTAAAATATAAAAAATATATATTTTTGCTTGAAAACAAGCGATGTATCAGTTCGATCGTACCCCCATACTAGCCATTTTGAGACTTTCGGAAGAGTTAACGCTCTTAACTGCTTGGTTATGAAGATTAAAATTTTAATTTTTAATATCGCATAGAACTAACGTGCAGCCCCTATACGTTATGTTTAAAAAAAATATATAAAATTTTTTTTCAAAATGGCGGCTATCGTAAAAATTCAAAGTGTCATAACTTTGCTAAATAAAATCCTACTAAAAAATGTCGTATGCAAAAAGTGTTTGGAATTTTAATTTGCATATAAAAGCAATTTTTAATTATTTTTTTTTTAATAAAAACCGAGTCTTACCATATATTGACCGAGACCTCGAACGAGCTTTTATGCGACTCTGCATACAGTTAACGCTCGTATGAAGCTTCTATTTAAGAAATTGACTTGAATTTTTTATACCAAATAGAGCTTTCAACTATACTTACGATACTATACAAAAAAATTAAAAATTATAAAATAAAAGTATTTTTTTTTCAAAACACGTTTAGTGTGATGAGTCGATCGACCCACCATACATACGCTCATAAGATTTTCAATATAGTTAAGGTCAGTGTGAGCTTATTTATACATATTTGAATTTTAAAATTTTGTGACAGTATAGAATTCTTAAGCATCCTGTGTATGTTTGTTAGCAAAATCCATTTTGTCAATTTTTTGCAAAATGGCGACAAGTAATAAAATTCAATCACTTATTACTCAGTAGTGTTCAATTTTGTCAAAAAGGTCTCTATACATGAAATGTTGAGAAGCCTAAAACTCATCTAAGTAAAATATAAAAAATATATATTTTTGCTTGAAAACAAGCGATGTATCAGTTCGATCGTACCCCCATACTAGCCATTTTGAGACTTTCGGAAGAGTTAACGCTCTTAACTGCTTGGTTTCGAAGATTAAAATTTTAATTTTTAATATCGCATAGAACTAACGTGCAGCCCCTATACGTTATGTTTAAAAAAAATATATAAAATTTTTTTTCAAAATGGCGGCTATCGTAAAAATTCAAAGTGTCATAACTTTGCTAAATAAAATCCTACAAAAAAATGTCGTATAAAAAAAGTGTTTGGAATTTTAATTTGCATGTAAAAGCAATTTTTAATTATTTTTTTTTTAATAAAAACCGAGTCTTACCATATATTGACCGAGACCTCGAACGAGCTTTTATGCGACTCTGCATACAGTTAACGCTCGTATGAAGCTTCTATTTAAGAAATTGACTTGAATTTTTTATACCAAATAGAGCTTTCAACTATACTTACGATACTATACAAAAAAATTAAAAATTATAAAATAAAAGTATTTTTTTTTCAAAACACGTTTAGTGTGATGAGTCGATCGACCCACCATACATACGCTCATAAGATTTTCAATATAGTTAAGGTCAGTGTGAGCTTATTTATACATATTTGAATTTCAAAATTTTGTGACAGTATAGAATTCTTAAGCATCCTGTGTATGTTTGTTAGCAAAATCCATTTTGTCAATTTTTTGCAAAATGGCGACAAGTAATAAAATTCAATCACTTATTACTCAGTAGTGTTCAATTTTGTCAAAAAGGTCTCTATACATGAAATGTTGAGAAGCCTAAAACTCATCTAAGTAAAATATAAAAAATATATATTTTTGCTTGAAAACAAGCGATGTATCAGTTCGATCGTACCCCCATACTAGCCATTTTGAGACTTTCGGAAGAGTTAACGCTCTTAACTGCTTGGTTTCGAAGATTAAAATTTTAATTTTTAATATCGCATAGAACTAACGTGCAGCCCCTATACGTTATGTTTAAAAAAAATATATAAAATTTTTTTTCAAAATGGCGGCTATCGTAAAAATTTAAAGTGTCATAACTTTGCTAAATAAAATCCTACAAAAAAATGTCGTATAAAAAAAGTGTTTGGAATTTTAATTTGCATGTAAAAGCAATTTTTAATTATTTTTTTTTTAATAAAAACCGAGTCTTACCATATATTGACCGAGACCTCGAACGAGCTTTTATGCGACTCTGCATACAGTTAACGCTCGTATGAAGCTTCTATTTAAGAAATTGACTTGAATTTTTTATACCAAATAGAGCTTTCAACTATACTTACGATACTATACAAAAAAATTAAAAATTAAAAAATAAAAGTATTTTTTTTTCAAAACACGTTTAGTGTGATGAGTCGATCGACCCACCATACATACGCTCATAAGATTTTCAATATAGTTAAGGTCAGTGTGAGCTTATTTATACATATTTGAATTTCAAAATTTTGTGACAGTATAGAATTCTTAAGCATCCTGTGTATGTTTGTTAGCAAAATCCATTTTGTCAATTTTTTGCAAAATGGCGACAAGTATTAAAATTCAATCACTTATTACTCAGTAGTGTTTAATTTTGTCAAAAAGGTCTCTATACATGAAATGTTGAGAAGCCTAAAGCTCATCTAAGTAAAATATAAAAAATATATATTTTTGCTTGAAAACAAGCGATGTATCAGTTCGATCGTACCCCCATACTAGCCATTTTGAGACTTTCGGAAGAGTTAACGCTCTTAACTGCTTGGTTTCGAAGATTAAAATTTTAATTTTTAATATCGCATAGAACTAACGTGCAGCCCCTATACGTTATGTTTAAAAAAAATATATAAAATTTTTTTTCAAAATGGCGGCTATCGTAAAAATTCAAAGTGTCATAACTTTGCTAAATCAAATCCTACTGGAAAATGTCGTACGCAAAAAGTGTTTGGAATTTTATTTTGCATATAAAAGCAATTTTTAATTATTTTTTTTTTAATAAAAACCGAGTCTTACCATATATTGACCGAGACCTCGAACGAGCTTTTATGCGACTCTGCATACAGTTAACGCTCGTATGAAGCTTCTATTTAAGAAATTGACTTGAATTTTTTATACCAAATAGAGCTTTCAACTATACTTACGATACTATACAAAAAAATTAAAAATTAAAAAATAAAAGTATTTTTTTTTCAAAACACGTTTAGTGTGATGAGTCGATCGACCCACCATACATACGCTCATAAGATTTTCAATATAGTTAAGGTCAGTGTGAGCTTATTTATACATATTTGAATTTCAAAATTTTGTGACAGTATAGAATTCTTAAGCATCCTGTGTATGTTTGTTAGCAAAATCCATTTTGTCAATTTTTTGCAAAATGGCGACAAGTATTAAAATTCAATCACTTATTACTCAGTAGTGTTCAATTTTGTCAAAAAGGTCTCTATACATGAAATGTTAAGAAGCCTAAAGCTCATCTAAGTAAAATATAAAAAATATATATTTTTGCTTGAAAACAAGCGATGTATCAGTTCGATCGTACCCCCATACTAGCCATTTTGAGACTTTCGGAAGAGTTAACGCTCTTAACTGCTTGGTTATGAAGATTAAAATTTTAATTTTTAATATCGCATAGAACTAACGTGCAGCCCCTATACGTTATGTTTAAAAAAAATATATAAAATTTTTTTTCAAAATGGCGGCTATCGTAAAAATTCAAAGTGTCATACCTTTGCTAAATAAAATCCTACTAAAAAATGTCGTATGCAAAAAGTGTTTGGAATTTTAATTTGCATATAAAAGCAATTTTTAATTATTTTTTTTTTAATAAAAACCGAGTCTTACCATATATTGACCGAGACCTCGAACGAGCTTTTATGCGACTCTGCATACAGTTAACGCTCGTATGAAGCTTCTATTTAAGAAATTGACTTGAATTTTTTATACCAAATAGAGCTTTCAACTATACTTACGATACTATACAAAAAAATTAAAAATTATAAAATAAAAGTATTTTTTTTTCAAAACACGTTTAGTGTGATGAGTCGATCGACCCACCATACATACGCTCATAAGATTTTCAATATAGTTAAGGTCAGTGTGAGCTTATTTATACATATTTGAATTTCAAAATTTTGTGACAGTATAGAATTCTTAAGCATCCTGTGTATGTTTGTTAGCAAAATCCATTTTGTCAATTTTTTGCAAAATGGCGACAAGTAATAAAATTCAATCACTTATTACTCAGTAGTGTTCAATTTTGTCAAAAAGGTCTCTATACATGAAATGTTGAGAAGCCTAAAGCTCATCTAAGTAAAATATAAAAAATATATATTTTTGCTTGAAAACAAGCGATGTATCAGTTCGATCGTACCCCCATACTAGCCATTTTGAGACTTTCGGAAGAGTTAACGCTCTTAACTGCTTGGTTTCGAAGATTAAAATTTTAATTTTTAATATCGCATAGAACTAACGTGCAGCCCCTATACGTTATGTTTAAAAAAAATATATAAAATTTTTTTTCAAAATGGCGGCTATCGTAAAAATTCAAAGTGTCATAACTTTGCTAAATCAAATCCTACTGAAAAATGTCGTACGCAAAAAGTGTTTGGAATTTTATTTTGCATATAAAAGCAATTTTTAATTATTTTTTTTTTAATAAAAACCGAGTCTTACCATATATTGACCGAGACCTCGAACGAGCTTTTATGCGACTCTGCATACAGTTAACGCTCGTATGAAGCTTCTATTTAAGAAATTGACTTGAATTTTTTATACCAAATAGAGCTTTCAACTATACTTACGATACTATACAAAAAAATTAAAAATTAAAAAATAAAAGTATTTTTTTTTCAAAACACGTTTAGTGTGATGAGTCGATCGACCCACCATACATACGCTCATAAGATTTTCAATATAGTTAAGGTCAGTGTGAGCTTATTTATACATATTTGAATTTTAAAATTTTGTGACAGTATAGAATTCTTAAGCATCCTATGTATGTTTGTTAGCAAAATCCATTTTGTCAATTTTTTGCAAAATGGCGACAAGTATTAAAATTCAATCACTTATTACTCAGTAGTGTTCAATTTTGTCAAAAAGGTCTCTATACATGAAATGTTGAGAAGCCTAAAGCTCATCTAAGTAAAATATAAAAAATATATATTTTTGCTTGAAAACAAGCGATGTATCAGTTCGATCGTACCCCCATACTAGCCATTTTGAGACTTTCGGAAGAGTTAACGCTCTTAACTGCTTGGTTATGAAGATTAAAATTTTAATTTTTAATATCGCATAGAACTAACGTGCAGCCCCTATACGTTATGTTTAAAAAAAATATATAAAATTTTTTTTCAAAATGGCGGCTATCGTAAAAATTCAAAGTGTCATACCTTTGCTAAATAAAATCCTACTAAAAAATGTCGTATGCAAAAAGTGTTTGGAATTTTAATTTGCATATAAAAGCAATTTTTAATTATTTTTTTTTTAATAAAAACCGAGTCTTACCATATATTGACCGAGACCTCGAACGAGCTTTTATGCGACTCTGCATACAGTTAACGCTCGTATGAAGCTTCTATTTAAGAAATTGACTTGAATTTTTTATACCAAATAGAGCTTTCAACTATACTTACGATACTATACAAAAAAATTAAAAATTAAAAAATAAAAGTATTTTTTTTTCAAAACACGTTTAGTGTGATGAGTCGATCGACCCACCATACATACGCTCATAAGATTTTCAATATAGTTAAGGTCAGTGTGAGCTTATTTATACATATTTGAATTTCAAAATTTTGTGACAGTATAGAATTCTTAAGCATCCTGTGTATGTTTGTTAGCAAAATCCATTTTGTCAATTTTTTGCAAAATGGCGACAAGTATTAAAATTCAATCACTTATTACTCAGTAGTGTTCAATTTTGTCAAAAAGGTCTCTATACATGAAATGTTGAGAAGCCTAAAGCTCATCTAAGTAAAATATAAAAAATATATATTTTTGCTTGAAAACAAGCGATGTATCAGTTCGATCGTACCCCCATACTAGCCATTTTGAGACTTTCGGAAGAGTTAACGCTCTTAACTGCTTGGTTTCGAAGATTAAAATTTTAATTTTTAATATCGCATAGAACTAACGTGCAGCCCCTATACGTTATGTTTAAAAAAAATATATAAAATTTTTTTTCAAAATGGCGGCTATCGTAAAAATTCAAAGTGTCATAACTTAGCTAAATCAAATCCTACTGAAAAATGTCGTACGCAAAAAGTGTTTGGAATTTTATTTTGCATATAAAAGCAATTTTTAATTATTTTTTTTTAATAAAAACCGAGTCTTACCATATATTGACCGAGACCTCGAACGAGCTTTTATGCGACTCTGCATACAGTTAACGCTCGTATGAAGCTTCTATTTAAGAAATTGACTTGAATTTTTTATACCAAATAGAGCTTTCAACTATACTTACGATACTATACAAAAAAATTAAAAATTAAAAAATAAAAGTATTTTTTTTTCAAAACACGTTTAGTGTGATGAGTCGATCGACCCACCATACATACGCTCATAAGATTTTCAATATAGTTAAGGTCAGTGTGAGCTTATTTATACATATTTGAATTTCAAAATTTTGTGACAGTATAGAATTCTTAAGCATCCTGTGTATGTTTGTTAGCAAAATCCATTTTGTCAATTTTTTGCAAAATGGCGACAAGTATTAAAATTCAATCACTTATTACTCAGTAGTGTTCAATTTTGTCAAAAAGGTCTCTATACATGAAATGTTGAGAAGCCTAAAGCTCATCTAAGTAAAATATAAAAAATATATATTTTTGCTTGAAAACAAGCGATGTATCAGTTCGATCGTACCCCCATACTAGCCATTTTGAGACTTTCGGAAGAGTTAACGCTCTTAACTGCTTGGTTTCGAAGATTAAAATTTTAATTTTTAATATCGCATAGAACTAACGTGCAGCCCCTATACGTTATGTTTAAAAAAAATATATAAAATTTTTTTTCAAAATGGCGGCTATCGTAAAAATTCAAAGTGTCATAACTTTGCTAAATCAAATCCTACTGAAAAATGTCGTATGCAAAAAGTGTTTGGAATTTTATTTTGCATATAAAAGCAATTTTTAATTATTTTTTTTTTATTAAAAACCGAGTCTTACCATATATTGACCGAGACCTCGAACGAGCTTTTATGCGACTCTGCATACAGTTAACGCTCGTATGAAGCTTCTATTTAAGTGATTGACTTGAATTTTTTATACCAAATAGAGCTTTCAACTATACTTACGATACTATACAAAAAAATTAAAAATTAAAAAATAAAAGTATTTTTTTTTCAAAACACGTGTAGTGTGATGAGTCGATCGACCCACCATACATACGCTCATAAGATTTTTAATATAGTTAAGGTCAGTGTGAGCTTATTTATACATATTTGAATTTCAAAATTTTGTGACAGTATAGAATTCTTAAGCATCCTGTGTATGTTTGTTAGCAAAATCCATTTTGTCAATTTTTTGCAAAATTGCGACAAGTATTAAAATTCAATCACTTATTACTCAGTAGTGTTCAATTTTGTCAAAAAGGTCTCTATACATGAAATGTTGAGAAGCCTAAAGCTCATCTAAGTAAAATATAAAAAATATATATTTTTGCTTGAAAACAAGCGATGTATCAGTTCGATCGTACCCCCATACTAGCCATTTTGAGACTTTCGGAAGAGTTAACGCTCTTAACTGCTTGGTTTCGAAGATTAAAATTTTAATTTTTAATATCGCATAGAATTAAAGTGCAGCCCCTATACGTTATGTTTAAAAAAAATATATAAAATTTTTTTTCAAAATGGCGGCTATCGTAAAAATTCAAAGTGTCATAACTTTGCTAAATCAAATCCTACTGAAAAATGTCGAATGCAAAAAGTGTTTGGAATTTTATTTTGCATATAAAAGCAATTTTTAATTATTTTTTTTTTAATAAAAACCGAGTCTTACCATATATTGACCGAGACCTCGAACGAGCTTTTATGCGACTCTGCATACAGTTAACGCTCGTATGAAGCTTCTATTTAAGAAATTGACTTGAATTTTTTATACCAAATAGAGCTTTCAACTATACTTACGATACTATACAAAAAAATTAAAAATTAAAAAATTAAAGTATTTTTTTTTCAAAACACGTTTAGTGTGATGAGTCGATCGACCCACCATACATACGCTCATAAGATTTTCAATATAGTTAAGGTCAGTGTGAGCTTATTTATACATATTTGAATTTCAAAATTTTGTGACAGTATAGAATTCTTAAGCATCCTGTGTATGTTTGTTAGCAAAATCCATTTTGTCAATTTTTTGCAAAATGGCGACAAGTATTAAAATTCAATCACTTATTACTCAGTAGTGTTCAATTTTGTCAAAAAGGTCTCTATACATGAAATGTTGAGAAGCCTAAAGCTCATCTAAGTAAAATATAAAAAATATATATTTTTGCTTGAAAACAAGCGATGTATCAGTTCGATCGTACCCCCATACTAGCCATTTTGAGACTTTCGGAAGAGTTAACGCTCTTAACTGCTTGGTTTCGAAGATTAAAATTTTAATTTTTAATATCGCATAGAACTAACGTGCAGCCCCTATACGTTATGTTTAAAAAAAATATATAAAATTTTTTTTCAAAATGGCGGCTATCGTAAAAATTCAAAGTGTCATAACTTTGCTAAATCAAATCCTACTGAAAAATGTCGTACGCAAAAAGTGTTTGGAATTTTATTTTGCATATTAAAGCAATTTTTAAATTTTTTTTTTTTAATAAAAACCGAGTCTTACCATATATTGACCGAGACCTCGAACGAGCTTTTATGCGACTCTGCATACAGTTAACGCTCGTATGAAGCTTCTATTTAAGAAATTGACTTGAATTTTTTATACCAAATAGAGCTTTCAACTATACTTACGATACTATACAAAAAAATTAAAAATTAAAAAATAAAAGTATTTTTTTTTCAAAACACGTTTAGTGTGATGAGTCGATCGACCCACCATACATACGCTCATAAGATTTTCAATATAGTTAAGGTCAGTGTGAGCTTATTTATACATATTTGAATTTCAAAATTTTGTGACAGTATAGAATTCTTAAGCATCCTGTGTATGTTTGTTAGCAAAATCCATTTTGTCAATTTTTTGCAAAATGGCGACAAGTATTAAAATTCAATCACTTATTACTCAGTAGTGTTCAATTTTGTCAAAAAGGTCTCTATACATGAAATGTTGAGAAGCCTAAAGCTCATCTAAGTAAAATATAAAAAATATATATTTTTGCTTGAAAACAAGCGATGTATCAGTTCGATCGTACCCCCATACTAGCCATTTTGAGACTTTCGGAAGAGTTAACGCTCTTAACTGCTTGGTTTCGAAGATTAAAATTTTAATTTTTAATATCGCATAGAACTAACGTGCAGCCCCTATACGTTATGTTTAAAAAAAATATATAAAATTTTTTTTCAAAATGGCGGCTATCGTAAAAATTCAAAGTGTCATAACTTTGCTAAATCAAATCCTACTGAAAAATGTCGTATGCAAAAAGTGTTTGGAATTTTATTTTGCATATAAAAGCAATTTTTAATTATTTTTTTTTTAATAAAAACCGAGTCTTACCATATATTGACCGAGACCTCGAACGAGCTTTTATGCGACTCTGCATACAGTTAACGCTCGTATGAAGCTTCTATTTAAGAAATTGACTTGAATTTTTTATACCAAATAGAGCTTTCAACTATACTTACGATACTATACAAAAAAATTAAAAATTAAAAAATAAAAGTATTTTTTTTTCAAAACACGTTTAGTGTGATGAGTCGATCGACCCACCATACATACGCTCATAAGATTTTCAATATAGTTAAGGTCAGTGTGAGCGTATTTATACATATTTGAATTTCAAAATTTTGTGACAGTATAGAATTCTTAAGCATCCTGTGTATGTTTGTTAGCAAAATCCATTTTGTCAATTTTTTGCAAAATGGCGACAAGTATTAAAATTCAATCACTTATTACTCAGTAGTGTTCAATTTTGTCAAAAAGGTCTCTATACATGAAATGTTGAGAAGCCTAAAGCTCATCTAAGTAAAATATAAAAAATATATATTTTTGCTTGAAAACAAGCGATGTATCAGTTCGATCGTACCCCCATACTAGCCATTTTGAGACTTTCGGAAGAGTTAACGCTCTTAACTGCTTGGTTTCGAAGATTAAAATTTTAATTTTTAATATCGCATAGAACTAACGTGCAGCCCCTATACGTTATGTTTAAAAAAAATATATAAAATTTTTTTTCAAAATGGCGGCTATCGTAAAAATTCAAAGTGTCATAACTTTGCTAAATCAAATCCTACTGAAAAATGTCGTACGCAAAAAGTGTTTGGAATTTTATTTTGCATATTAAAGCAATTTTTAAATTTTTTTTTTTTAATAAAAACCGAGTCTTACCATATATTGACCGAGACCTCGAACGAGCTTTTATGCGACTCTGCATACAGTTAACGCTCGTATGAAGCTTCTATTTAAGAAATTGACTTGAATTTTTTATACCAAATAGAGCTTTCAACTATACTTACGATACTATACAAAAAAATTAAAAATTAAAAAATAAAAGTATTTTTTTTTCAAAACACGTTTAGTGTGATGAGTCGATCGACCCACCATACATACGCTCATAAGATTTTCAATATAGTTAAGGTCAGTGTGAGCTTATTTATACATATTTGAATTTCAAAATTTTGTGACAGTATAGAATTCTTAAGCATCCTGTGTATGTTTGTTAGCAAAATCCATTTTGTCAATTTTTTGCAAAATGGCGACAAGTATTAAAATTCAATCACTTATTACTCAGTAGTGTTCAATTTTGTCAAAAAGGTCTCTATACATGAAATGTTGAGAAGCCTAAAGCTCATCTAAGTAAAATATAAAAAATATATATTTTTGCTTGAAAACAAGCGATGTATCAGTTCGATCGTACCCCCATACTAGCCATTTTGAGACTTTCGGAAGAGTTAACGCTCTTAACTGCTTGGTTTCGAAGATTAAAATTTTAATTTTTAATATCGCATAGAACTAACGTGCAGCCCCTATACGTTATGTTTAAAAAAAATATATAAAATTTTTTTTCAAAATGGCGGCTATCGTAAAAATTCAAAGTGTCATAACTTTGCTAAATCAAATCCTACTGAAAAATGTCGTATGCAAAAAGTGTTTGGAATTTTATTTTGCATATAAAAGCAATTTTTAATTATTTTTTTTTTAATAAAAACCGAGTCTTACTATATATTGACCGAGACCTCGAACGAGCTTTTATGCGACTCTGCATACAGTTAACGCTCGTATGAAGCTTCTTTTTAAGAAATTGACTTGAATTTTTTATACCAAATAGAGCTTTCAGCTATACTTACGATACTATACAAAAAAATTAAAAATTAAAAAATAAAAGTATTTTTTTTTCAAAACACGTTTAGTGTGATGAGTCGATCGACCCACCATACATACGCTCATAAGATTTTCAATATAGTTAAGGTCAGTGTGAGCTTATTTATACATATTTGAATTTCAAAATTTTGTGACAGTATAGAATTCTTAAGCATCCTGTGTATGTTTGTTAGCAAAATCCATTTTGTCAATTTTTTGCAAAATGGCGACAAGTATTAAAATTCAATCACTTATTACTCAGTAGTGTTCAATTTTGTCAAAAAGGTCTCTATACATGAAATGTTGAGAAGCCTAAAGCTCATCTAAGTAAAATATAAAAAATATATATTTTTGCTTGAAAACAAGCGATGTATCAGTTCGATCGTACCCCCATACTAGCCATTTTGAGACTTTCGGAAGAGTTAACGCTCTTAACTGCTTGGTTTCGAAGATTAAAATTTTAATTTTTAATATCGCATAGAACTAACGTGCAGCCCCTATACGTTATGTTTAAAAAAAATATATAAATTTTTTTTTCAAAATGGCGGCTATCGTAAAAATTCAAAGTGTCATAACTTTGCTAAATCAAATCCTACTGAAAAATGTCGTATGCAAAAAGTGTTTGGAATTTTATTTTGCATATAAAAGCAATTTTTAATTATTTTTTTTTTAATAAAAACCGAGTCTTACCATATATTGACCGAGACCTCGAACGAGCTTTTATGCGACTCTGCATACAGTTAACGCTCGTATGAAGCTTCTATTTAAGAAATTGACTTGAATTTTTTATACCAAATAGAGCTTTCAACTATACTTACGATACTATACAAAAAAATTAAAAATTAAAAAATAAAAGTATTTTTTTTTCAAAACACGTTTAGTGTGATGAGTCGATCGACCCACCATACATACGCTCATAAGATTTTCAATATAGTTAAGGTCAGTGTGAGCTTATTTATACATATTTGAATTTCAAAATTTTGTGACAGTATAGAATTCTTAAGCATCCTGTGTATGTTTGTTAGCAAAATCCATTTTGTCAATTTTTTGCAAAATGGCGACAAGTATTAAAATTCAATCACTTATTACTCAGTAGTGTTCAATTTTGTCAAAAAGGTCTCTATACATGAAATGTTGAGAAGCCTAAAGCTCATCTAAGTAAAATATAAAAAATATATATTTTTGCTTGAAAACAAGCGATGTATCAGTTCGATCGTACCCCCATACTAGCCATTTTGAGACTTTCGGAAGAGTTAACGCTCTTAACTGCTTGGTTTCGAAGATTAAAATTTTAATTTTTAATATCGCATAGAACTAACGTGCAGCCCCTATACGTTATGTTTAAAAAAAATATATAAAATTTTTTTTCAAAATGGCGGCTATCGTAAAAATTCAAAGTGTCATAACTTTGCTAAATCAAATCCTACTGAAAAATGTCGTACGCAAAAAGTGTTTGGAATTTTATTTTGCATATTAAAGCAATTTTTAAATTTTTTTTTTTTAATAAAAACCGAGTCTTACCATATATTGACCGAGACCTCGAACGAGCTTTTATGCGACTCTGCATACAGTTAACGCTCGTATGAAGCTTCTATTTAAGAAATTGACTTGAATTTTTTATACCAAATAGAGCTTTCAACTATACTTACGATACTATACAAAAAAATTAAAAATTAAAAAATAAAAGTATTTTTTTTTCAAAACACGTTTAGTGTGATGAGTCGATCGACCCACCATACATACGCTCATAAGATTTTCAATATAGTTAAGGTCAGTGTGAGCTTATTTATACATATTTAAATTTCAAAATTTTGTGACAGTATAGAATTCTTAAGCATCCTGTGTATGTTTGTTAGCAAAATCCATTTTGTCAATTTTTTGCAAAATGGCGACAAGTATTAAAATTCAATCACTTATTACTCAGTAGTGTTCAATTTTGTCAAAAAGGTCTCTATACATGAAATGTTGAGAAGCCTAAAGCTCATCTAAGTAAAATATAAAAAATATATATTTTTGCTTGAAAACAAGCGATGTATCAGTTCGATCGTACCCCCATACTAGCCATTTTGAGACTTTCGGAAGAGTTAACGCTCTTAACTGCTTGGTTTCGAAGATTAAAATTTTAATTTTTAATATCGCATAGAACTAACGTGCAGCCCCTATACGTTATGTTTAAAAAAAATATATAAAATTTTTTTTCAAAATGGCGGCTATCGTAAAAATTCAAAGTGTCATAACTTTGCTAAATCAAATCCTACTGAAAAATGTCGTATGCAAAAAGTGTTTGGAATTTTATTTTGCATATAAAAGCAATTTTTAATTTTTTTTTTTTTAATAAAAACCGAGTCTTACTATATATTGACCGAGACCTCGAACGAGCTTTTATGCGACTCTGCATACAGTTAACGCTCGTATGAAGCTTCTTTTTAAGAAATTGACTTGAATTTTTTATACCAAATAGAGCTTTCAGCTATACTTACGATACTATACAAAAAAATTAAAAATTAAAAAATAAAAGTATTTTTTTTTCAAAACACGTTTAGTGTGATGAGTCGATCGACCCACCATACATACGCTCATAAGATTTTCAATATAGTTAAGGTCAGTGTGAGCTTATTTATACATATTTGAATTTCAAAATTTTGTGACAGTATAGAATTCTTAAGCATCCTGTGTATGTTTGTTAGCAAAATCCATTTTGTCAATTTTTTGCAAAATGGCGACAAGTATTAAAATTCAATCACTTATTACTCAGTAGTGTTTAATTTTGTCAAAAAGGTCTCTATACATGAAATGTTGAGAAGCCTAAAGCTCATCTAAGTAAAATATAAAAAATATATATTTTTGCTTGAAAACAAGCGATGTATCAGTTCGATCGTACCCCCATACTAGCCATTTTGAGACTTTCGGAAGAGTTAACGCTCTTAACTGCTTGGTTTCGAAGATTAAAATTTTAATTTTTAATATCGCATAGAACTAACGTGCAGCCCCTATACGTTATGTTTAAAAAAAATATATAAAATTTTTTTTCAAAATGGCGGCTATCGTAAAAATTCAAAGTGTCATTACTTTGCTAAATCAAATCCTACTGAAAAATGTCGTATGCAAAAAGTGTTTGGAATTTTATTTTGCATATAAAAGCAATTTTTAATTATTTTTTTTTTAATAAAAACCGAGTCTTACCATATATTGACCGAGACCTCGAACGAGCTTTTATGCGACTCTGCATACAGTTAACGCTCGTATGAAGCTTCTATTTAAGAAATTGACTTGAATTTTTTATACCAAATAGAGCTTTCAACTATACTTACGATACTATACAAAAAAATTAAAAATTAAAAAATAAAAGTATTTTTTTTTCAAAACACGTTTAGTGTGATGAGTCGATCGACCCACCATACATACGCTCATAAGATTTTCAATATAGTTAAGGTCAGTGTGAGCTTATTTATACATATTTGAATTTCAAAATTTTGTGACAGTATAGAATTCTTAAGCATCCTGTGTATGTTTGTTAGCAAAATCCATTTTGTCAATTTTTTGCAAAATGGCGACAAGTATTAAAATTCAATCACTTATTACTCAGTAGTGTTCAATTTTGTCAAAAAGGTCTCTATACATGAAATGTTGAGAAGCCTAAAGCTCATCTAAGTAAAATATAAAAAATATATATTTTTGCTTGAAAACAAGCGATGTATCAGTTCGATCGTACCCCCATACTAGCCATTTTGAGACTTTCGGAAGAGTTAACGCTCTTAACTGCTTGGTTTCGAAGATTTAAATTTTAATTTTTAATATCGCATAGAACTAACGTGCAGCCCCTATACGTTATGTTTAAAAAAAATATATAAATTTTTTTTTCAAAATGGCGGCTATCGTAAAAATTCAAAGTGTCATAACTTTGCTAAATCAAATCCTACTGAAAAATGTCGTATGCAAAAAGTGTTTGGAATTTTATTTTGCATATAAAAGCAATTTTTAATTATTTTTTTTTTAATAAAAACCGAGTCTTACCATATATTGACCGAGACCTCGAACGAGCTTTTATGCGACTCTGCATACAGTTAACGCTCGTATGAAGCTTCTATTTAAGAAATTGACTTGAATTTTTTATACCAAATAGAGCTTTCAACTATACTTACGATACTATACAAAAAAATTAAAAATTAAAAAATAAAAGTATTTTTTTTTCAAAACACGTTTAGTGTGATGAGTCGATCGACCCACCATACATACGCTCATAAGATTTTCAATATAGTTAAGGTCAGTGTGAGCTTATTTATACATATTTGAATTTCAAAATTTTGTGACAGTATAGAATTCTTAAGCATCCTGTGTATGTTTGTTAGCAAAATCCATTTTGTCAATTTTTTGCAAAATGGCGACAAGTATTAAAATTCAATCACTTATTACTCAGTAGTGTTCAATTTTGTCAAAAAGGTCTCTATACATGAAATGTTGAGAAGCCTAAAGCTCATCTAAGTAAAATATAAAAAATATATATTTTTGCTTGAAAACAAGCGATGTATCAGTTCGATCGTACCCCCATACTAGCCATTTTGAGACTTTCGGAAGAGTTAACGCTCTTAACTGCTTGGTTTCGAAGATTAAAATTTTAATTTTTAATATCGCATAGAACTAACGTGCAGCCCCTATACGTTATGTTTAAAAAAAATATATAAAATTTTTTTTCAAAATGGCGGCTATCGTAAAAATTCAAAGTGTCATTACTTTGCTAAATCAAATCCTACTGAAAAATGTCGTATGCAAAAAGTGTTTGGAATTTTATTTTGCATATAAAAGCAATTTTTAATTATTTTTTTTTTAATAAAAACCGAGTCTTACCATATATTGACCGAGACCTCGAACGAGCTTTTATGCGACTCTGCATACAGTTAACGCTCGTATGAAGCTTCTATTTAAGAAATTGACTTGAATTTTTTATACCAAATAGAGCTTTCAACTATACTTACGATACTATACAAAAAAATTAAAAATTAAAAAATAAAAGTATTTTTTTTTCAAAACACGTTTAGTGTGATGAGTCGATCGACCCACCATACATACGCTCATAAGATTTTCAATATAGTTAAGGTCAGTGTGAGCTTATTTATACATATTTGAATTTCAAAATTTTGTGACAGTATAGAATTCTTAAGCATCCTGTGTATGTTTGTTAGCAAAATCCATTTTGTCAATTTTTTGCAAAATGGCGACAAGTATTAAAATTCAATCACTTATTACTCAGTAGTGTTCAATTTTGTCAAAAAGGTCTCTATACATGAAATGTTGAGAAGCCTAAAGCTCATCTAAGTAAAATATAAAAAATATATATTTTTGCTTGAAAACAAGCGATGTATCAGTTCGATCGTACCCCCATACTAGCCATTTTGAGACTTTCGGAAGAGTTAACGCTCTTAACTGCTTGGTTTCGAAGATTTAAATTTTAATTTTTAATATCGCATAGAACTAACGTGCAGCCCCTATACGTTATGTTTAAAAAAAATATATAAATTTTTTTTTCAAAATGGCGGCTATCGTAAAAATTCAAAGTGTCATAACTTTGCTAAATCAAATCCTACTGAAAAATGTCGTATGCAAAAAGTGTTTGGAATTTTATTTTGCATATAAAAGCAATTTTTAATTATTTTTTTTTTAATAAAAACCGAGTCTTACCATATATTGACCGAGACCTCGAACGAGCTTTTATGCGACTCTGCATACAGTTAACGCTCGTATGAAGCTTCTATTTAAGAAATTGACTTGAATTTTTTATACCAAATAGAGCTTTCAACTATACTTACGATACTATACAAAAAAATTAAAAATTAAAAAATAAAAGTATTTTTTTTTCAAAACACGTTTAGTGTGATGAGTCGATCGACCCACCATACATACGCTCATAAGATTTTCAATATAGTTAAGGTCAGTGTGAGCTTATTTATACATATTTGAATTTCAAAATTTTGTGACAGTATAGAATTCTTAAGCATCCTGTGTATGTTTGTTAGCAAAATCCATTTTGTCAATTTTTTGCAAAATGGCGACAAGTATTAAAATTCAATCACTTATTACTCAGTAGTGTTCAATTTTGTCAAAAAGGTCTCTATACATGAAATGTTGAGAAGCCTAAAGCTCATCTAAGTAAAATATAAAAAATATATATTTTTGCTTGAAAACAAGCGATGTATCAGTTCGATCGTACCCCCATACTAGCCATTTTGAGACTTTCGGAAGAGTTAACGCTCTTAACTGCTTGGTTTCGAAGATTTAAATTTTAATTTTTAATATCGCATAGAACTAACGTGCAGCCCCTATACGTTATGTTTAAAAAAAATATATAAAATTTTTTTTCAAAATGGCGGCTATCGTAAAAATTCAAAGTGTCATAACTTTGCTAAATCAAATCCTACTAAAAAATGTCGTATGCAAAAAGTGTTTGGAATTTTATTTTGCATATAAAAGCAATTTTTAACTATTTTTTTTTTAATAAAAACCGAGTCTTACCATATATTGACCGAGACCTCGAACGAGCTTTTATGCGACTCTGCATACAGTTAACGCTCGTATGAAGCTTCTATTTAAGAAATTGACTTGAATTTTTTATACCAAATAGAGCTTTCAACTATACTTACGATACTATACAAAAAAATTAAAAATTAAAAAATAAAAGTATTTTTTTTTAAACACGTTTAGTGTGATGAGTCGATCGACCCACCATACATACGCTCATAAGATTTTCAATATAGTTAAGGTCAGTGTGAGCTTATTTATACATATTTGAATTTTAAAATTTTGTGACAGTATAGAATTCTTAAGCATCCTGTGTATGTTTGTTAGCAAAATCCATTTTGTCAATTTTTTGCAAAATGGCGACAAGTATTAAAATTCAATCACTTATTACTCAGTAGTGTTCAATTTTGTCAAAAAGGTCTCTATACATGAAATGTTGAGAAGCCTAAAGCTCATCTAAGTAAAATATAAAAAATATATATTTTTGCTTGAAAACAAGCGATGTATCAGTTCGATCGTACCCCCATACTAGCCATTTTGAGACTTTCGGAAGAGTTAACGCTCTTAACTGCTTGGTTTCGAAGATTAAAATTTTAATTTTTAATATCGCATAGAACTAACGTGCAGCCCCTATACGTTATGTTTAAAAAAAATATATAAAATTTTTTTTCAAAATGGCGGCTATCGTAAAAATTCAAAGTGTCATAACTTTGCTAAATCAAATCCTACTGAAAAATGTCGTATGCAAAAAGTGTTTGGAATTTTATTTTGCATATAAAAGCAATTTTTAATTATTTTTTTTTTAATAAAAACCGAGTCTTACCATATATTGACCGAGACCTCGAACGAGCTTTTATGCGACTCTGCATACAGTTAACGCTCGTATGAAGCTTCTATTTAAGAAATTGACTTGAATTTTTTATACCAAATAGAGCTTTCAACTATACTTACGATACTATACAAAAAAATTAAAAATTAAAAAATAAAAGTATTTTTTTTTCAAAACACGTTTAGTGTGATGAGTCGATCGACCCACCATACATACGCTCATAAGATTTTCAATATAGTTAAGGTCAGTGTGAGCTTATTTATACATATTTGAATTTCAAAATTTTGTGACAGTATAGAATTCTTAAGCATCCTGTGTATGTTTGTTAGCAAAATCCATTTTGTCAATTTTTTGCAAAATGGCGACAAGTATTAAAATTCAATCACTTATTACTCAGTAGTGTTCAATTTTGTCAAAAAGGTCTCTATACATGAAATGTTGAGAAGCCTAAAGCTCATCTAAGTAAAATATAAAAAATATATATTTTTGCTTGAAAACAAGCGATGTATCAGTTCGATCGTACCCCCATACTAGCCATTTTGAGACTTTCGGAAGAGTTAACGCTCTTAACTGCTTGGTTTCGAAGATTTAAATTTTAATTTTTAATATCGCATAGAACTAACGTGCAGCCCCTATACGTTATGTTTAAAAAAAATATATAAATTTTTTTTTCAAAATGGCGGCTATCGTAAAAATTCAAAGTGTCATAACTTTGCTAAATCAAATCCTACTGAAAAATGTCGTATGCAAAAAGTGTTTGGAATTTTATTTTGCATATAAAAGCAATTTTTAATTATTTTTTTTTTAATAAAAACCGAGTCTTACCATATATTGACCGAGACCTCGAACGAGCTTTTATGCGACTCTGCATACAGTTAACGCTCGTATGAAGCTTCTATTTAAGAAATTGACTTGAATTTTTTATACCAAATAGAGCTTTCAACTATACTTACGATACTATACAAAAAAATTAAAAATTAAAAAATAAAAGTATTTTTTTTTCAAAACACGTTTAGTGTGATGAGTCGATCGACCCACCATACATACGCTCATAAGATTTTCAATATAGTTAAGGTCAGTGTGAGCTTATTTATACATATTTGAATTTCAAAATTTTGTGACAGTATAGAATTCTTAAGCATCCTGTGTATGTTTGTTAGCAAAATCCATTTTGTCAATTTTTTGCAAAATGGCGACAAGTATTAAAATTCAATCACTTATTACTCAGTAGTGTTCAATTTTCTCAAAAAGGTCTCTATACATGAAATGTTAAGAAGCCTAAAGCTCATCTAAGTAAAATATAAAAAATATATATTTTTGCTTGAAAACAAGCGATGTATCAGTTCGATCGTACCCCCATACTAGCCATTTTGAGACTTTCGGAAGAGTTAACGCTCTTAACTGCTTGGTTTCGAAGATTAAAATTTTAATTTTTAATATCGCATAGAACTAACGTGCAGCCCCTATACGTTATGTTTAAAAAAAATATATAAAATTTTTTTTCAAAATGGCGGCTATCGTAAAAATTCAAAGTGTCATAACTTTGCTAAATCAAATCCTACTGAAAAATGTCGTATGCAAAAAGTGTTTGGAATTTTATTTTGCATATAAAAGCAATTTTTAATTATTTTTTTTTTAATAAAAACCGAGTCTTACCATATATTGACCGAGACCTCGAACGAGCTTTTATGCGACTCTGCATACAGTTAACGCTCGTATGAAGCTTCTTTTTAAGAAATTGACTTGAATTTTTTATACCAAATAGAGCTTTCAACTATACTTACTATACTATACAAAAAAATTAAAAATTAAAAAATAAAAGTATTTTTTTTTCAAAACACGTTTAGTGTGATGAGTCGATCGACCCACCATACATACGCTCATAAGATTTTCAATATAGTTAAGGTCAGTGTGAGCTTATTTATACATATTTGAATTTCAAAATTTTGTGACAGTATAGAATTCTTAAGCATCCTGTGTATGTTTGTTAGCAAAATCCATTTTGTCAATTTTTTGCAAAATGGCGACAAGTATTAAAATTCAATCACTTATTACTCAGTAGTGTTCAATTTTGTCAAAAAGGTCTCTATACATGAAATGTTGAGAAGCCTAAAGCTCATCTAAGTAAAATATAAAAAATATATATTTTTGCTTGAAAACAAGCGATGTATCAGTTCGATCGTACCCCCATACTAGCCATTTTGAGACTTTCGGAAGAGTTAACGCTCTTAACTGCTTGGTTTCGAAGATTAAAATTTTAATTTTTAATATCGCATAGAACTAACGTGCAGCCCCTATACGTTATGTTTAAAAAAAATATATAAATTTTTTTTTCAAAATGGCGGCTATCGTAAAAATTCAAAGTGTCATAACTTTGCTAAATCAAATCCTACTGAAAAATGTCGTATGCAAAAAGTGTTTGGAATTTTATTTTGCATATAAAAGCAATTTTTAATTATTTTTTTTTTAATAAAAACCGAGTCTTACCATATATTGACCGAGACCTCGAACGAGCTTTTATGCGACTCTGCATACAGTTAACGCTCGTATGAAGCTTATTTTTAAGAAATTGACTTGAATTTTTTATACCAAATAGAGCTTTCAACTATACTTACGATACTATACAAAAAAATTAAAAATTAAAAAATAAAAGTATTTTTTTTTCAAAACACGTTTAGTGTGATGAGTCGATCGACCCACCATACATACGCTCATAAGATTTTCAATATAGTTAAGGTCAGTGTGAGCTTATTTATACATATTTGAATTTCAAAATTTTGTGACAGTATAGAATTCTTAAGCATCCTGTGTATGTTTGTTAACAAAATCCATTTTGTCAATTTTTTGCAAAATGGCGACAAGTATTAAAATTCAATCACTTATTACTCAGTAGTGTTCAATTTTGTCAAAAAGGTCTCTATACATGAAATGTTGAGAAGCCTAAAGCTCATCTAAGTAAAATATAAAAAATATATATTTTTGCTTGAAAACAAGCGATGTATCAGTTCGATCGTACCCCCATACTAGCCATTTTGAGACTTTCGGAAGAGTTAACGCTCTTAACTGCTTGGTTTCGAAGATTAAAATTTTAATTTTTAATATCGCATAGAACTAACGTGCAGCCCCTATACGTTATGTTTAAAAAAAATATATAAAATTTTTTTTCAAAATGGCGGCTATCGTAAAAATTCAAAGTGTCATAACTTTGCTAAATCAAATCCTACTGAAAAATGTCGTATGCAAAAAGTGTTTGGAATTTTATTTTGCATATAAAAGCAATTTTTAATTATTTTTTTTTTAATAAAAACCGAGTCTTACCATATATTGACCGAGACCTCGAACGAGCTTTTATGCGACTCTGCATACAGTTAACGCTCGTATGAAGCTTCTATTTAAGAAATTGACTTGAATTTTTTATACCAAATAGAGCTTTCAACTATACTTACGATACTATACAAAAAAATTAAAAATTAAAAAATAAAAGTATTTTTTTTTCAAAACACGTTTAGTGTGATGAGTCGATTGACCCACCATACATACGCTCATAAGATTTTCAATATAGTTAAGGTCAGTGTGAGCTTATTTATACATATTTGAATTTCAAAATTTTGTGACAGTATAGAATTCTTAAGCATCCTGTGTATGTTTGTTAGCAAAATCCATTTTGTCAATTTTTTGCAAAATGGCGACAAGTATTAAAATTCAATCACTTATTACTCAGTAGTGTTCAATTTTGTCAAAAAGGTCTCTATACATGAAATGTTGAGAAGCCTAAAGCTCATCTAAGTAAAATATAAAAAATATATATTTTTGCTTGAAAACAAGCGATGTATCAGTTCGATCGTACCCCCATACTAGCCATTTTGAGACTTTCGGAAGAGTTAACGCTCTTAACTGCTTGGTTTCGAAGATTAAAATTTTAATTTTTAATATCGCATAGAACTAACGTGCAGCCCCTATACGTTATGTTTAAAAAAAATATATAAAATTTTTTTTCAAAATGGCGGCTATCGTAAAAATTCAAAGTGTCATAACTTTGCTAAATCAAATCCTACTGAAAAATGTCGTATGCAAAAAGTGTTTGGAATATTATTTTGCATATAAAAGCAATTTTTAATTATTTTTTTTTTAATAAAAACCGAGTCTTACCATATATTGACCGAGACCTCGAACGAGCTTTTATGCGACTCTGCATACAGTTAACGCCCGTATAAAGCTTCTATTTAGGAAATTGACTTGAATTTTTTATACCAAATAGAGCTTTCAACTATACTTACGATACTATACAAAAAAATTAAAAATTAAAAAATAAAAGTATTTTTTTTTCAAAACACGTTTAGTGTGATGAGTCGATCGACCCACCATACATACGCTCATAAGATTTTCAATATAGTTAAGGTCAGTGTGAGCTTGTTTATACATATTTAAATTTCAAAATTTTGTGACAGTATAGAATTCTTAAGCATCCTGTGTATGTTTGTTAGCAAAATCCATTTTGTCAATTTTTTGCAAAATGGCGACAAGTATTAAAATTCAATCACTTATTACTCAGTAGTGTTCAATTTTGTCAAAAAGGTCTCTATACATGAAATGTTGAGAAGCCTAAAGCTCATCTAAGTAAAATATAAAAAATATATATTTTTGCTTGAAAACAAGCGATGTATCAGTTCGATCGTACCCCCATACTAGCCATTTTGAGACTTTCGGAAGAGTTAACGCTCTTAACTGCTTGGTTTCGAAGATTAAAATTTTAATTTTTAATATCGCATAGAATTAACGTGCAGCCCCTATACGTTATGTTTAAAAAAAATATATAAAATTTTTTTTCAAAATGGCGGCTATCGTAAAAATTCAAAGTGTCATAACTTTGCTAAATCAAATCCTACTGAAAAATGTCGTATGCAAAAAGTGTTTGGAATTTTATTTTGCATATAAAAGCAATTTTTAATTATTTTTTTTTTAATAAAAACCGAGTCTTACCATATATTGACCGAGACCTCGAACGAGCTTTTATGCGACTCTGCATACAGTTAACGCTCGTATGAAGCTTCTATTTAAGAAATTGACTTGAATTTTTTATACCAAATAGAGCTTTCAACTATACTTACGATACTATACAAAAAAATTAAAAATTAAAAAATAAAAGTATTTTTTTTTCAAAACACGTTTAGTGTGATGAGTCGATCGACCCACCATACATACGCTCATAAGATTTTCAATATAGTTAAGGTCAGTGTGAGCTTATTTATACATATTTGAATTTCAAAATTTTGTGACAGTATAGAATTCTTAAGCATCCTGTGTATGTTTGTTAGCAAAATCCATTTTGTCAATTTTTTGCAAAATGGCGACAAGTATTAAAATTCAATCACTTATTACTCAGTAGTGTTGAATTTTGTCAAAAAGGTCTCTATACATGAAATGTTGAGAAGCCTAAAGCTCATCTAAGTAAAATATAAAAAATATATATTTTTGCTTGAAAACAAGCGATGTATCAGTTCGATCGTACCCCCATACTAGCCATTTTGAGACTTTCGGAAGAGTTAACGCTCTTAACTGCTTGGTTTCGAAGATTAAAATTTTAATTTTTAATATCGCATAGAACTAACGTGCAGCCCCTATACGTTATGTTTAAAAAAAATATATAAAATTTTTTTTCAAAATGGCGGCTATCGTAAAAATTCAAAGTGTCATAACTTTGCTAAATCAAATCCTACTGAAAAATGTCGTATGCAAAAAGTGTTTGGAATTTTATTTTGCATATAAAAGCAATTTTTAATTATTTTTTTTTTAATAAAAACCGAGTCTTACCATATATTGACCGAGACCTCGAACGAGCTTTTATGCGACTCTGCATACAGTTAACGCTCGTATGAAGCTTCTATTTAAGAAATTGACTTGAATTTTTTATACCAAATAGAGCTTTCAACTATACTTACGATACTATACAAAAAAATTAAAAATTAAAAAATAAAAGTATTTTTTTTTCAAAACACGTTTAGTGTGATGAGTCGATCGACCCACCATACATACGCTCATAAGATTTTAAATATAGTTAAGGTCAGTGTGAGCTTATTTATACATATTTGAATTTCAAAATTTTGTGACAGTATAGAATTCTTAAGCATCCTGTGTATGTTTGTTAGCAAAATCCGTTTTGTCAATTTTTTGCAAAATGGCGACAAGTATTAAAATTCAATCACTTATTACTCAGTAGTGTTCAATTTTGTCAAAAAGGTCTCTATACATGAAATGTTGAGAAGCCTAAAGCTCATCTAAGTAAAATATAAAAAATATATATTTTTGCTTGAAAACAAGCGATGTATCAGTTCGATCGTACCCCCATACTAGCCATTTTGAGACTTTCGGAAGAGTTAACGCTCTTAACTGCTTGGTTTCGAAGATTAAAATTTTAATTTTTAATATCGCATAGAACTAACGTGCAGCCCCTATACGTTATGTTTAAAAAAAATATATAAAATTTTTTTTCAAAATGGCGGCTATCGTAAAAATTCAAAGTGTCATAACTTTGCTAAATCAAATCCTACTGAAAAATGTCGTATGCAAAAAGTGTTTGGAATTTTATTTTGCATATAAAAGCAATTTTTAATTATTTTTTTTTTTAAAAAAACCGAGTCTTACCATATATTGACCGAGACCTCGAACGAGCTTTTATGCGACTCTGCATACAGTTAACGCTCGTATGAAGCTTCTATTTAAGAAATTGACTTGAATTTTAAATACCAAATAGAGCTTTCAACTATACTTACGATACTATACAAAAAAATTAAAAATTAAAAAATAAAAGTATTTTTTTTTCAAAACACGTTTAGTGTGATGAGTCGATCGACCCACCATACATACGCTCATAAGATTTTCAATATAGTTAAGGTCAGTGTGAGCTTATTTATACATATTTGAATTTCAAAATTTTGTGACAGTATAGAATTCTTAAGCATCCTGTGTATGTTTGTTAGCAAAATCCATTTTGTCAATTTTTTGCAAAATGGCGACAAGTATTAAAATTCAATCACTTATTACTCAGTAGTGTTCAATTTTGTCAAAAAGGTCTCTATACATGAAATGTTGAGAAGCCTAAAGCTCATCTAAGTAAAATATAAAAAATATATATTTTTGCTTGAAAACAAGCGATGTATCAGTTCGATCGTACCCCCATACTAGCCATTTTGAGACTTTCGGAAGAGTTAACGCTCTTAACTGCTTGGTTTCGAAGATTAAAATTTTAATTTTTAATATCGCATAGAACTAACGTGCAGCCCCTATACGTTATGTTTAAAAAAAATATATAAAATTTTTTTTCAAAATGGCGGCTATCGTAAAAATTCAAAGTGTCATAACTTTGCTAAATCAAATCCTACTGAAAAATGTCGTATGCAAAAAGTGTTTGGAATTTTATTTTGCATATAAAAGCAATTTTTAATTATTTTTTTTTTAATAAAAACCGAGTCTTACCATATATTGACCGAGACCTCGAACGAGCTTTTATGCGACTCTGCATACAGTTAACGCTCGTATGAAGCTTCTATTTAAGAAATTGACTTGAATTTTTTATACCAAATAGAGCTTTCAACTATACTTACGATACTATACAAAAAAATTAAAAATTAAAAAATAAAAGTATTTTTTTTTCAAAACACGTTTAGTGTGATGAGTCGATCGACCCACCATACATACGCTCATAAGATTTTTAATATAGTTAAGGTCAGTGTGAGCTTATTTATACATATTTGAATTTCAAAATTTTGTGACAGTATAGAATTCTTAAGCATCCTGTGTATGTTTGTTAGCAAAATCCATTTTGTCAATTTTTTGCAAAATGGCGACAAGTATTAAAATTCAATCACTTATTACTCAGTAGTGTTCAATTTTGTCAAAAAGGTCTCTATACATGAAATGTTGAGAAGCCTAAAGCTCGTCTAAGTAAAATATAAAAAATATATATTTTTGCTTGAAAACAAGCGATGTATCAGTTCGATCGTACCCCCATACTAGCCATTTTGAGACTTTCGGAAGAGTTAACGCTCTTAACTGCTTGGTTTCGAAGATTAAAATTTTAATTTTTAATATCGCATAGAACTAACGTGCAGCCCCTATACGTTATGTTTAAAAAAAATATATAAAATTTTTTTTCAAAATGGCGGCTATCGTAAAAATTCAAAGTGTCATAACTTTGCTAAATCAAATCCTACTGAAAAATGTCGTATGCAAAAAGTGTTTGGAATTTTATTTTGCATATTATAGCAATTTTTAATTATTTTTTTTTTAATAAAAACCGAGTCTTACCATATATTGACCGAGACCTCGAACGAGCTTTTATGCGACTCTGCATACAGTTAACGCTCGTATGAAGCTTCTATTTAAGAAATTAACTTGAATTTTTTATACCAAATAGAGCTTTCAACTATACTTACGATACTATACAAAAAAATTAAAAATTAAAAAATAAAAGTATTTTTTTTTCAAAACACGTTTAGTGTGATGAGTCGATCGACCCACCATACATACGCTCATAAGATTTTCAATATAGTTAAGGTCAGTGTGAGCTTATTTATACATATTTGAATTTCAAAATTTTGTGACAGTATAGAATTCTTAAGCATCCTGTGTATGTTTGTTAGCAAAATCCATTTTGTCAATTTTTTGCAAAATGGCGACAAGTATTAAAATTCAATCACTTATTACTCAGTAGTGTTCAATTTTGTCAAAAAGGTCTCTATACATGAAATGTTGAGAAGCCTAAAGCTCATCTAAGTAAAATATAAAAAATATATATTTTTGCTTGAAAACAAGCGATGTATCAGTTCGATCGTACCCCCATACTAGCCATTTTGAGACTTTCGGAAGAGTTAACGCTCTTAACTGCTTGGTTTCGAAGATTAAAATTTTAATTTTTAATATCGCATAGAACTAACGTGCAGCCCCTATACGTTATGTTTAAAAAAAATATATAAAATTTTTTTTCAAAATGGCGGCTATCGTAAAAATTCAAAGTGTCATAACTTTGCTAAATCAAATCCTACTGAAAAATGTCGTATGCAAAAAGTGTTTGGAATTTTATTTTGCATATAAAAGCAATTTTTAATTATTTTTTTTTTAATAAAAACCGAGTCTTACCATATATTGACCGAGACCTCGAACGAGCTTTTATGCGACTCTGCATACAGTTAACGCTCGTATGAAGCTTCTATTTAAGAAATTGACTTAAATTTTTTATACCAAATAGAGCTTTCAACTATACTTACGATACTATACAAAAAAATTAAAAATTAAAAAATAAAAGTATTTTTTTTTCAAAACACGTTTAGTGTGATGAGTCGATCGACCCACCATACATACGCTCATAAGATTTTCAATATAGTTAAGGTCAGTGTGAGCTTATTTATACATATTTGAATTTCAAAATTTTGTGACAGTATAGAATTCTTAAGCATCCTGTGTATGTTTGTTAGCAAAATCCATTTTGTCAATTTTTTGCAAAATGGCGACAAGTATTAAAATTCAATCACTTATTACTCAGTAGTGTTGAATTTTGTCAAAAAGGTCTCTATACATGAAATGTTGAGAAGCCTAAAGCTCATCTAAGTAAAATATAAAAAATATATATTTTTGCTTGAAAACAAGCGATGTATCAGTTCGATCGTACCCCCATACTAGCCATTTTGAGACTTTCGGAAGAGTTAACGCTCTTAACTGCTTGGTTTCGAAGATTAAAATTTTAATTTTTAATATCGCATAGAACTAACGTGCAGCCCCTATACGTTATGTTTAAAAAAAATATATAAAATTTTTTTTCAAAATGGCGGCTATCGTAAAAATTCAAAGTGTCATAACTTTGCTAAATCAAATCCTACTGAAAAATGTCGTATGCAAAAAGTGTTTGGAATTTTATTTTGCATATAAAAGCAATTTTTAATTATTTTTTTTTTAATAAAAACCGAGTCTTACCATATATTGACCGAGACCTCGAACGAGCTTTTATGCGACTCTGCATACAGTTAACGCTCGTATGAAGCTTCTATTTAAGAAATTGACTTGAATTTTTTATACCAAATAGAGCTTTCAACTATACTTACGATACTATACAAAAAAATTAAAAATTAAAAAATAAAAGTATTTTTTTTTCAAAACACGTTTAGTGTGATGAGTCGATCGACCCACCATACATACGCTCATAAGATTTTCAATATAGTTAAGGTCAGTGTGAGCTTATTTATACATATTTGAATTTCAAAATTTTGTGACAGTATAGAATTCTTAAGCATCCTGTGTATGTTTGTTAGCAAAATCCATTTTGTCAATTTTTTGCAAAATGGCGACAAGTATTAAAATTCAATCACTTATTACTCAGTAGTGTTGAATTTTGTCAAAAAGGTCTCTATACATGAAATGTTGAGAAGCCTAAAGCTCATCTAAGTAAAATATAAAAAATATATATTTTTGCTTGAAAACAAGCGATGTATCAGTTCGATCGTACCCCCATACTAGCCATTTTGAGACTTTCGGAAGAGTTAACGCTCTTAACTGCTTGGTTTCGAAGATTAAAATTTTAATTTTTAATATCGCATAGAACTAACGTGCAGCCCCTATACGTTATGTTTAAAAAAAATATATAAAATTTTTTTTCAAAATGGCGGCTATCGTAAAAATTCAAAGTGTCATAACTTTGCTAAATCAAATCCTACTGAAAAATGTCGTATGCAAAAAGTGTTTGGAATTTTATTTTGCATATAAAAGCAATTTTTAATTATTTTTTTTTTAATAAAAACCGAGTCTTACCATATATTGACCGAGACCTCGAACGAGCTTTTATGCGACTCTGCATACAGTTAACGCTCGTATGAAGCTTCTATTTAAGAAATTGACTTGAATTTTTTATACCAAATAGAGCTTTCAACTATACTTACGATACTATACAAAAAAATTAAAAATTAAAAAATAAAAGTATTTTTTTTTCAAAACACGTTTAGTGTGATGAGTCGATCGACCCACCATACATACGCTAATAAGATTTTAAATATAGTTAAGGTCAGTGTGAGCTTATTTATACATATTTGAATTTCAAAATTTTGTGACAGTATAGAATTCTTAAGCATCCTGTGTATGTTTGTTAGCAAAATCCATTTTGTCAATTTTTTGCAAAATGGCGACAAGTATTAAAATTCAATCACTTATTACTCAGTAGTGTTCAATTTTGTCAAAAAGGTCTCTATACATGAAATGTTGAGAAGCCTAAAGCTCATCTAAGTAAAATATAAAAAATATATATTTTTGCTTGAAAACAAGCGATGTATCAGTTCGATCGTACCCCCATACTAGCCATTTTGAGACTTTCGGAAGAGTTAACGCTCTTAACTGCTTGGTTTCGAAGATTAAAATTTTAATTTTTAATATCGCATAGAACTAACGTGCAGCCCCTATACGTTATGTTTAAAAAAAATATATAAAATTTTTTTTCAAAATGGCGGCTATCGTAAAAATTCAAAGTGTCATAACTTTGCTAAATCAAATCCTACTGAAAAATGTCGTATGCAAAAAGTGTTTGGAATTTTATTTTGCATATAAAAGCAATTTTTAATTATTTTTTTTTTTAAAAAAACCGAGTCTTACCATATATTGACCGAGACCTCGAACGAGCTTTTATGCGACTCTGCATACAGTTAACGCTCGTATGAAGCTTCTATTTAAGAAATTGACTTGAATTTTAAATACCAAATAGAGCTTTCAACTATACTTACGATACTATACAAAAAAATTAAAAATTAAAAAATAAAAGTATTTTTTTTTCAAAACACGTTTAGTGTGATGAGTCGATCGACCCACCATACATACGCTCATAAGATTTTCAATATAGTTAAGGTCAGTGTGAGCTTATTTATACATATTTGAATTTCAAAATTTTGTGACAGTATAGAATTCTTAAGCATCCTGTGTATGTTTGTTAGCAAAATCCATTTTGTCAATTTTTTGCAAAATGGCGACAAGTATTAAAATTCAATCACTTATTACTCAGTAGTGTTCAATTTTGTCAAAAAGGTCTCTATACATGAAATGTTGAGAAGCCTAAAGCTCATCTAAGTAAAATATAAAAAATATATATTTTTGCTTGAAAACAAGCGATGTATCAGTTCGATCGTACCCCCATACTAGCCATTTTGAGACTTTCGGAAGAGTTAACGCTCTTAACTGCTTGGTTTCGAAGATTAAAATTTTAATTTTTAATATCGCATAGAACTAACGTGCAGCCCCTATACGTTATGTTTAAAAAAAATATATAAAATTTTTTTTCAAAATGGCGGCTATCGTAAAAATTCAAAGTGTCATAACTTTGCTAAATCAAATCCTACTGAAAAATGTCGTATGCAAAAAGTGTTTGGAATTTTATTTTGCATATAAAAGCAATTTTTAATTATTTTTTTTTTAATAAAAACCGAGTCTTACCATATATTGACCGAGACCTCGAACGAGCTTTTATGCGACTCTGCATACAGTTAACGCTCGTATGAAGCTTCTATTTAAGAAATTGACTTGAATTTTTTATACCAAATAGAGCTTTCAACTATACTTACGATACTATACAAAAAAATTAAAAATTAAAAAATAAAAGTATTTTTTTTTCAAAACACGTTTAGTGTGATGAGTCGATCGACCCACCATACATACGCTCATAAGATTTTCAATATAGTTAAGGTCAGTGTGAGCTTATTTATACATATTTGAATTTCAAAATTTTGTGACAGTATAGAATTCTTAAGCATCCTGTGTATGTTTGTTAGCAAAATCCATTTTGTCAATTTTTTGCAAAATGGCGACAAGTATTAAAATTCAATCACTTATTACTCAGTAGTGTTCAATTTTGTCAAAAAGGTCTCTATACATGAAATGTTGAGAAGCCTAAAGCTCGTCTAAGTAAAATATAAAAAATATATATTTTTGCTTGAAAACAAGCGATGTATCAGTTCGATCGTACCCCCATACTAGCCATTTTGAGACTTTCGGAAGAGTTAACGCTCTTAACTGCTTGGTTTCGAAGATTAAAATTTTAATTTTTAATATCGCATAGAACTAACGTGCAGCCCCTATACGTTATGTTTAAAAAAAATATATAAAATTTTTTTTCAAAATGGCGGCTATCGTAAAAATTCAAAGTGTCATAACTTTGCTAAATCAAATCCTACTGAAAAATGTCGTATGCAAAAAGTGTTTGGAATTTTATTTTGCATATTATAGCAATTTTTAATTATTTTTTTTTTAATAAAAACCGAGTCTTACCATATATTGACCGAGACCTCGAACGAGCTTTTATGCGACTCTGCATACAGTTAACGCTCGTATGAAGCTTCTATTTAAGAAATTAACTTGAATTTTTTATACCAAATAGAGCTTTCAACTATACTTACGATACTATACAAAAAAATTAAAAATTAAAAAATAAAAGTATTTTTTTTTCAAAACACGTTTAGTGTGATGAGTCGATCGACCCACCATACATACGCTCATAAGATTTTCAATATAGTTAAGGTCAGTGTGAGCTTATTTATACATATTTGAATTTCAAAATTTTGTGACAGTATAGAATTCTTAAGCATCCTGTGTATGTTTGTTAGCAAAATCCATTTTGTCAATTTTTTGCAAAATGGCGACAAGTATTAAAATTCAATCACTTATTACTCAGTAGTGTTCAATTTTGTCAAAAAGGTCTCTATACATGAAATGTTGAGAAGCCTAAAGCTCATCTAAGTAAAATATAAAAAATATATATTTTTGCTTGAAAACAAGCGATGTATCAGTTCGATCGTACCCCCATACTAGCCATTTTGAGACTTTCGGAAGAGTTAACGCTCTTAACTGCTTGGTTTCGAAGATTAAAATTTTAATTTTTAATATCGCATAGAACTAACGTGCAGCCCCTATACGTTATGTTTAAAAAAAATATATAAAATTTTTTTTCAAAATGGCGGCTATCGTAAAAATTCAAAGTGTCATAACTTTGCTAAATCAAATCCTACTGAAAAATGTCGTATGCAAAAAGTGTTTGGAATTTTATTTTGCATATAAAAGCAATTTTTAATTATTTTTTTTTTAATAAAAACCGAGTCTTACCATATATTGACCGAGACCTCGAACGAGCTTTTATGCGACTCTGCATACAGTTAACGCTCGTATGAAGCTTCTATTTAAGAAATTGACTTAAATTTTTTATACCAAATAGAGCTTTCAACTATACTTACGATACTATACAAAAAAATTAAAAATTAAAAAATAAAAGTATTTTTTTTTCAAAACACGTTTAGTGTGATGAGTCGATCGACCCACCATACATACGCTCATAAGATTTTCAATATAGTTAAGGTCAGTGTGAGCTTATTTATACATATTTGAATTTCAAAATTTTGTGACAGTATAGAATTCTTAAGCATCCTGTGTATGTTTGTTAGCAAAATCCATTTTGTCAATTTTTTGCAAAATGGCGACAAGTATTAAAATTCAATCACTTATTACTCAGTAGTGTTCAATTTTGTCAAAAAGGTCTCTATACATGAAATGTTGAGAAGCCTAAAGCTCATCTAAGTAAAATATAAAAAATATATATTTTTGCTTGAAAACAAGCGATGTATCAGTTCGATCGTACCCCCATACTAGCCATTTTGAGACTTTCGGAAGAGTTAACGCTCTTAACTGCTTGGTTTCGAAGATTAAAATTTTAATTTTTAATATCGCATAGAACTAACGTGCAGCCCCTATACGTTATGTTTAAAAAAAATATATAAAATTTTTTTTCAAAATGGCGGCTATCGTAAAAATTCAAAGTGTCATAACTTTGCTAAATCAAATCCTACTGAAAAATGTCGTATGCAAAAAGTGTTTGGAATTTTATTTTGCATATAAAAGCAATTTTTAATTATTTTTTTTTTAATAAAAACCGAGTCTTACCATATATTGACCGAGACCTCGAACGAGCTTTTATGCGACTCTGCATACAGTTAATGCCCGTATGAAGCTTCTATTTAGGAAATTGACTTGAATTTTTTATACCAAATAGAGCTTTCAACTATACTTACGATACTATACAAAAAAATTAAAAATTAAAAAATAAAAGTATTTTTTTTTCAAAACACGTTTAGTGTGATGAGTCGATCGACCCACCATACATACGCTCATAAGATTTTCAATATAGTTAAGGTCAGTGTGAGCTTATTTATACATATTTGAATTTCAAAATTTTGTGACAGTATAGAATTCTTAAGCATCCTGTGTATGTTTGTTAGCAAAATCCATTTTGTCAATTTTTTGCAAAATGGCGACAAGTATTAAAATTCAATCACTTATTACTCAGTAGTGTTCAATTTTGTCAAAAAGGTCTCTATACATGAAATGTTGAGAAGCCTAAAGCTCATCTAAGTAAAATATAAAAAATATATATTTTTGCTTGAAAACAAGCGATGTATCAGTTCGATCGTACCCCCATACTAGCCATTTTGAGACTTTCGGAAGAGTTAACGCTCTTAACTGCTTGGTTTCGAAGATTAAAATTTTAATTTTTAATATCGCATAGAATTAACGTGCAGCCCCTATACGTTATGTTTAAAAAAAATATATAAAATTTTTTTTCAAAATGGCGGCTATCGTAAAAATTCAAAGTGTCATAACTTTGCTAAATCAAATCCTACTGAAAAATGTCGTATGCAAAAAGTGTTTGGAATTTTATTTTGCATATAAAAGCAATTTTTAATTATTTTTTTTTTAATAAAAACCGAGTCTTACCATATATTGACCGAGACCTCGAACGAGCTTTTATGCGACTCTGCATACAGTTAACGCTCGTATGAAGCTTCTATTTAAGAAATTGACTTGAATTTTTTATACCAAATAGAGCTTTCAACTATACTTACGATACTATACAAAAAAATTAAAAATTAAAAAATAAAAGTATTTTTTTTTCAAAACACGTTTAGTGTGATGAGTCGATCAACCCACCATACATACGCTCATAAGATTTTCAATATAGTTAAGGTCAGTGTGAGCTTATTTATACATATTTGAATTTCAAAATTTTGTGACAGTATAGAATTCTTAAGCATCCTGTGTATGTTTGTTAGCAAAATCCATTTTGTCAATTTTTTGCAAAATGGCGACAAGTATTAAAATTCAATCACTTATTACTCAGTAGTGTTCAATTTTGTCAAAAAGGTCTCTATACATGAAATGTTGAGAAGCCTAAAGCTCATCTAAGTAAAATATAAAAAATATATATTTTTGCTTGAAAACAAGCGATGTATCAGTTCGATCGTACCCCCATACTAGCCATTTTGAGACTTTCGGAAGAGTTAACGCTCTTAACTGCTTGGTTTCGAAGATTAAAATTTTAATTTTTAATATCGCATAGAACTAACGTGCAGCCCCTATACGTTATGTTTAAAAAAAATATATAAAATTTTTTATCAAAATGGCGGCTATCGTAAAAATTCAAAGTGTCATTACTTTGCTAAATCAAATCCTACTGAAAAATGTCGTATGCAAAAAGTGTTTGGAATTTTATTTTGCATATAAAAGCAATTTTTAATTATTTTTTTTTTAATAAAAACCGAGTCTTACCATATATTGACCGAGACCTCGAACGAGCTTTTATGCGACTCTGCATACAGTTAACGCTCGTATGAAGCTTCTATTTAAGAAATTGACTTGAATTTTTTATACCAAATAGAGCTTTCAACTATACTTACGATACTATACAAAAAAATTAAAAATTAAAAAATAAAAGTATTTTTTTTTCAAAACACGTTTAGTGTGATGAGTCGATCGACCCACCATACATACGCTCATAAGATTTTCAATATAGTTAAGGTCAGTGTGAGCTTATTTATACATATTTGAATTTCAAAATTTTGTGACAGTATAGAATTCTTAAGCATCCTGTGTATGTTTGTTAGCAAAATCCATTTTGTCAATTTTTTGCAAAATGGCGACAAGTATTAAAATTCAATCACTTATTACTCAGTAGTGTTCAATTTTGTCAAAAAGGTCTCTATACATGAAATGTTGAGAAGCCTAAAGCTCATCTAAGTAAAATATAAAAAATATATATTTTTGCTTGAAAACAAGCGATGTATCAGTTCGATCGTACCCCCATACTAGCCATTTTGAGACTTTCGGAAGAGTTAACGCTCTTAACTGCTTGGTTTCGAAGATTAAAATTTTAATTTTTAATATCGCATAGAACTAACGTGCAGCCCCTATACGTTATGTTTAAAAAAAATATATAAAATTTTTTTTCAAAATGGCGGCTATCGTAAAAATTCAAAGTGTCATAACTTTGCTAAATCAAATCCTACTGAAAAATGTCGTATGCAAAAAGTGTTTGGAATTTTATTTTGCATATAAAAGCAATTTTTAATTATTTTTTTTTTAATAAAAACCGAGTCTTACCATATATTGACCGAGACCTCGAACGAGCTTTTATGCGATTCTGCATACAGTTAACGCTCGTATGAAGCTTCTATTTAAGAAATTGACTTGAATTTTTTATACCAAATAGAGCTTTCAACTATACTTACGATACTATACAAAAAAATTAAAAATTAAAAAATAAAAGTATTTTTTTTTCAAAACACGTTTAGTGTGATGAGTCGATCGACCCACCATACATACGCTCATAAGATTTTCAATATAGTTAAGGTCAGTGTGAGCTTATTTATACATATTTGAATTTCAAAATTTTGTGACAGTATAGAATTCTTAAGCATCCTGTGTATGTTTGTTAGCAAAATCCATTTTGTCAATTTTTTGCAAAATGGCGACAAGTATTAAAATTCAATCACTTATTACTCAGTAGTGTTCAATTTTGTCAAAAAGGTCTCTATACATGAAATGTTGAGAAGCCTAAAGCTCGTCTAAGTAAAATATAAAAAATATATATTTTTGCTTGAAAACAAGCGATGTATCAGTTCGATCGTACCCCCATACTAGCCATTTTGAGACTTTCGGAAGAGTTAACGCTCTTAACTGCTTGGTTTCGAAGATTAAAATTTTAATTTTTAATATCGCATAGAACTAACGTGCAGCCCCTATACGTTATGTTTAAAAAAAATATATAAAATTTTTTTTCAAAATGGCGGCTATCGTAAAAATTCAAAGTGTCATAACTTTGCTAAATCAAATCCTACTGAAAAATGTCGTATGCAAAAAGTGTTTGGAATTTTATTTTGCATATTATAGCAATTTTTAATTATTTTTTTTTTAATAAAAACCGAGTCTTACCATATATTGACCGAGACCTCGAACGAGCTTTTATGCGACTCTGCATACAGTTAACGCTCGTATGAAGCTTCTATTTAAGAAATTAACTTGAATTTTTTATACCAAATAGAGCTTTCAACTATACTTACGATACTATACAAAAAAATTAAAAATTAAAAAATAAAAGTATTTTTTTTTCAAAACACGTTTAGTGTGATGAGTCGATCGACCCACCATACATACGCTCATAAGATTTTCAATATAGTTAAGGTCAGTGTGAGCTTATTTATACATATTTGAATTTCAAAATTTTGTGACAGTATAGAATTCTTAAGCATCCTGTGTATGTTTGTTAGCAAAATCCATTTTGTCAATTTTTTGCAAAATGGCGACAAGTATTAAAATTCAATCACTTATTACTCAGTAGTGTTCAATTTTGTCAAAAAGGTCTCTATACATGAAATGTTGAGAAGCCTAAAGCTCATCTAAGTAAAATATAAAAAATATATATTTTTGCTTGAAAACAAGCGATGTATCAGTTCGATCGTACCCCCATACTAGCCATTTTGAGACTTTCGGAAGAGTTAACGCTCTTAACTGCTTGGTTTCGAAGATTAAAATTTTAATTTTTAATATCGCATAGAACTAACGTGCAGCCCCTATACGTTATGTTTAAAAAAAATATATAAAATTTTTTTTCAAAATGGCGGCTATCGTAAAAATTCAAAGTGTCATAACTTTGCTAAATCAAATCCTACTGAAAAATGTCGTATGCAAAAAGTGTTTGGAATTTTATTTTGCATATAAAAGCAATTTTTAATTATTTTTTTTTTAATAAAAACCGAGTCTTACCATATATTGACCGAGACCTCGAACGAGCTTTTATGCGACTCTGCATACAGTTAACGCTCGTATGAAGCTTCTATTTAAGAAATTGACTTGAATTTTTTATACCAAATAGAGCTTTCAACTATACTTACGATACTATACAAAAAAATTAAAAATTAAAAAATAAAAGTATTTTTTTTTCAAAACACGTTTAGTGTGATGAGTCGATCGACCCACCATACATACGCTCATAAGATTTTCAATATAGTTAAGGTCAGTGTGAGCTTATTTATACATATTTGAATTTCAAAATTTTGTGACAGTATAGAATTCTTAAGCATCCTGTGTATGTTTGTTAGCAAAATCCATTTTGTCAATTTTTTGCAAAATGGCGACAAGTATTAAAATTCAATCACTTATTACTCAGTAGTGTTCAATTTTGTCAAAAAGGTCTCTATACATGAAATGTTGAGAAGCCTAAAGCTCATCTAAGTAAAATATAAAAAATATATATTTTTGCTTGAAAACAAGCGATGTATCAGTTCGATCGTACCCCCATACTAGCCATTTTGAGACTTTCGGAAGAGTTAACGCTCTTAACTGCTTGGTTTCGAAGATTAAAATTTTAATTTTTAATATCGCATAGAACTAACGTGCAGCCCCTATACGTTATGTTTAAAAAAAATATATAAAATTTTTTTTCAAAATGGCGGCTATCGTAAAAATTCAAAGTGTCATAACTTTGCTAAATCAAATCCTACTGAAAAATGTCGTATGCAAAAAGTGTTTGGAATTTTATTTTGCATATAAAAGCAATTTTTAATTATTTTTTTTTTAATAAGAACCGAGTCTTACCATATATTGACCGAGACCTCGAACGAGCTTTTATGCGACTCTGCATACAGTTAACGCTCGTATGAAGCTTCTATTTAAGAAATTGACTTGAATTTTTTATACCAAATAGAGCTTTCAACTATACTTACGATACTATACAAAAAAATTAAAAATTAAAAAATAAAAGTATTTTTTTTTCAAAACACGTTTAGTGTGATGAGTCGATCGACCCACCATACATACGCTCATAAGATTTTCAATATAGTTAAGGTCAGTGTGAGCTTATTTATACATATTTGAATTTCAAAATTTTGTGACAGTATAGAATTCTTAAGCATCCTGTGTATGTTTGTTAGCAAAATCCATTTTGTCAATTTTTTGCAAAATGGCGACAAGTATTAAAATTCAATCACTTATTACTCAGTAGTGTTCAATTTTGTCAAAAAGGTCTCTATACATGAAATGTTGAGAAGCCTAAAGCTCATCTAAGTAAAATATAAAAAATATATATTTTTGCTTGAAAACAAGCGATGTATCAGTTCGATCGTACCCCCATACTAGCCATTTTGAGACTTTCGGAAGAGTTAACGCTCTTAACTGCTTGGTTTCGAAGATTAAAATTTTAATTTTTAATATCGCATAGAACTAACGTGCAGCCCCTATACGTTATGTTTAAAAAAAATATATAAAATTTTTTTTCAAAATGGCGGCTATCGTAAAAATTCAAAGTGTCATAACTTTGCTAAATCAAATCCTACTGAAAAATGTCGTATGCAAAAAGTGTTTGGAATTTTATTTTGCATATAAAAGCAATTTTTAATTATTTTTTTTTTAATAAAAACCGAGTCTTACCATATATTGACCGAGACCTCGAACGAGCTTTTATGCGACTCTGCATACAGTTAACGCTCGTATGAAGCTTCTATTTAAGAAATTGACTTGAATTTTTTATACCAAATAGAGCTTTCAACTATACTTACGATACTATACAAAAAAATTAAAAATTAAAAAATAAAAGTATTTTTTTTTCAAAACACGTTTAGTGTGATGAGTCGATCGACCCACCATACATACGCTCATAAGATTTTCAATATAGTTAAGGTCAGTGTGAGCTTATTTATACATATTTGAATTTCAAAATTTTGTGACAGTATAGATTTCTTAAGCATCCTGTGTATGTTTGTTAGCAAAATCCATTTTGTCAATTTTTTGCAAAATGGCGACAAGTATTAAAATTCAATCACTTATTACTCAGTAGTGTTCAATTTTGTCAAAAAGGTCTCTATACATGAAATGTTGAGAAGCCTAAAGCTCATCTAAGTAAAATATAAAAAATATATATTTTTGCTTGAAAACAAGCGATGTATCAGTTCGATCGTACCCCCATACTAGCCATTTTGAGACTTTCGGAAGAGTTAACGCTCTTAACTGCTTGGTTTCGAAGATTAAAATTTAAATTTTTAATATCGCATAGAACTAACGTGCAGCCCCTATACGTTATGTTTAAAAAAAATATATAAAATTTTTTTTCAAAATGGCGGCTATCGTAAAAATTCAAAGTGTCATAACTTTGCTAAATCAAATCCTACTGAAAAATGTCGTATGCAAAAAGTGTTTGGAATTTTATTTTGCATATAAAAGCAATTTTTAATTATTTTTTTTTTTATAAAAACCGAGTCTTACCATATATTGACCGAGACCTCGAACGAGCTTTTATGCGACTCTGCATACAGTTAACGCTCGTATGAAGCTTCTATTTAAGAAATTGACTTGAATTTTTTATACCAAATAGAGCTTTCAACTATACTTACGATACTATACAAAAAAATTAAAAATTAAAAAATAAAAGTATTTTTTTTTCAAAACACGTTTAGTGTGATGAGTCGATCGACCCACCATACATACGCTCATAAGATTTTCAATATAGTTAAGGTCAGTGTGAGCTTATTTATACATATTTGAATTTCAAAATTTTGTGACAGTATAGAATTCTTAAGCATCCTGTGTATGTTTGTTAGCAAAATCCATTTTGTCAATTTTTTGCAAAATGGCGACAAGTATTAAAATTCAATCACTTATTACTCAGTAGTGTTCAATTTTGTCAAAAAGGTCTCTATACATGAAATGTTGAGAAGCCTAAAGCTCATCTAAGTAAAATATAAAAAATATATATTTTTGCTTGAAAACAAGCGATGTATCAGTTCGATCGTACCCCCATACTAGCCATTTTGAGACTTTCGGAAGAGTTAACGCTCTTAACTGCTTGGTTTCGAAGATTAAAATTTAAATTTTTAATATCGCATAGAACTAACGTGCAGCCCCTATACGTTATGTTTAAAAAAAATATATAAAATTTTTTTTCAAAATGGCGGCTATCGTAAAAATTCAAAGTGTCATAACTTTGCTAAATCAAATCCTACTGAAAAATGTCGTATGCAAAAAGTGTTTGGAATTTTATTTTGCATATAAAAGCAATTTTTAATTATTTTTTTTTTTATAAAAACCGAGTCTTACCATATATTGACCGAGACCTCGAACGAGCTTTTATGCGACTCTGCATACAGTTAACGCTCGTATGAAGCTTCTATTTAAGAAATTGACTTGAATTTTTTATACCAAATAGAGCTTTCAACTATACTTACGATACTATACAAAAAAATTAAAAATTAAAAAATAAAAGTATTTTTTTTTCAAAACACGTTTAGTGTGATGAGTCGATCGACCCACCATACATACGCTCATAAGATTTTCAATATAGTTAAGGTCAGTGTGAGCTTATTTATACATATTTGAATTTCAAAATTTTGTGACAGTATAGAATTCTTAAGCATCCTGTGTATGTTTGTTAGCAAAATCCATTTTGTCAATTTTTTGCAAAATGGCGACAAGTATTAAAATTCAATCACTTATTACTCAGTAGTGTTCAATTTTGTCAAAAAGGTCTCTATACATGAAATGTTGAGAAGCCTAAAGCTCATCTAAGTAAAATATAAAAAATATATATTTTTGCTTGAAAACAAGCGATGTATCAGTTCGATCGTACCCCCATACTAGCCATTTTGAGACTTTCGGAAGAGTTAACGCTCTTAACTGCTTGGTTTCGAAGATTAAAATTTTAATTTTTAATATCGCATAGAACTAACGTGCAGCCCCTATACGTTATGTTTAAAAAAAATATATAAAATTTTTTTTCAAAATGGCGGCTATCGTAAAAATTCAAAGTGTCATAACTTTGCTAAATCAAATCCTACTGAAAAATGTCGTATGCAAAAAGTGTTTGGAATTTTATTTTGCATATAAAAGCAATTTTTAATTATTTTTTTTTTAATAAAAACCGAGTCTTACCATATATTGACCGAGACCTCGAACGAGCTTTTATGCGACTCTGCATACAGTTAACGCTCGTATGAAGCTTCTATTTAAGAAATTGACTTGAATTTTTTATACCAAATAGAGCTTTCAACTATACTTACGATACTATACAAAAAAATTAAAAATTAAAAAATAAAAGTATTTTTTTTTCAAAACACGTTTAGTGTGATGAGTCGATCGACCCACCATACATACGCTCATAAGATTTTCAATATAGTTAAGGTCAGTGTGAGCTTATTTATACATATTTGAATTTCAAAATTTTGTGACAGTATAGAATTCTTAAGCATCCTGTGTATGTTTGTTAGCAAAATCCATTTTGTCAATTTTTTGCAAAATGGCGACAAGTATTAAAATTCAATCACTTATTACTCAGTAGTGTTGAATTTTGTCAAAAAGGTCTCTATACATGAAATGTTGAGAAGCCTTAAGCTCATCTAAGTAAAATATAAAAAATATAAATTTTTGCTTGAAAACAAGCGATGTATCAGTTCGATCGTACCCCCATACTAGCCATTTTGAGACTTTCGGAAGAGTTAACGCTCTTAACTGCTTGGTTTTGAAGATTAAAATTTTAATTTTTAATATCGCATAGAACTAACGTGCAGCCCCTATACGTTATGTTTAAAAAAAATATATAAAATTTTTTTTCAAAATGGCGGCTATCGTAAAAATTCAAAGTGTCATAACTTTGCTAAATCAAATCCTACTGAAAAATGTCGTATGCAAAAAGTGTTTGGAATTTTATTTTGCATATAAAATCAATTTTTAATTATTTTTTTTTTAATAAAAACCGAGTCTTACCATATATTGACCGAGACCTCGAACGAGCTTTTATGCGACTCTGCATACAGTTAACGCTCGTATAAAGCTTCTATTTAAGAAATTGACTTGAATTTTTTATACCAAATAGAGCTTTCAACTATACTTACGATACTATACAAAAAAATTAAAAATTAATAAATAAAAGTATTTTTTTTTCAAAACACGTTTAGTGTGATGAGTCGATCGACCCACCATACATACGCTCATAAGATTTTCAATATAGTTAAGGTCAGTGTGAGCTTATTTATACATATTTGAATTTCAAAATTTTGTGACAGTATAGAATTCTTAAGCATCCTGTGTATGTTTGTTAGCAAAATCCATTTTGTCAATTTTTTGCAAAATGGCGACAAGTATTAAAATTCAATCACTTATTACTCAGTAGTGTTCAATTTTGTCAAAAAGGTCTCTATACATGAAATGTTAAGAAGCCTAAAGCTCATCTAAGTAAAATATAAAAAATATATATTTTTGCTTGAAAACAAGCGATGTATCAGTTCGATCGTACCCCCATACTAGCCATTTTGAGACTTTCGGAAGAGTTAACGCTCTTAACTGCTTGGTTTCGAAGATTAAAATTTTAATTTTTAATATCGCATAGAACTAACGTGCAGCCCCTATACGTTATGTTTAAAAAAAATATATAAAATTTTTTTTCAAAATGGCGGCTATCGTAAAAATTCAAAGTGTCATAACTTTGCTAAATCAAATCCTACTGAAAAATGTCGTATGCAAAAAGTGTTTGGAATTTTATTTTGCATATAAAAGCAATTTTTAATTATTTTTTTTTTAATAAAAACCGAGTCTTACCATATATTGACCGAGACCTCGAACGAGCTTTTATGCGACTCTGCATACAGTTAACGCTCGTATGAAGCTTCTATTTAAGAAATTGACTTGAATTTTTTATACCAAATAGAGCTTTCAACTATACTTACGATACTATACAAAAAAATTAAAAATTAAAAAATAAAAGTATTTTTTTTTCAAAACACGTTTAGTGTGATGAGTCGATCGACCCACCATACATACGCTCATAAGATTTTCAATATAGTTAAGGTCAGTGTGAGCTTATTTATACATATTTGAATTTCAAAATTTTGTGACAGTATAGAATTCTTAAGCATCCTGTGTATGTTTGTTAGCAAAATCCATTTTGTCAATTTTTTGCAAAATGGCGACAAGTATTAAAATTCAATCACTTATTACTCAGTAGTGTTCAATTTTGTCAAAAAGGTCTCTATACATGAAATGTTGAGAAGCCTAAAGCTCATCTAAGTAAAATATAAAAAATATATATTTTTGCTTGAAAACAAGCGATGTATCAGTTCGATCGTACCCCCATACTAGCCATTTTGAGACTTTCGGAAGAGTTAACGCTCTTAACTGCTTGGTTTCGAAGATTAAAATTTTAATTTTTAATATCGCATAGAACTAACGTGCAGCCCCTATACGTTATGTTTAAAAAAAATATATAAAATTTTTTTTCAAAATGGCGGCTATCGTAAAAATTCAAAGTGTCATAACTTTGCTAAATCAAATCCTACTGAAAAATGTCGTATGCAAAAAGTGTTTGGAATTTTATTTTGCATATAAAAGCAATTTTTAATTATTTTTTTTTTAATAAAAACCGAGTCTTACCATATATTGACCGAGACCTCGAACGAGCTTTTATGCGACTCTGCATACAGTTAACGCTCGTATGAAGCTTCTATTTAAGAAATTGACTTGAATTTTTTATACCAAATAGAGCTTTCAACTATACTTACGATACTATACAAAAAAATTAAAAATTAAAAAATAAAAGTATTTTTTTTTCAAAACACGTTTAGTGTGATGAGTCGATCGACCCACCATACATACGCTCATAAGATTTTCAATATAGTTAAGGTCAGTGTGAGCTTATTTATACATATTTGAATTTCAAAATTTTGTGACAGTATAGAATTCTTAAGCATCCTGTGTATGTTTGTTAGCAAAATCCATTTTGTCAATTTTTTGCAAAATGGCGACAAGTTTTAAAATTCAATCACTTATTACTCAGTAGTGTTCAATTTTGTCAAAAAGGTCTCTATACATGAAATGTTGAGAAGCCTAAAGCTCATCTAAGTAAAATATAAAAAATATATATTTTTGCTTGAAAACAAGCGATGTATCAGTTCGATCGTACCCCCATACTAGCCATTTTGAGACTTTCGGAAGAGTTAACGCTCTTAACTGCTTGGTTTCGAAGATTAAAATTTTAATTTTTAATATCGCATAGAACTAACGTGCAGCCCCTATACGTTATGTTTAAAAAAAATATATAAAATTTTTTTTCAAAATGGCGGCTATCGTAAAAATTCAAAGTGTCATAACTTTGCTAAATCAAATCCTACTGAAAAATGTCGTATGCAAAAAGTGTTTGGAATTTTATTTTGCATATAAAAGCAATTTTTAATTATTTTTTTTTTAATAAAAACCGAGTCTTACCATATATTGACCGAGACCTCGAACGAGCTTTTATGCGACTCTGCATACAGTTAACGCTCGTATGAAGCTTCTATTTAGGAAATTGACTTGAATTTTTTATACCAAATAGAGCTTTCAACTATACTTACGATACTATACAAAAAAATTAAAAATTAAAAAATAAAAGTATTTTTTTTTCAAAACACGTTTAGTGTGATGAGTCGATCGACCCACCATACATACGCTCATAAGATTTTCAATATAGTTAAGGTCAGTGTGAGCTTATTTATACATATTTGAATTTCAAAATTTTGTGACAGTATAGATTTCTTAAGCATCCTGTGTATGTTTGTTAGCAAAATCCATTTTGTCAATTTTTTGCAAAATGGCGACAAGTATTAAAATTCAATCACTTATTACTCAGTAGTGTTCAATTTTGTCAAAAAGGTCTCTATACATGAAATGTTGAGAAGCCTAAAGCTCATCTAAGTAAAATATAAAAAATATATATTTTTGCTTGAAAACAAGCGATGTATCAGTTCGATCGTACCCCCATACTAGCCATTTTGAGACTTTCGGAAGAGTTAACGCTCTTAACTGCTTGGTTTCGAAGATTAAAATTTAAATTTTTAATATCGCATAGAACTAACGTGCAGCCCCTATACGTTATGTTTAAAAAAAATATATAAAATTTTTTTTCAAAATGGCGGCTATCGTAAAAATTCAAAGTGTCATAACTTTGCTAAATCAAATCCTACTGAAAAATGTCGTATGCAAAAAGTGTTTGGAATTTTATTTTGCATATAAAAGCAATTTTTAATTATTTTTTTTTTTATAAAAACCGAGTCTTACCATATATTGACCGAGACCTCGAACGAGCTTTTATGCGACTCTGCATACAGTTAACGCTCGTATGAAGCTTCTATTTAAGAAATTAACTTGAATTTTTTATACCAAATAGAGCTTTCAACTATACTTACGATACTATACAAAAAAATTAAAAATTAAAAAATAAAAGTATTTTTTTTTCAAAACACGTTTAGTGTGATGAGTCGATCGACCCACCATACATACGCTCATAAGATTTTCAATATAGTTAAGGTCAGTGTGAGCTTATTTATACATATTTGAATTTCAAAATTTTTTGACAGTATAGAATTCTTAAGCATCCTGTGTATGTTTGTTAGCAAAATCCATTTTGTCAATTTTTTGCAAAATGGCGACAAGTATTAAAATTCAATCACTTATTACTCAGTAGTGTTCAATTTTGTCAAAAAGGTCTCTATACATGAAATGTTGAGAAGCCTAAAGCTCGTCTAAGTAAAATATAAAAAATATATATTTTTGCTTGAAAACAAGCGATGTATCAGTTCGATCGTACCCCCATACTAGCCATTTTGAGACTTTCGGAAGAGTTAACGCTCTTAACTGCTTGGTTTCGAAGATTAAAATTTTAATTTTTAATATCGCATAGAACTAACGTGCAGCCCCTATACGTTATGTTTAAAAAAAATATATAAAATTTTTTTTCAAAATGGCGGCTATCGTAAAAATTCAAAGTGTCATTACTTTGCTAAATCAAATCCTACTGAAAAATGTCGTATGCAAAAAGTGTTTGGAATTTTATTTTGCATATAAAAGCAATTTTTAATTATTTTTTTTTTTTTAATAAAAACCGAGTCTTACCATATATTGACCGAGACCTCGAACGAGCTTTTATGCGACTCTGCATACAGTTAACGCTCGTATGAAGCTTCTATTTAAGAAATTGACTTGAATTTTTTATACCAAATAGAGCTTTCAACTATACTTACGATACTATACAAAAAAATTAAAAATTAAAAAATAAAAGTATTTTTTTTTCAAAACACGTTTAGTGTGATGAGTCGATCGACCCACCATACATACGCTCATAAGATTTTCAATATAGTTAAGGTCAGTGTGAGCTTATTTATACATATTTGAATTTCAAAATTTTGTGACAGTATAGAATTCTTAAGCATCCTGTGTATGTTTGTTAGCAAAATCCATTTTGTCAATTTTTTGCAAAATGGCGACAAGTATTAAAATTCAATCACTTATTACTCAGTAGTGTTCAATTTTGTCAAAAAGGTCTCTATACATGAAATGTTGAGAAGCCTAAAGCTCGTCTAAGTAAAATATAAAAAATATATATTTTTGCTTGAAAACAAGCGATGTATCAGTTCGATCGTACCCCCATACTAGCCATTTTGAGACTTTCGGAAGAGTTAACGCTCTTAACTGCTTGGTTTCGAAGATTAAAATTTTAATTTTTAATATCGCATAGAACTAACGTGCAGCCCCTATACGTTATGTTTAAAAAAAATATATAAAATTTTTTTTCAAAATGGCGGCTATCGTAAAAATTCAAAGTGTCATAACTTTGCTAAATCAAATCCTACTGAAAAATGTCGTATGCAAAAAGTGTTTGGAATTTTATTTTGCATATAAAAGCAATTTTTAATTATTTTTTTTTTAATAAAAACCGAGTCTTACCATATATTGACCGAGACCTCGAACGAGCTTTTATGCGACTCTGCATACAGTTAACGCTCGTATGAAGCTTCTATTTAAGAAATTGACTTGAATTTTTTATACCAAATAGAGCTTTCAACTATACTTACGATACTATACAAAAAAATTAAAAATTAAAAAATAAAAGTATTTTTTTTTCAAAACACGTTTAGTGTGATGAGTCGATCGACCCACCATACATACGCTCATAAGATTTTCAATATAGTTAAGGTCAGTGTGAGCTTATTTATACATATTTGAATTTCAAAATTTTGTGACAGTATAGAATTCTTAAGCATCCTGTGTATGTTTGTTAGCAAAATCCATTTTGTCAATTTTTTGCAAAATGGCGACAAGTATTAAAATTCAATCACTTATTACTCAGTAGTGTTCAATTTTGTCAAAAAGGTCTCTATACATGAAATGTTGAGAAGCCTAAAGCTCGTCTAAGTAAAATATAAAAAATATATATTTTTGCTTGAAAACAAGCGATGTATCAGTTCGATCGTACCCCCATACTAGCCATTTTGAGACTTTCGGAAGAATTAACGCTCTTAACTGCTTGGTTTCGAAGATTAAAATTTTAATTTTTAATATCGCATAGAACTAACGTGCAGCCCCTATACGTTATGTTTAAAAAAAATATATAAAATTTTTTTTCAAAATGGCGGCTATCGTAAAAATTCAAAGTGTCATAACTTTGCTAAATCAAATCCTACTGAAAAATGTCGTATGCAAAAAGTGTTTGGAATTTTATTTTGCATATAAAAGCAATTTTTAATTATTTTTTTTTTAATAAAAACCGAGTCTTACCATATATTGACCGAGACCTCGAACGAGCTTTTATGCGACTCTGCATACAGTTAACGCTCGTATGAAGCTTCTATTTAAGAAATTGACTTGAATTTTTTATACCAAATAGAGCTTTCAACTATACTTACGATACTATACAAAAAAATTAAAAATTAAAAAATAAAAGTATTTTTTTTTCAAAACACGTTTAGTGTGATGAGTCGATCGACCCACCATACATACGCTCATAAGATTTTCAATATAGTTAAGGTCAGTGTGAGCTTATTTATACATATTTGAATTTCAAAATTTTGTGACAGTATAGAATTCTTAAGCATCCTGTGTATGTTTGTTAGCAAAATCCATTTTGTCAATTTTTTGCAAAATGGCGACAAGTATTAAAATTCAATCACTTATTACTCAGTAGTGTTCAATTTTGTCAAAAAGGTCTCTATACATGAAATGTTGAGAAGCCTAAAGCTCATCTAAGTAAAATATAAAAAATATATATTTTTGCTTGAAAACAAGCGATGTATCAGTTCGATCGTACCCCCATACTAGCCATTTTGAGACTTTCGGAAGAGTTAACGCTCTTAACTGCTTGGTTTCGAAGATTAAAATTTTAATTTTTAATATCGCATAGAACTAACGTGCAGCCCCTATACGTTATGTTTAAAAAAAATATATAAAATTTTTTTTCAAAATGGCGGCTATCGTAAAAATTCAAAGTGTCATAACTTTGCTAAATCAAATCCTACTGAAAAATGTCGTATGCAAAAAGTGTTTGGAATTTTATTTTGCATATAAAAGCAATTTTTAATTATTTTTTTTTTAATAAAAACCGAGTCTTACCATATATTGACCGAGACCTCGAACGAGCTTTTATGCGACTCTGCATACAGTTAACGCTCGTATGAAGCTTCTATTTAGGAAATTGACTTGAATTTTTTATACCAAATAGAGCTTTCAACTATACTTACGATACTATACAAAAAAATTAAAAATTAAAAAATAAAAGTATTTTTTTTTCAAAACACGTTTAGTGTGATGAGTCGATCGACCCACCATACATACGCTCATAAGATTTTCAATATAGTTAAGGTCAGTGTGAGCTTATTTATACATATTTGAATTTCAAAATTTTGTGACAGTATAGAATTCTTAAGCATCCTGTGTATGTTTGTTAGCAAAATCCATTTTGTCAATTTTTTGCAAAATGGCGACAAGTATTAAAATTCAATCACTTATTACTCAGTAGTGTTCAATTTTGTCAAAAAGGTCTCTATACATGAAATGTTGAGAAGCCTAAAGCTCATCTAAGTAAAATATAAAAAATATATATTTTTGCTTGAAAACAAGCGATGTATCAGTTCGATCGTACCCCCATACTAGCCATTTTGAGACTTTCGGAAGAGTTAACGCTCTTAACTGCTTGGTTTCGAAGATTAAAATTTTAATTTTTAATATCGCATAGAACTAACGTGCAGCCCCTATACGTTATGTTTAAAAAAATATATAAAATTTTTTTTCAAAATGGCGGCTATCGTAAAAATTCAAAGTGTCATAACTTTGCTAAATCAAATCCTACTGAAAAATGTCGTATGCAAAAAGTGTTTGGAATTTTATTTTGCATATAAAAGCAATTTTTAATTATTTTTTTTTTAATAAAAACCGAGTCTTACCATATATTGACCGAGACCTCGAACGAGCTTTTATGCGACTCTGCATACAGTTAACGCTCGTATGAAGCTTCTATTTAGGAAATTGACTTGAATTTTTTATACCAAATAGAGCTTTCAACTATACTTACGATACTATACAAAAAAATTAAAAATTAAAAAATAAAAGTATTTTTTTTTCAAAACACGTTTAGTGTGATGAGTCGATCGACCCACCATACATACGCTCATAAGATTTTCAATATAGTTAAGGTCAGTGTGAGCTTATTTATACATATTTGAATTTCAAAATTTTGTGACAGTATAGAATTCTTAAGCATCCTGTGTATGTTTGTTAGCAAAATCCATTTTGTCAATTTTTTGCAAAATGGCGACAAGTATTAAAATTCAATCACTTATTACTCAGTAGTGTTCAATTTTGTCAAAAAGGTCTCTATACATGAAATGTTGAGAAGCCTAAAGCTCATCTAAGTAAAATATAAAAAATATATATTTTTGCTTGAAAACAAGCGATGTATCAGTTCGATCGTACCCCCATACTAGCCATTTTGAGACTTTCGGAAGAGTTAACGCTCTTAACTGCTTGGTTTCGAAGATTAAAATTTTAATTTTTAATATCGCATAGAACTAACGTGCAGCCCCTATACGTTATGTTTAAAAAAAATATATAAAATTTTTTTTCAAAATGGCGGCTATCGTAAAAATTCAAAGTGTCATAACTTTGCTAAATCAAATCCTACTGAAAAATGTCGTATGCAAAAAGTGTTTGGAATTTTATTTTGCATATAAAAGCAATTTTTAATTATTTTTTTTTTAATAAAAACCGAGTCTTACCATATATTGACCGAGACCTCGAACGAGCTTTTATGCGACTCTGCATACAGTTAACGCTCGTATGAAGCTTCTATTTAAGAAATTGACTTGAATTTTTTATACCAAATAGAGCTTTCAACTATACTTACGATACTATACAAAAAAATTAAAAATTAAAAAATAAAAGTATTTTTTTTTCAAAACACGTTTAGTGTGATGAGTCGATCGACCCACCATACATACGCTCATAAGATTTTCAATATAGTTAAGGTCAGTGTGAGCTTATTTATACATATTTGAATTTCAAAATTTTGTGACAGTATAGAATTCTTAAGCATCCTGTGTATGTTTGTTAGCAAAATCCATTTTGTCAATTTTTTGCAAAATGGCGACAAGTATTAAAATTCAATCACTTATTACTCAGTAGTGTTCAATTTTGTCAAAAAGGTCTCTATACATGAAATGTTGAGAAGCCTAAAGCTCATCTAAGTAAAATATAAAAAATATATATTTTTGCTTGAAAACAAGCGATGTATCAGTTCGATCGTACCCCCATACTAGCCATTTTGAGACTTTCGGAAGAGTTAACGCTCTTAACTGCTTGGTTTCGAAGATTAAAATTTTAATTTTTAATATCGCATAGAACTAACGTGCAGCCCCTATACGTTATGTTTAAAAAAATATATAAAATTTTTTTTCAAAATGGCGGCTATCGTAAAAATTCACAGTGTCATAACTTTGCTAAATCAAATCCTACTGAAAAATGTCGTATGCAAAAAGTGTTTGGAATTTTATTTTGCATATAAAAGCAATTTTTAATTATTTTTTTTTTAATAAAAACCGAGTCTTACCATATATTGACCGAGACCTCGAACGAGCTTTTATGCGACTCTGCATACAGTTAACGCTCGTATGAAGCTTCTATTTAAGAAATTGACTTGAATTTTTTATACCAAATAGAGCTTTCAACTATACTTACGATACTATACAAAAAAATTAAAAATTAAAAAATAAAAGTATTTTTTTTTCAAAACACGTTTAGTGTGATGAGTCGATCGACCCACCATACATACGCTCATAAGATTTTCAATATAGTTAAGGTCAGTGTGAGCTTATTTATACATATTTGAATTTCAAAATTTTGTGACAGTATAGAATTCTTAAGCATCCTGTGTATGTTTGTTAGCAAAATCCATTTTGTCAATTTTTTGCAAAATGGCGACAAGTATTAAAATTCAATCACTTATTACTCAGTAGTGTTCAATTTTGTCAAAAAGGTCTCTATACATGAAATGTTGAGAAGCCTAAAGCTCATCTAAGTAAAATATAAAAAATATATATTTTTGCTTGAAAACAAGCGATGTATCAGTTCGATCGTACCCCCATACTAGCCATTTTGAGACTTTCGGAAGAGTTAACGCTCTTAACTGCTTGGTTTCGAAGATTAAAATTTTAATTTTTAATATCGCATAGAACTAACGTGCAGCCCCTATACGTTATGTTTAAAAAAAATATATAAAATTTTTTTTCAAAATGGCGGCTATCGTAAAAATTCAAAGTGTCATAACTTTGCTAAATCAAATCCTACTGAAAAATGTCGTATGCAAAAAGTGTTTGGAATTTTATTTTGCATATAAAAGCAATTTTTAATTATTTTTTTTTTAATAAAAACCGAGTCTTACCATATATTGACCGAGACCTCGAACGAGCTTTTATGCGACTCTGCATACAGTTAACGCTCGTATGAAGCTTCTATTTAGGAAATTGACTTGAATTTTTTATACCAAATAGAGCTTTCAACTATACTTACGATACTATACAAAAAAATTAAAAATTAAAAAATAAAAGTATTTTTTTTTCAAAACACGTTTAGTGTGATGAGTCGATCGACCCACCATACATACGCTCATAAGATTTTCAATATAGTTAAGGTCAGTGTGAGCTTATTTATACATATTTGAATTTCAAAATTTTGTGACAGTATAGAATTCTTAAGCATCCTGTGTATGTTTGTTAGCAAAATCCATTTTGTCAATTTTTTGCAAAATGGCGACAAGTATTAAAATTCAATCACTTATTACTCAGTAGTGTTCAATTTTGTCAAAAAGGTCTCTATACATGAAATGTTGAGAAGCCTAAAGCTCATCTAAGTAAAATATAAAAAATATATATTTTTGCTTGAAAACAAGCGATGTATCAGTTCGATCGTACCCCCATACTAGCCATTTTGAGACTTTCGGAAGAGTTAACGCTCTTAACTGCTTGGTTTCGAAGATTAAAATTTTAATTTTTAATATCGCATAGAACTAACGTGCAGCCCCTATACGTTATGTTTAAAAAAAATATATAAATTTTTTTTTCAAAATGGCGGCTATCGTAAAAATTCAAAGTGTCATAACTTTGCTAAATCAAATCCTACTGAAAAATGTCGTATGCAAAAAGTGTTTGGAATTTTATTTTGCATATAAAAGCAATTTTTAATTATTTTTTTTTTAATAAAAACCGAGTCTTACCATATATTGACCGAGACCTCGAACGAGCTTTTATGCGACTCTGCATACAGTTAACGCTCGTATGAAGCTTCTATTTAAGAAATTGACTTGAATTTTTTATACCAAATAGAGCTTTCAACTATACTTACGATACTATACAAAAAAATTAAAAATTAAAAAATAAAAGTATTTTTTTTTCAAAACACGTTTAGTGTGATGAGTCGATCGACCCACCATACATACGCTCATAAGATTTTCAATATAGTTAAGGTCAGTCTGAGCTTATTTATACATATTTGAATTTCAAAATTTTGTGACAGTATAGAATTCTTAAGCATCCTGTGTATGTTTGTTAGCAAAATCCATTTTGTCAATTTTTTGCAAAATGGCGACAAGTATTAAAATTCAATCACTTATTACTCAGTAGTGTTCAATTTTGTCAAAAAGGTCTCTATACATGAAATGTTGAGAAGCCTAAAGCTCATCTAAGTAAAATATAAAAAATATATATTTTTGCTTGAAAACAAGCGATGTATCAGTTCGATCGTACCCCCATACTAGCCATTTTGAGACTTTCGGAAGAGTTAACGCTCTTAACTGCTTGGTTTCGAAGATTAAAATTTTAATTTTTAATATCGCATAGAACTAACGTGCAGCCCCTATACGTTATGTTTAAAAAAAATATATAAAATTTTTTTTCAAAATGGCGGCTATCGTAAAAATTCAAAGTGTCATAACTTTGCTAAATCAAATCCTACTGAAAAATGTCGTATGCAAAAAGTGTTTGGAATTTTATTTTGCATATAAAAGCAATTTTTAATTATTTTTTTTTTAATAAAAACCGAGTCTTACCATATATTGACCGAGACCTCGAACGAGCTTTTATGCGACTCTGCATACAGTTAACGCTCGTATGAAGCTTCTATTTAAGAAATTGACTTGAATTTTTTATACCAAATAGAGCTTTCAACTATACTTACGATACTATACAAAAAAATTAAAAATTAAAAAATAAAAGTATTTTTTTTTCAAAACACGTTTAGTGTGATGAGTCGATCGACCCACCATACATACGCTCATAAGATTTTCAATATAGTTAAGGTCAGTGTGAGCTTATTTATACATATTTGAATTTCAAAATTTTGTGACAGTATAGAATTCTTAAGCATCCTGTGTATGTTTGTTAGCAAAATCCATTTTGTCAATTTTTTGCAAAATGGCGACAAGTATTAAAATTCAATCACTTATTACTCAGTAGTGTTCAATTTTGTCAAAAAGGTCTCTATACATGAAATGTTGAGAAGCCTAAAGCTCATCTAAGTAAAATATAAAAAATATATATTTTTGCTTGAAAACAAGCGATGTATCAGTTCGATCGTACCCCCATACTAGCCATTTTGAGACTTTCGGAAGAGTTAACGCTCTTAACTGCTTGGTTTCGAAGATTAAAATTTTAATTTTTAATATCGCATAGAACTAACGTGCAGCCCCTATACGTTATGTTTAAAAAAAATATATAAAATTTTTTTTCAAAATGGCGGCTATCGTAAAAATTCAAAGTGTCATAACTTTGCTAAATCAAATCCTACTGAAAAATGTCGTATGCAAAAAGTGTTTGGAATTTTATTTTGCATATAAAAGCAATTTTTAATTATTTTTTTTTTAATAAAAACCGAGTCTTACCATATATTGACCGAGACCTCGAACGAGCTTTTATGCGACTCTGCATACAGTTAACGCTCGTATGAAGCTTCTATTTAAGAAATTGACTTGAATTTTTTATACCAAATAGAGCTTTCAACTATACTTACGATACTATACAAAAAAATTAAAAATTAAAAAATAAAAGTATTTTTTTTTCAAAACACGTTTAGTGTGATGAGTCGATCGACCCACCATACATACGCTCATAAGATTTTTAATATAGTTAAGGTCAGTGTGAGCTTATTTATACATATTTGAATTTCAAAATTTTGTGACAGTATAGAATTCTTAAGCATCCTGTGTATGTTTGTTAGCAAAATCCATTTTGTCAATTTTTTGCAAAATGGCGACAAGTATTAAAATTCAATCACTTATTACTCAGTAGTGTTCAATTTTGTCAAAAAGGTCTCTATACATGAAATGTTGAGAAGCCTAAAGCTCATCTAAGTAAAATATAAAAAATATATATTTTTGCTTGAAAACAAGCGATGTATCAGTTCGATCGTACCCCCATACTAGCCATTTTGAGACTTTCGGAAGAGTTAACGCTCTTAACTGCTTGGTTTCGAAGATTAAAATTTTAATTTTTAATATCGCATAGAACTAACGTGCAGCCCCTATACGTTATGTTTAAAAAAAATATATAAAATTTTTTTTCAAAATGGCGGCTATCGTAAAAATTCAAAGTGTCATTACTTTGCTAAATCAAATCCTACTGAAAAATGTCGTATGCAAAAAGTGTTTGGAATTTTATTTTGCATATAAAAGCAATTTTTAATTATTTTTTTTTTTTTAATAAAAACCGAGTCTTACCATATATTGACCGAGACCTCGAACGAGCTTTTATGCGACTCTGCATACAGTTAACCCTCGTATGAAGCTTCTATTTAAGAAATTGACTTGAATTTTTTATACCAAATAGAGCTTTCAACTATACTTACGATACTATACAAAAAAATTAAAAATTAAAAAATAAAAGTATTTTTTTTTCAAAACACGTTTAGTGTGATGAGTCGATCGACCCACCATACATACGCTCATAAGATTTTCAATATAGTTAAGGTCAGTGTGAGCTTATTTATACATATTTGAATTTCAAAATTTTGTGACAGTATAGAATTCTTAAGCATCCTGTGTATGTTTGTTAGCAAAATCCATTTTGTCAATTTTTTGCAAAATGGCGACAAGTATTAAAATTCAATCACTTATTACTCAGTAGTGTTCAATTTTGTCAAAAAGGTCTCTATACATGAAATGTTGAGAAGCCTAAAGCTCATCTAAGTAAAATATAAAAAATATATATTTTTGCTTGAAAACAAGCGATGTATCAGTTCGATCGTACCCCCATACTAGCCATTTTGAGACTTTCGGAAGAGTTAACGCTCTTAACTGCTTGGTTTCGAAGATTAAAATTTTAATTTTTAATATCGCATAGAACTAACGTGCAGCCCCTATACGTTATGTTTAAAAAAAATATATAAAATTTTTTTTCAAAATGGCGGCTATCGTAAAAATTCAAAGTGTCATAACTTTGCTAAATCAAATCCTACTGAAAAATGTCGTATGCAAAAAGTGTTTGGAATTTTATTTTGCATATAAAAGCAATTTTTAATTTTTTTTTTTTTAATAAAAACCGAGTCTTACTATATATTGACCGAGACCTCGAACGAGCTTTTATGCGACTCTGCATACAGTTAACGCTCGTATGAAGCTTCTTTTTAAGAAATTGACTTGAATTTTTTATACCAAATAGAGCTTTCAGCTATACTTACGATACTATACAAAAAAATTAAAAATTAAAAAATAAAAGTATTTTTTTTTCAAAACACGTTTAGTGTGATGAGTCGATCGACCCACCATACATACGCTCATAAGATTTTCAATATAGTTAAGGTCAGTGTGAGCTTATTTATACATATTTGAATTTCAAAATTTTGTGACAGTATAGAATTCTTAAGCATCCTGTGTATGTTTGTTAGCAAAATCCATTTTGTCAATTTTTTGCAAAATGGCGACAAGTATTAAAATTCAATCACTTATTACTCAGTAGTGTTTAATTTTGTCAAAAAGGTCTCTATACATGAAATGTTGAGAAGCCTAAAGCTCATCTAAGTAAAATATAAAAAATATATATTTTTGCTTGAAAACAAGCGATGTATCAGTTCGATCGTACCCCCATACTAGCCATTTTGAGACTTTCGGAAGAGTTAACGCTCTTAACTGCTTGGTTTCGAAGATTAAAATTTTAATTTTTAATATCGCATAGAACTAACGTGCAGCCCCTATACGTTATGTTTAAAAAAAATATATAAAATTTTTTTTCAAAATGGCGGCTATCGTAAAAATTCAAAGTGTCATTACTTTGCTAAATCAAATCCTACTGAAAAATGTCGTATGCAAAAAGTGTTTGGAATTTTATTTTGCATATAAAAGCAATTTTTAATTATTTTTTTTTTAATAAAAACCGAGTCTTACCATATATTGACCGAGACCTCGAACGAGCTTTTATGCGACTCTGCATACAGTTAACGCTCGTATGAAGCTTCTATTTAAGAAATTGACTTGAATTTTTTATACCAAATAGAGCTTTCAACTATACTTACGATACTATACAAAAAAATTAAAAATTAAAAAATAAAAGTATTTTTTTTTCAAAACACGTTTAGTGTGATGAGTCGATCGACCCACCATACATACGCTCATAAGATTTTCAATATAGTTAAGGTCAGTGTGAGCTTATTTATACATATTTGAATTTCAAAATTTTGTGACAGTATAGAATTCTTAAGCATCCTGTGTATGTTTGTTAGCAAAATCCATTTTGTCAATTTTTTGCAAAATGGCGACAAGTATTAAAATTCAATCACTTATTACTCAGTAGTGTTCAATTTTGTCAAAAAGGTCTCTATACATGAAATGTTGAGAAGCCTAAAGCTCATCTAAGTAAAATATAAAAAATATATATTTTTGCTTGAAAACAAGCGATGTATCAGTTCGATCGTACCCCCATACTAGCCATTTTGAGACTTTCGGAAGAGTTAACGCTCTTAACTGCTTGGTTTCGAAGATTTAAATTTTAATTTTTAATATCGCATAGAACTAACGTGCAGCCCCTATACGTTATGTTTAAAAAAAATATATAAATTTTTTTTTCAAAATGGCGGCTATCGTAAAAATTCAAAGTGTCATAACTTTGCTAAATCAAATCCTACTGAAAAATGTCGTATGCAAAAAGTGTTTGGAATTTTATTTTGCATATAAAAGCAATTTTTAATTATTTTTTTTTTAATAAAAACCGAGTCTTACCATATATTGACCGAGACCTCGAACGAGCTTTTATGCGACTCTGCATACAGTTAACGCTCGTATGAAGCTTCTATTTAAGAAATTGACTTGAATTTTTTATACCAAATAGAGCTTTCAACTATACTTACGATACTATACAAAAAAATTAAAAATTAAAAAATAAAAGTATTTTTTTTTCAAAACACGTTTAGTGTGATGAGTCGATCGACCCACCATACATACGCTCATAAGATTTTCAATATAGTTAAGGTCAGTGTGAGCTTATTTATACATATTTGAATTTCAAAATTTTGTGACAGTATAGAATTCTTAAGCATCCTGTGTATGTTTGTTAGCAAAATCCATTTTGTCAATTTTTTGCAAAATGGCGACAAGTATTAAAATTCAATCACTTATTACTCAGTAGTGTTCAATTTTGTCAAAAAGGTCTCTATACATGAAATGTTGAGAAGCCTAAAGCTCATCTAAGTAAAATATAAAAAATATATATTTTTGCTTGAAAACAAGCGATGTATCAGTTCGATCGTACCCCCATACTAGCCATTTTAAGACTTTCGGAAGAGTTAACGCTCTTAACTGCTTGGTTTCGAAGATTAAAATTTTAATTTTTAATATCGCATAGAACTAACGTGCAGCCCCTATACGTTATGTTTAAAAAAAATATATAAAATTTTTTTTCAAAATGGCGGCTATCGTAAAAATTCAAAGTGTCATAACTTTGCTAAATCAAATCCTACTGAAAAATGTCGTATGCAAAAAGTGTTTGGAATTTTATTTTGCATATAAAAGCAATTTTTAATTATTTTTTTTTTAATAAAAACCGAGTCTTACCATATATTGACCGAGACCTCGAACGAGCTTTTATGCGACTCTGCATACAGTTAACGCTCGTATGAAGCTTCTATTTAAGAAATTGACTTGAATTTTTTATACCAAATAGAGCTTTCAACTATACTTACGATACTATACAAAAAAATTAAAAATTAAAAAATAAAAGTATTTTTTTTTCAAAACACGTTTAGTGTGATGAGTCGATCGACCCACCATACATACGCTCATAAGATTTTCAATATAGTTAAGGTCAGTGTGAGCTTATTTATACATATTTGAATTTCAAAATTTTGTGACAGTATAGAATTCTTAAGCATCCTGTGTATGTTTGTTAGCAAAATCCATTTTGTCAATTTTTTGCAAAATGGCGACAAGTATTAAAATTCAATCACTTATTACTCAGTAGTGTTCAATTTTGTCAAAAAGGTCTCTATACATGAAATGTTGAGAAGCCTAAAGCTCATCTAAGTAAAATATAAAAAATATATATTTTTGCTTGAAAACAAGCGATGTATCAGTTCGATCGTACCCCCATACTAGCCATTTTGAGACTTTCGGAAGAGTTAACGCTCTTAACTGCTTGGTTTCGAAAATTAAAATTTTAATTTTTAATATCGCATAGAACTAACGTGCAGCCCCTATACGTTATGTTTAAAAAAAATATATAAAATTTTTTTTCAAAATGGCGGCTATCGTAAAAATTCAAAGTGTCATAACTTTGCTAAATCAAATCCTACTGAAAAATGTCGTATGCAAAAAGTGTTTGGAATTTTATTTTGCATATAAAAGCAATTTTTAATTATTTTTTTTTTAATAAAAACCGAGTCTTACCATATATTGACCGAGACCTCGAACGAGCTTTTATGCGACTCTGCATACAGTTAACGCTCGTATGAAGCTTCTATTTAAGAAATTGACTTGAATTTTTTATACCAAATAGAGCTTTCAACTATACTTACGATACTATACAAAAAAATTAAAAATTAAAAAATAAAAGTATTTTTTTTTCAAAACACGTTTAGTGTGATGAGTCGATCGACCCACCATACATACGCTCATAAGATTTTCAATATAGTTAAGGTCAGTGTGAGCTTATTTATACATATTTGAATTTCAAAATTTTGTGACAGTATAGAATTCTTAAGCATCCTGTGTATGTTTGTTAGCAAAATCCATTTTGTCAATTTTTTGCAAAATGGCGACAAGTATTAAAATTCAATCACTTATTACTCAGTAGTGTTCAATTTTGTCAAAAAGGTCTCTATACATGAAATGTTGAGAAGCCTAAAGCTCATCTAAGTAAAATATAAAAAATATATATTTTTGCTTGAAAACAAGCGATGTATCAGTTCGATCGTACCCCCATACTAGCCATTTTGAGACTTTCGGAAGAGTTAACGCTCTTAACTGCTTGGTTTCGAAGATTAAAATTTTAATTTTTAATATCGCATAGAACTAACGTGCAGCCCCTATACGTTATGTTTAAAAAAAATATATAAATTTTTTTTTCAAAATGGCGGCTATCGTAAAAATTCAAAGTGTCATAACTTTGCTAAATCAAATCCTACTGAAAAATGTCGTATGCAAAAAGTGTTTGGAATTTTATTTTGCATATAAAAGCAATTTTTAATTATTTTTTTTTTAATAAAAACCGAGTCTTACCATATATTGACCGAGACCTCGAACGAGCTTTTATGCGACTCTGCATACAGTTAACGCTCGTATGAAGCTTCTATTTAAGAAATTGACTTGAATTTTTTATACCAAATAGAGCTTTCAACTATACTTACGATACTATACAAAAAAATTAAAAATTAAAAAATAAAAGTATTTTTTTTTCAAAACACGTTTAGTGTGATGAGTCGATCGACCCACCATACATACGCTCATAAGATTTTCAATATAGTTAAGGTCAGTGTGAGCTTATTTATACATATTTGAATTTCAAAATTTTGTGACAGTATAGAATTCTTAAGCATCCTGTGTATGTTTGTTAGCAAAATCCATTTTGTCAATTTTTTGCAAAATGGCGACAAGTATTAAAATTCAATCACTTATTACTCAGTAGTGTTCAATTTTGTCAAAAAGGTCTCTATACATGAAATGTTGAGAAGCCTAAAGCTCATCTAAGTAAAATATAAAAAATATATATTTTTGCTTGAAAACAAGCGATGTATCAGTTCGATCGTACCCCCATACTAGCCATTTTGAGACTTTCGGAAGAGTTAACGCTCTTAACTGCTTGGTTTCGAAGATTAAAATTTTAATTTTTAATATCGCATAGAACTAACGTGCAGCCCCTATACGTTATGTTTAAAAAAAATATATAAAATTTTTTTTCAAAATGGCGGCTATCGTAAAAATTCAAAGTGTCATAACTTTGCTAAATCAAATCCTACTGAAAAATGTCGTATGCAAAAAGTGTTTGGAATTTTATTTTGCATATAAAAGCAATTTTTAATTATTTTTTTTTTAATAAAAACCGAGTCTTACCATATATTGACCGAGACCTCGAACGAGCTTTTATGCGACTCTGCATACAGTTAACGCTCGTATGAAGCTTCTATTTAGGAAATTGACTTGAATTTTTTATACCAAATAGAGCTTTCAACTATACTTACGATACTATACAAAAAAATTAAAAATTAAAAAATAAAAGTATTTTTTTTTCAAAACACGTTTAGTGTGATGAGTCGATCGACCCACCATACATACGCTCATAAGATTTTCAATATAGTTAAGGTCAGTGTGAGCTTATTTATACATATTTGAATTTCAAAATTTTGTGACAGTATAGAATTCTTAAGCATCCTGTGTATGTTTGTTAGCAAAATCCATTTTGTCAATTTTTTGCAAAATGGCGACAAGTATTAAAATTCAATCACTTATTACTCAGTAGTGTTCAATTTTGTCAAAAAGGTCTCTATACATGAAATGTTGAGAAGCCTAAAGCTCATCTAAGTAAAATATAAAAAATATATATTTTTGCTTGAAAACAAGCGATGTATCAGTTCGATCGTACCCCCATACTAGCCATTTTGAGACTTTCGGAAGAGTTAACGCTCTTAACTGCTTGGTTTCGAAGATTAAAATTTTAATTTTTAATATCGCATAGAACTAACGTGCAGCCCCTATACGTTATGTTTAAAAAAAATATATAAAATTTTTTTTCAAAATGGCGGCTATCGTAAAAATTCAAAGTGTCATAACTTTGCTAAATCAAATCCTACTGAAAAATGTCGTATGCAAAAAGTGTTTGGAATTTTATTTTGCATATAAAAGCAATTTTTAATTATTTTTTTTTTAATAAAAACCGAGTCTTACCATATATTGACCGAGACCTCGAACGAGCTTTTATGCGACTCTGCATACAGTTAACGCTCGTATGAAGCTTCTATTTAAGAAATTGACTTGAATTTTTTATACCAAATAGAGCTTTCAACTATACTTACGATACTATACAAAAAAATTAAAAATTAAAAAATAAAAGTATTTTTTTTTCAAAACACGTTTAGTGTGATGAGTCGATCGACCCACCATACATACGCTCATAAGATTTTCAATATAGTTAAGGTCAGTGTGAGCTTATTTATACATATTTGAATTTCAAAATTTTGTGACAGTATAGAATTCTTAAGCATCCTGTGTATGTTTGTTAGCAAAATCCATTTTGTCAATTTTTTGCAAAATGGCGACAAGTATTAAAATTCAATCACTTATTACTCAGTAGTGTTCAATTTTGTCAAAAAGGTCTCTATACATGAAATGTTGAGAAGCCTAAAGCTCATCTAAGTAAAATATAAAAAATATATATTTTTGCTTGAAAACAAGCGATGTATCAGTTCGATCGTACCCCCATACTAGCCATTTTGAGACTTTCGGAAGAGTTAACGCTCTTAACTGCTTGGTTTCGAAGATTAAAATTTTAATTTTTAATATCGCATAGAACTAACGTGCAGCCCCTATACGTTATGTTTAAAAAAATATATAAAATTTTTTTTCAAAATGGCGGCTATCGTAAAAATTCAAAGTGTCATAACTTTGCTAAATCAAATCCTACTGAAAAATGTCGTATGCAAAAAGTGTTTGGAATTTTATTTTGCATATAAAAGCAATTTTTAATTATTTTTTTTTTAATAAAAACCGAGTCTTACCATATATTGACCGAGACCTCGAACGAGCTTTTATGCGACTCTGCATACAGTTAACGCTCGTATGAAGCTTCTATTTAAGAAATTGACTTGAATTTTTTATACCAAATAGAGCTTTCAACTATACTTACGATACTATACAAAAAAATTAAAAATTAAAAAATAAAAGTATTTTTTTTTCAAAACACGTTTAGTGTGATGAGTCGATCGACCCACCATACATACGCTCATAAGATTTTCAATATAGTTAAGGTCAGTGTGAGCTTATTTATACATATTTGAATTTCAAAATTTTGTGACAGTATAGAATTCTTAAGCATCCTGTGTATGTTTGTTAGCAAAATCCATTTTGTCAATTTTTTGCAAAATGGCGACAAGTATTAAAATTCAATCACTTATTACTCAGTAGTGTTCAATTTTGTCAAAAAGGTCTCTATACATGAAATGTTGAGAAGCCTAAAGCTCATCTAAGTAAAATATAAAAAATATATATTTTTGCTTGAAAACAAGCGATGTATCAGTTCGATCGTACCCCCATACTAGCCATTTTGAGACTTTCGGAAGAGTTAACGCTCTTAACTGCTTGGTTTCGAAGATTAAAATTTTAATTTTTAATATCGCATAGAACTAACGTGCAGCCCCTATACGTTATGTTTAAAAAAAATATATAAAATTTTTTTTCAAAATGGCGGCTATCGTGAAAATTCAAAGTGTCATAACTTTGTTAAATCAAATCCTACTGAAAAATGTCGTATGCAAAAAGTGTTTGGAATTTTATTTTGCATATAAAAGCAATTTTTAATTATTTTTTTTTTAATAAAAACCGAGTCTTACCATATATTGACCGAGACCTCGAACGAGCTTTTATGCGACTCTGCATACAGTTAACGCTCGTATGAAGCTTCTATTTAAGAAATTGACTTGAATTTTTTATACCAAATAGAGCTTTCAACTATACTTACGATACTATACAAAAAAATTAAAAATTAAAAAATAAAAGTATTTTTTTTTCAAAACACGTTTAGTGTGATGAGTCAATCGACCCACCATACATACGCTCATAAGATTTTCAATATAGTTAAGGTCAGTGTGAGCTTATTTATACATATTTGAATTTTAAAATTTTGTGACAGTATAGAATTTTTAAGCATCCTGTGTATGTTTGTTAGCAAAATCCATTTTGTCAATTTTTTGCAAAATGGCGACAAGTATTAAAATTCAATCACTTATTACTCAGTAGTGTTCAATTTTGTCAAAAAGGTCTCTATACATGAAATGTTGAGAAGCCTAAAGCTCATCTAAGTAAAATATAAAAAATATATATTTTTGCTTGAAAACAAGCGATGTATCAGTTCGATCGTACCCCCATACTAGCCATTTTGAGACTTTCGGAAGAGTTAACGCTCTTAACTGCTTGGTTTCGAAGATTAAAATTTTAATTTTTAATATCGCATAGAACTAACGTGCAGCCCCTATACGTTATGTTTAAAAAAAATATATAAAATTTTTTTTCAAAATGGCGGCTATCGTAAAAATTCAAAGTGTCATAACTTTGCTAAATCAAATCCTACTGAAAAATGTCGTATGCAAAAAGTGTTTGGAATTTTATTTTGCATATAAAAGCAATTTTTAATTATTTTTTTTTTAATAAAAACCGAGTCTTACCATATATTGACCGAGACCTCGAACGAGCTTTTATGCGACTCTGCATACAGTTAACGCTCGTATGAAGCTTCTATTTAAGAAATTGACTTGAATTTTTTATACCAAATAGAGCTTTCAACTATACTTACGATACTATACAAAAAAATTAAAAATTAAAAAATAAAAGTATTTTTTTTTCAAAACACGTTTAGTGTGATGAGTCGATCGACCCACCATACATACGCTCATAAGATTTTTAATATAGTTAAGGTCAGTGTGAGCTTATTTATACATATTTGAATTTCAAAATTTTGTGACAGTATAGAATTCTCAAGCATCCTGTGTATGTTTGTTAGCAAAATCCATTTTGTCAATTTTTTGCAAAATGGCGACAAGTATTAAAATTCAATCACTTATTACTCAGTAGTGTTCAATTTTGTCAAAAAGGTCTCTATACATGAAATGTTGAGAAGCCTAAAGCTCATCTAAGTAAAATATAAAAAATATATATTTTTGCTTGAAAACAAGCGATGTATCAGTTCGATCGTACCCCCATACTAGCCATTTTGAGACTTTCGGAAGAGTTAACGCTCTTAACTGCTTGGTTTCGAAGATTAAAATTTTAATTTTTAATATCGCATAGAACTAACGTGCAGCCCCTATACGTTATGTTTAAAAAAAATATATAAAATTTTTTTTCAAAATGGCGGCTATCGTAAAAATTCAAAGTGTCATAACTTTGCTAAATCAAATCCTACTGAAAAATGTCGTATGCAAAAAGTGTTTGGAATTTTATTTTGCATATAAAAGCAATTTTTAATTATTTTTTTTTTAATAAAAACCGAGTCTTACCATATATTGACCGAGACCTCGAACGAGCTTTTATGCGACTCTGCATACAGTTAACGCTCGTATGAAGCTTCTATTTAAGAAATTGACTTGAATTTTTTATACCAAATAGAGCTTTCAACTATACTTACGATACTATACAAAAAAATTAAAAATTAAAAAATAAAAGTATTTTTTTTTCAAAACACGTTTAGTGTGATGAGTCGATCGACCCACCATACATACGCTCATAAGATTTTCAATATAGTTAAGGTCAGTGTGAGCTTATTTATACATATTTGAATTTCAAAATTTTGTGACAGTATAGAATTCTCAAGCATCCTGTGTATGTTTGTTAGCAAAATCCATTTTGTCAATTTTTTGCAAAATGGCGACAAGTATTAAAATTCAATCACTTATTACTCAGTAGTGTTCAATTTTGTCAAAAAGGTCTCTATACATGAAATGTTGAGAAGCCTAAAGCTCATCTAAGTAAAATATAAAAAATATATATTTTTGCTTGAAAACAAGCGATGTATCAGTTCGATCGTACCCCCATACTAGCCATTTTGAGACTTTCGGAAGAGTTAACGCTCTTAACTGCTTGGTTTCGAAGATTAAAATTTTAATTTTTAATATCGCATAGAACTAACGTGCAGCCCCTATACGTTATGTTTAAAAAAAATATATAAATTTTTTTTTCAAAATGGCGGCTATCGTAAAAATTCAAAGTGTCATAACTTTGCTAAATCAAATCCTACTGAAAAATGTCGTATGCAAAAAGTGTTTGGAATTTTATTTTGCATATAAAAGCAATTTTTAATTATTTTTTTTTTAATAAAAACCGAGTCTTACCATATATTGACCGAGACCTCGAACGAGCTTTTATGCGACTCTGCATACAGTTAACGCTCGTATGAAGCTTCTATTTAATAAATTGACTTGAATTTTTTATACCAAATAGAGCTTTCAACTATACTTACGATACTATACAAAAAAATTAAAAATTAAAAAATAAAAGTATTTTTTTTTCAAAACACGTTTAGTGTGATGAGTCGATCGACCCACCATACATACGCTCATAAGATTTTCAATATAGTTAAGGTCAGTGTGAGCTTATTTATACATATTTGAATTTCAAAATTTTGTGACAGTATAGAATTCTTAAGCATCCTGTGTATGTTTGTTAGCAAAATCCATTTTGTCAATTTTTTGCAAAATGGCGACAAGTATTAAAATTCAATCACTTATTACTCAGTAGTGTTCAATTTTGTCAAAAAGGTCTCTATACATGAAATGTTGAGAAGCCTAAAGCTCATCTAAGTAAAATATAAAAAATATATATTTTTGCTTGAAAACAAGCGATGTATCAGTTCGATCGTACCCCCATACTAGCCATTTTGAGACTTTCGGAAGAGTTAACGCTCTTAACTGCTTGGTTTCGAAGATTAAAATTTTAATTTTTAATATCGCATAGAACTAACGTGCAGCCCCTATAGGTTATGTTTAAAAAAAATATATAAATTTTTTTTTCAAAATGGCGGCTATCGTAAAAATTCAAAGTGTCATAACTTTGCTAAATCAAATCCTACTGAAAAATGTCGTATGCAAAAAGTGTTTGGAATTTTATTTTGCATATAAAAGCAATTTTTAATTATTTTTTTTTAATAAAAACCGAGTCTTACCATATATTGACCGAGACCTCGAACGAGCTTTTATGCGACTCTGCATACAGTTAACGCTCGTATGAAGCTTCTATTTAAGAAATTGACTTGAATTTTTTATACCAAATAGAGCTTTCAACTATACTTACGATACTATACAAAAAAATTAAAAATTAAAAAATAAAAGTATTTTTTTTTCAAAACACGTTTAGTGTGATGAGTCGATCGACCCACCATACATACGCTCATAAGATTTTCAATATAGTTAAGGTCAGTGTGAGCTTATTTATACATATTTGAATTTCAAAATTTTGTGACAGTATAGAATTCTTAAGCATCCTGTGTATGTTTGTTAGCAAAATCCATTTTGTCAATTTTTTGCAAAATGGCGACAAGTATTAAAATTCAATCACTTATTACTCAGTAGTGTTCAATTTTGTCAAAAAGGTCTCTATACATGAAATGTTGAGAAGCCTAAAGCTCATCTAAGTAAAATATAAAAAATATATATTTTTGCTTGAAAACAAGCGATGTATCAGTTCGATCGTACCCCCATACTAGCCATTTTGAGACTTTCGGAAGAGTTAACGCTCTTAACTGCTTGGTTTCGAAGATTAAAATTTTAATTTTTAATATCGCATAGAACTAACGTGCAGCCCCTATACGTTATGTTTAAAAAAAATATATAAAATTTTTTTTCAAAATGGCGGCTATCGTAAAAATTCAAAGTGTCATAACTTTGCTAAATCAAATCCTACTGAAAAATGTCGTATGCAAAAAGTGTTTGGCATTTTATTTTGCATATAAAAGCAATTTTTAATTATTTTTTTTTTAATAAAAACCGAGTCTTACCATATATTGACCGAGACCTCGAACGAGCTTTTATGCGACTCTGCATACAGTTAACGCTCGTATGAAGCTTCTATTTAAGAAATTGACTTGAATTTTTTATACCAAATAGAGCTTTCAACTATACTTACGATACTATACAAAAAAATTAAAAATTAAAAAATAAAAGTATTTTTTTTTCAAAACACGTTTAGTGTGATGAGTCGATCGACCCACCATACATACGCTCATAAGATTTTTAATATAGTTAAGGTCAGTGTAAGCTTATTTATACATATTTGAATTTCAAAATTTTGTGACAGTATAGAATTCTTAAGCATCCTGTGTATGTTTGTTAGCAAAATCCATTTTGTCAATTTTTTGCAAAATGGCGACAAGTATTAAAATTCAATCACTTATTACTCAGTAGTGTTCAATTTTGTCAAAAAGGTCTCTATACATGAAATGTTGAGAAGCCTAAAGCTCATCTAAGTAAAATATAAAAAATATATATTTTTGCTTGAAAACAAGCGATGTATCAGTTCGATCGTACCCCCATACTAGCCATTTTGAGACTTTCGGAAGAGTTAACGCTCTTAACTGCTTGGTTTCGAAGATTAAAATTTTAATTTTTAATATCGCATAGAACTAACGTGCAGCCCCTATACGTTATGTTTAAAAAAAATATATAAAATTTTTTTTCAAAATGGCGGCTATCGTAAAAATTCAAAGTGTCATAACTTTGCTAAATCAAAATTTACTGAAAAATGTCGTATGCAAAAAGTGTTTGGAATTTTATTTTGCATATAAAAGCAATTTTTAATTATTTTTTTTTTTAATAAAAACCGAGTCTTACCATATATTGACCGAGACCTCGAACGAGCTTTTATGCGACTCTGCATACAGTTAACGCTCGTATGAAGCTTCTATTTAAGAAATTGACTTGAATTTTTTATACCAAATAGAGCTTTCAACTATACTTACGATACTATACAAAAAAATTAAAAATTAAAAAATAAAAGTATTTTTTTTTCAAAACACGTTTAGTGTGATGAGTCGATCGACCCACCATACATACGCTCATAAGATTTTTAATATAGTTAAGGTCAGTGTGAGCTTATTTATACATATTTGAATTTCAAAATTTTGTGACAGTATAGAATTCTCAAGCATCCTGTGTATGTTTGTTAGCAAAATCCATTTTGTCAATTTTTTGCAAAATGGCGACAAGTATTAAAATTCAATCACTTATTACTCAGTAGTGTTCAATTTTGTCAAAAAGGTCTCTATACATGAAATGTTGAGAAGCCTAAAGCTCATCTAAGTAAAATATAAAAAATATATATTTTTGCTTGAAAACAAGCGATGTATCAGTTCGATCGTACCCCCATACTAGCCATTTTGAGACTTTCGGAAGAGTTAACGCTCTTAACTGCTTGGTTTCGAAGATTAAAATTTTAATTTTTAATATCGCATAGAACTAACGTGCAGCCCCTATACGTTATGTTTAAAAAAAATATATAAAATTTTTTTTCAAAATGGCGGCTATCGTAAAAATTCAAAGTGTCATAACTTTGCTAAATCAAATCCTACTGAAAAATGTCGTATGCAAAAAGTGTTTGGAATTTTATTTTGCATATAAAAGCAATTTTTAATTATTTTTTTTTTAATAAAAACCGAGTCTTACCATATATTGACCGAGACCTCGAACGAGCTTTTATGCGACTCTGCATACAGTTAACGCTCGTATGAAGCTTCTATTTAAGAAATTGACTTGAATTTTTTATACCAAATAGAGCTTTCAACTATACTTACGATACTATACAAAAAAATTAAAAATTAAAAAATAAAAGTATTTTTTTTTCAAAACACGTTTAGTGTGATGAGTCGATCGACCCACCATACATACGCTCATAAGATTTTCAATATAGTTAAGGTCAGTGTGAGCTTATTTATACATATTTGAATTTCAAAATTTTGTGACAGTATAGAATTCTCAAGCATCCTGTGTATGTTTGTTAGCAAAATCCATTTTGTCAATTTTTTGCAAAATGGCGACAAGTATTAAAATTCAATCACTTATTACTCAGTAGTGTTCAATTTTGTCAAAAAGGTCTCTATACATGAAATGTTGAGAAGCCTAAAGCTCATCTAAGTAAAATATAAAAAATATATATTTTTGCTTGAAAACAAGCGATGTATCAGTTCGATCGTACCCCCATACTAGCCATTTTGAGACTTTCGGAAGAGTTAACGCTCTTAACTGCTTGGTTTCGAAGATTAAAATTTTAATTTTTAATATCGCATAGAACTAACGTGCAGCCCCTATACGTTATGTTTAAAAAAAATATATAAAATTTTTTTTCAAAATGGCGGCTATCGTAAAAATTCAAAGTGTCATAACTTTGCTAAATCAAATCCTACTGAAAAATGTCGTATGCAAAAAGTGTTTGGAATTTTATTTTGCATATAAAAGCAATTTTTAATTATTTTTTTTTTAATAAAAACCGAGTCTTACCATATATTGACCGAGACCTCGAACGAGCTTTTATGCGACTCTGCATACAGTTAACGCTCGTATGAAGCTTCTATTTAATAAATTGACTTGAATTTTTTATACCAAATAGAGCTTTCAACTATACTTACGATACTATACAAAAAAATTAAAAATTAAAAAATAAAAGTATTTTTTTTTCAAAACACGTTTAGTGTGATGAGTCGATCGACCCACCATACATACGCTCATAAGATTTTCAATATAGTTAAGGTCAGTGTGAGCTTATTTATACATATTTGAATTTCAAAATTTTGTGACAGTATAGAATTCTTAAGCATCCTGTGTATGTTTGTTAGCAAAATCCATTTTGTCAATTTTTTGCAAAATGGCGACAAGTATTAAAATTCAATCACTTATTACTCAGTAGTGTTCAATTTTGTCAAAAAGGTCTCTATACATGAAATGTTGAGAAGCCTAAAGCTCATCTAAGTAAAATATAAAAAATATATATTTTTGCTTGAAAACAAGCGATGTATCAGTTCGATCGTACCCCCATACTAGCCATTTTGAGACTTTCGGAAGAGTTAACGCTCTTAACTGCTTGGTTTCGAAGATTAAAATTTTAATTTTTAATATCGCATAGAACTAACGTGCAGCCCCTATAGGTTATGTTTAAAAAAAATATATAAAATTTTTTTTCAAAATGGCGGCTATCGTAAAAATTCAAAGTGTCATAACTTTGCTAAATCAAATCCTACTGAAAAATGTCGTATGCAAAAAGTGTTTGGAATTTTATTTTGCATATAAAAGCAATTTTTAATTATTTTTTTTTAATAAAAACCGAGTCTTACCATATATTGACCGAGACCTCGAACGAGCTTTTATGCGACTCTGCATACAGTTAACGCTCGTATGAAGCTTCTATTTAAGAAATTGACTTGAATTTTTTATACCAAATAGAGCTTTCAACTATACTTACGATACTATACAAAAAAATTAAAAATTAAAAAATAAAAGTATTTTTTTTTCAAAACACGTTTAGTGTGATGAGTCGATCGACCCACCATACATACGCTCATAAGATTTTCAATATAGTTAAGGTCAGTGTGAGCTTATTTATACATATTTGAATTTCAAAATTTTGTGACAGTATAGAATTCTTAAGCATCCTGTGTATGTTTGTTAGCAAAATCCATTTTGTCAATTTTTTGCAAAATGGCGACAAGTATTAAAATTCAATCACTTATTACTCAGTAGTGTTCAATTTTGTCAAAAAGGTCTCTATACATGAAATGTTGAGAAGCCTAAAGCTCATCTAAGTAAAATATAAAAAATATATATTTTTGCTTGAAAACAAGCGATGTATCAGTTCGATCGTACCCCCATACTAGCCATTTTGAGACTTTCGGAAGAGTTAACGCTCTTAACTGCTTGGTTTCGAAGATTAAAATTTTAATTTTTAATATCGCATAGAACTAACGTGCAGCCCCTATACGTTATGTTTAAAAAAAATATATAAAATTTTTTTTCAAAATGGCGGCTATCGTAAAAATTCAAAGTGTCATAACTTTGCTAAATCAAATCCTACTGAAAAATGTCGTATGCAAAAAGTGTTTGGAATTTTATTTTGCATATAAAAGCAATTTTTAATTATTTTTTTTTTAATAAAAACCGAGTCTTACCATATATTGACCGAGACCTCGAACGAGCTTTTATGCGACTCTGCATACAGTTAACGCTCGTATGAAGCTTCTATTTAAGAAATTGACTTGAATTTTTTATACCAAATAGAGCTTTCAACTATACTTACGATACTATACAAAAAAATTAAAAATTAAAAAATAAAAGTATTTTTTTTTCAAAACACGTTTAGTGTGATGAGTCGATCGACCCACCATACATACGCTCATAAGATTTTTAATATAGTTAAGGTCAGTGTGAGCTTATTTATACATATTTGAATTTCAAAATTTTGTGACAGTATAGAATTCTTAAGCATCCTGTGTATGTTTGTTAGCAAAATCCATTTTGTCAATTTTTTGCAAAATGGCGACAAGTATTAAAATTCAATCACTTATTACTCAGTAGTGTTCAATTTTGTCAAAAAGGTCTCTATACATGAAATGTTGAGAAGCCTAAAGCTCATCTAAGTAAAATATAAAAAATATATATTTTTGCTTGAAAACAAGCGATGTATCAGTTCGATCGTACCCCCATACTAGCCATTTTGAGACTTTCGGAAGAGTTAACGCTCTTAACTGCTTGGTTTCGAAGATTAAAATTTTAATTTTTAATATCGCATAGAACTAACGTGCAGCCCCTATACGTTATGTTTAAAAAAAATATATAAAATTTTTTTTCAAAATGGCGGCTATCGTAAAAATTCAAAGTGTCATAACTTTGCTAAATCAAAATTTACTGAAAAATGTCGTATGCAAAAAGTGTTTGGAATTTTATTTTGCATATAAAAGCAATTTTTAATTATTTTTTTTTTTAATAAAAACCGAGTCTTACCATATATTGACCGAGACCTCGAACGAGCTTTTATGCGACTCTGCATACAGTTAACGCTCGTATGAAGCTTCTATTTAAGAAATTGACTTGAATTTTTTATACCAAATAGAGCTTTCAACTATACTTACGATACTATACAAAAAAATTAAAAATTAAAAAATAAAAGTATTTTTTTTTCAAAACACGTTTAGTGTGATGAGTCGATCGACCCACCATACATACGCTCATAAGATTTTCAATATAGTTAAGGTCAGTGTGAGCTTATTTATACATATTTGAATTTCAAAATTTTGTGACAGTATAGAATTCTTAAGCATCCTGTGTATGTTTGTTAGCAAAATCCATTTTGTCAATTTTTTGCAAAATGGCGACAAGTATTAAAATTCAATCACTTATTACTCAGTAGTGTTCAATTTTGTCAAAAAGGTCTCTATACATGAAATGTTGAGAAGCCTAAAGCTCATCTAAGTAAAATATAAAAAATATATATTTTTGCTTGAAAACAAGCGATGTATCAGTTCGATCGTACCCCCATACTAGCCATTTTGAGACTTTCGGAAGAGTTAACGCTCTTAACTGCTTGGTTTCGAAGATTAAAATTTTAATTTTTAATATCGCATAGAACTAACGTGCAGCCCCTATACGTTATGTTTAAAAAAAATATATAAAATTTTTTTTCAAAATGGCGGCTATCGTAAAAATTCAAAGTGTCATAACTTTGCTAAATCAAAATTTACTGAAAAATGTCGTATGCAAAAAGTGTTTGGAATTTTATTTTGCATATAAAAGCAATTTTTAATTATTTTTTTTTTTAATAAAAACCGAGTCTTACCATATATTGACCGAGACCTCGAACGAGCTTTTATGCGACTCTGCATACAGTTAACGCTCGTATGAAGCTTCTATTTAAGAAATTGACTTGAATTTTTTATACCAAATAGAGCTTTCAACTATACTTACGATACTATACAAAAAAATTAAAAATTAAAAAATAAAAGTATTTTTTTTTCAAAACACGTTTAGTGTGATGAGTCGATCGACCCACCATACATACGCTCATAAGATTTTCAATATAGTTAAGGTCAGTGTGAGCTTATTTATACATATTTGAATTTCAAAATTTTGTGACAGTATAGAATTCTTAAGCATCCTGTGTATGTTTGTTAGCAAAATCCATTTTGTCAATTTTTTGCAAAATGGCGACAAGTATTAAAATTCAATCACTTATTACTCAGTAGTGTTGAATTTTGTCAAAAAGGTCTCTATACATGAAATGTTGAGAAGCCTAAAGCTCATCTAAGTAAAATATAAAAAATATATATTTTTGCTTGAAAACAAGCGATGTATCAGTTCGATCGTACCCCCATACTAGCCATTTTGAGACTTTCGGAAGAGTTAACGCTCTTAACTGCTTGGTTTCGAAGATTAAAATTTTAATTTTTAATATCGCATAGAACTAACGTGCAGCCCCTATACGTTATGTTTAAAAAAAATATATAAAATTTTTTTTCAAAATGGCGGCTATCGTAAAAATTCAAAGTGTCATAACTTTGCTAAATCAAATCCTACTGAAAAATGTCGTATGCAAAAAGTGTTTGGAATTTTATTTTGCATATAAAAGCAATTTTTAATTATTTTTTTTTAATAAAAACCGAGTCTTACCATATATTGACCGAGACCTCGAACGAGCTTTTATGCGACTCTGCATACAGTTAACGCTCGTATGAAGCTTCTATTTAAGAAATTGACTTGAATTTTTTATACCAAATAGAGCTTTCAACTATACTTACGATACTATACAAAAAAATTAAAAATTAAAAAATAAAAGTATTTTTTTTTCAAAACACGTTTAGTGTGATGAGTCGATCGACCCACCATACATACGCTCATAAGATTTTCAATATAGTTAAGGTCAGTGTGAGCTTATTTATACATATTTGAATTTCAAAATTTTGTGACAGTATAGAATTCTTAAGCATCCTGTGTATGTTTGTTAGCAAAATCCATTTTGTCAATTTTTTGCAAAATGGCGACAAGTATTAAAATTCAATCACTTATTACTCAGTAGTGTTCAATTTTGTCAAAAAGGTCTCTATACATGAAATGTTGAGAAGCCTAAAGCTCATCTAAGTAAAATATAAAAAATATATATTTTTGCTTGAAAACAAGCGATGTATCAGTTCGATCGTACCCCCATACTAGCCATTTTGAGACTTTCGGAAGAGTTAACGCTCTTAACTGCTTGGTTTCGAAGATTAAAATTTTAATTTTTAATATCGCATAGAACTAACGTGCAGCCCCTATACGTTATGTTTAAAAAAATATATAAAATTTTTTTTCAAAATGGCGGCTATCGTAAAAATTCAAAGTGTCATAACTTTGCTAAATCAAATCCTACTGAAAAATGTCGTATGCAAAAAGTGTTTGGAATTTTATTTTGCATATAAAAGCAATTTTTAATTATTTTTTTTTTAATAAAAACCGAGTCTTACCATATATTGACCGAGACCTCGAACGAGCTTTTATGCGACTCTGCATACAGTTAACGCTCGTATGAAGCTTCTATTTAAGAAATTGACTTGAATTTTTTATACCAAATAGAGCTTTCAACTATACTTACGATACTATACAAAAAAATTAAAAATTAAAAAATAAAAGTATTTTTTTTTCAAAACACGTTTAGTGTGATGAGTCGATCGACCCACCATACATACGCTCATAAGATTTTCAATATAGTTAAGGTCAGTGTGAGCTTATTTATACATATTTGAATTTCAAAATTTTGTGACAGTATAGAATTCTTAAGCATCCTGTGTATGTTTGTTAGCAAAATCCATTTTGTCAATTTTTTGCAAAATGGCGACAAGTATTAAAATTCAATCACTTATTACTCAGTAGTGTTCAATTTTGTCAAAAAGGTCTCTATACATGAAATGTTGAGAAGCCTAAAGCTCATCTAAGTAAAATATAAAAAATATATATTTTTGCTTGAAAACAAGCGATGTATCAGTTCGATCGTACCCCCATACTAGCCATTTTGAGACTTTCGGAAGAGTTAACGCTCTTAACTGCTTGGTTTCGAAGATTAAAATTTTAATTTTTAATATCGCATAGAACTAACGTGCAGCCCCTATACGTTATGTTTAAAAAAAATATATAAAATTTTTTTTCAAAATGGCGGCTATCGTAAAAATTCAAAGTGTCATAACTTTGCTAAATCAAATCCTACTGAAAAATGTCGTATGCAAAAAGTGTTTGGAATTTTATTTTGCATATAAAAGCAATTTTTAATTATTTTTTTTTTAATAAAAACCGAGTCTTACCATATATTGACCGAGACCTCGAACGAGCTTTTATGCGACTCTGCATACAGTTAACGCTCGTATGAAGCTTCTATTTAAGAAATTGACTTGAATTTTTTATACCAAATAGAGCTTTCAACTATACTTACGATACTATACAAAAAAATTAAAAATTAAAAAATAAAAGTATTTTTTTTTCAAAACACGTTTAGTGTGATGAGTCGATCGACCCACCATACATACGCTCATAAGATTTTCAATATAGTTAAGGTCAGTGTGAGCTTATTTATACATATTTGAATTTCAAAATTTTGTGACAGTATAGAATTCTTAAGCATCCTGTGTATGTTTGTTAGCAAAATCCATTTTGTCAATTTTTTGCAAAATGGCGACAAGTATTAAAATTCAATCACTTATTACTCAGTAGTGTTCAATTTTGTCAAAAAGGTCTCTATACATGAAAAGTTGAGAAGCCTAAAGCTCATCTAAGTAAAATATAAAAAATATATATTTTTGCTTGAAAACAAGCGATGTATCAGTTCGATCGTACCCCCATACTAGCCATTTTGAGACTTTCGGAAGAGTTAACGCTCTTAACTGCTTGGTTTCGAAGATTAAAATTTTAATTTTTAATATCGCATAGAACTAACGTGCAGCCCCTATACGTTATGTTTAAAAAAAATATATAAAATTTTTTTTCAAAATGGCGGCTATCGTAAAAATTCAAAGTGTCATTACTTTGCTAAATCAAATCCTACTGAAAAATGTCGTATGCAAAAAGTGTTTGGAATTTTATTTTGCATATAAAAGCAATTTTTAATTATTTTTTTTTTTTTAATAAAAACCGAGTCTTACCATATATTGACCGAGACCTCGAACGAGCTTTTATGCGACTCTGCATACAGTTAACGCTCGTATGAAGCTTCTATTTAAGAAATTGACTTGAATTTTTTATACCAAATAGAGCTTTCAACTATACTTACGATACTATACAAAAAAATTAAAAATTAAAATATAAAAGTATTTTTTTTTCAAAACACGTTTAGTGTGATGAGTCGATCGACCCACCATACATACGCTCATAAGATTTTCAATATAGTTAAGGTCAGTGTGAGCTTATTTATACATATTTGAATTTCAAAATTTTGTGACAGTATAGAATTCTTAAGCATCCTGTGTATGTTTGTTAGCAAAATCCATTTTGTCAATTTTTTGCAAAATGGCGACAAGTATTAAAATTCAATCACTTATTACTCAGTAGTGTTCAATTTTGTCAAAAAGGTCTCTATACATGAAATGTTGAGAAGCCTAAAGCTCATCTAAGTAAAATATAAAAAATATATATTTTTGCTTGAAAACAAGCGATGTATCAGTTCGATCGTACCCCCATACTAGCCATTTTGAGACTTTCGGAAGAGTTAACGCTCTTAACTGCTTGGTTTCGAAGATTAAAATTTTAATTTTTAATATCGCATAGAACTAACGTGCAGCCCCTATACGTTATGTTTAAAAAAAATATATAAAATTTTTTTTCAAAATGGCGGCTATCGTAAAAATTCAAAGTGTCATAACTTTGCTAAATCAAATCTTACTGAAAAATGTCGTATGCAAAAAGTGTTTGGAATTTTATTTTGCATATAAAAGCAATTTTTAATTATTTTTTTTTTAATAAAAACCGAGTCTTACCATATATTGACCGAGACCTCGAACGAGCTTTTATGCGACTCTGCATACAGTTAACGCTCGTATGAAGCTTCTATTTAATAAATTGACTTGAATTTTTTATACCAAATAGAGCTTTCAACTATACTTACGATACTATACAAAAAAATTAAAAATTAAAAAATAAAAGTATTTTTTTTTCAAAACACGTTTAGTGTGATGAGTCGATCGACCCACCATACATACGCTCATAAGATTTTCAATATAGTTAAGGTCAGTGTGAGCTTATTTATACATATTTGAATTTCAAAATTTTGTGACAGTATAGAATTCTTAAGCATCCTGTGTATGTTTGTTAGCAAAATCCATTTTGTCAATTTTTTGCAAAATGGCGACAAGTATTAAAATTCAATCACTTATTACTCAGTAGTGTTCAATTTTGTCAAAAAGGTCTCTATACATGAAATGTTGAGAAGCCTAAAGCTCATCTAAGTAAAATATAAAAAATATATATTTTTGCTTGAAAACAAGCGATGTATCAGTTCGATCGTACCCCCATACTAGCCATTTTGAGACTTTCGGAAGAGTTAACGCTCTTAACTGCTTGGTTTCGAAGATTAAAATTTTAATTTTTAATATCGCATAGAACTAACGTGCAGCCCCTATACGTTATGTTTAAAAAAATATATAAAATTTTTTTTCAAAATGGCGGCTATCGTAAAAATTCAAAGTATCATAACTTTGCTAAATCAAATCCTACTGAAAAATGTCGTATGCAAAAAGTGTTTGGAATTTTATTTTGCATATAAAAGCAATTTTTAATTATTTTTTTTTTTTTAATAAAAACCGAGTCTTACCATATATTGACCGAGACCTCGAACGAGCTTTTATGCGACTCTGCATACAGTTAACGCTCGTATGAAGCTTCTATTTAAAAAATTGACTTGAATTTTTTATACCAAATAGAGCTTTCAACTATACTTACGATACTATACAAAAAAATTAAAAATTAAAAAATAAAAGTATTTTTTTTTCAAAACACGTTTAGTGTGATGAGTCGATCGACCCACCATACATACGCTCATAAGATTTTCAATATAGTTAAGGTCAGTGTGAGCTTATTTATACATATTTGAATTTCAAAATTTTGTGACAGTATAGAATTCTTAAGCATCCTGTGTATGTTTGTTAGCAAAATCCATTTTGTCAATTTTTTGCAAAATGGCGACAAGTATTAAAATTCAATCACTTATTACTCAGTAGTGTTGAATTTTGTCAAAAAGGTCTCTATACATGAAATGTTGAGAAGCCTAAAGCTCATCTAAGTAAAATATAAAAAATATATATTTTTGCTTGAAAACAAGCGATGTATCAGTTCGATCGTACCCCCATACTAGCCATTTTGAGACTTTCGGAAGAGTTAACGCTCTTAACTGCTTGGTTTCGAAGATTAAAATTTTAATTTTTAATATCGCATAGAACTAACGTGCAGCCCCTATACGTTATGTTTAAAAAAAATATATAAAATTTTTTTTCAAAATGGCGGCTATCGTAAAAATTCAAAGTGTCATAACTTTGCTAAATCAAATCCTACTGAAAAATGTCGTATGCAAAAAGTGTTTGGAATTTTATTTTGCATATAAAAGCAATTTTTAATTATTTTTTTTTTAATAAAAACCGAGTCTTACCATATATTGACCGAGACCTCGAACGAGCTTTTATGCGACTCTGCATACAGTTAACGCTCGTATGAAGCTTCTATTTAAGAAATTGACTTGAATTTTTTATACCAAATAGAGCTTTCAACTATACTTACGATACTATACAAAAAAATTAAAAATTAAAAAATAAAAGTATTTTTTTTTCAAAACACGTTTAGTGTGATGAGTCGATCGACCCACCATACATACGCTCATAAGATTTTCAATATAGTTAAGGTCAGTGTGAGCTTATTTATACATATTTGAATTTCAAAATTTTGTGACAGTATAGAATTCTTAAGCATCCTGTGTATGTTTGTTAGCAAAATCCATTTTGTCAATTTTTTGCAAAATGGCGACAAGTATTAAAATTCAATCACTTATTACTCAGTAGTGTTCAATTTTGTCAAAAAGGTCTCTATACATGAAATGTTGAGAAGCCTAAAGCTCATCTAAGTAAAATATAAAAAATATATATTTTTGCTTGAAAACAAGCGATGTATCAGTTCGATCGTACCCCCATACTAGCCATTTTGAGACTTTCGGAAGAGTTAACGCTCTTAACTGCTTGGTTTCGAAGATTAAAATTTTAATTTTTAATATCGCATAGAACTAACGTGCAGCCCCTATACGTTATGTTTAAAAAAAATATATAAAATTTTTTTTCAAAATGGCGGCTATCGTAAAAATTCAAAGTGTCATTACTTTGCTAAATCAAATCCTACTGAAAAATGTCGTATGCAAAAAGTGTTTGGAATTTTATTTTGCATATAAAAGCAATTTTTAATTATTTTTTTTTTTTTAATAAAAACCGAGTCTTACCATATATTGACCGAGACCTCGAACGAGCTTTTATGCGACTCTGCATACAGTTAACGCTCGTATGAAGCTTCTATTTAAGAAATTGACTTGAATTTTTTATACCAAATAGAGCTTTCAACTATACTTACGATACTATACAAAATAATTAAAAATTAAAAAATAAAAGTATTTTTTTTTCAAAACACGTTTAGTGTGATGAGTCGATCGACCCACCATACATACGCTCATAAGATTTTCAATATAGTTAAATTCAGTGTGAGCTTATTTATACATATTTGAATTTCAAAATTTTGTGACAGTATAGAATTCTTAAGCATCCTGTGTATGTTTGTTAGCAAAATCCATTTTGTCAATTTTTTGCAAAATGGCGACAAGTATTAAAATTCAATCACTTATTACTCAGTAGTGTTCAATTTTGTCAAAAAGGTCTCTATACATGAAATGTTGAGAAGCCTAAAGCTCATCTAAGTAAAATATAAAAAATATATATTTTTGCTTGAAAACAAGCGATGTATCAGTTCGATCGTACCCCCATACTAGCCATTTTGAGACTTTCGGAAGAGTTAACGCTCTTAACTGCTTGGTTTCGAAGATTAAAATTTTAATTTTTAATATCGCATAGAACTAACGTGCAGCCCCTATACGTTATGTTTAAAAAAAATATATAAAATTTTTTTTCAAAATGGCGGCTATCGTAAAAATTCAAAGTGTCATAACTTTGCTAAATCAAATCTTACTGAAAAATGTCGTATGCAAAAAGTGTTTGGAATTTTATTTTGCATATAAAAGCAATTTTTAATTATTTTTTTTTTAATAAAAACCGAGTCTTACCATATATTGACCGAGACCTCGAACGAGCTTTTATGCGACTCTGCATACAGTTAACGCTCGTATGAAGCTTCTATTTAATAAATTGACTTGAATTTTTTATACCAAATAGAGCTTTCAACTATACTTACGATACTATACAAAAAAATTAAAAATTAAAAAATAAAAGTATTTTTTTTTCAAAACACGTTTAGTGTGATGAGTCGATCGACCCACTATACATACGCTCATAAGATTTTCAATATAGTTAAGGTCAGTGTGAGCTTATTTATACATATTTGAATTTCAAAATTTTGTGACAGTATAGAATTCTTAAGCATCCTGTGTATGTTTGTTAGCAAAATCCATTTTGTCAATTTTTTGCAAAATGGCGACAAGTATTAAAATTCAATCACTTATTACTCAGTAGTGTTCAATTTTGTCAAAAAGGTCTCTATACATGAAATGTTGAGAAGCCTAAAGCTCATCTAAGTAAAATATAAAAAATATATATTTTTGCTTGAAAACAAGCGATGTATCAGTTCGATCGTACCCCCATACTAGCCATTTTGAGACTTTCGGAAGAGTTAACGCTCTTAACTGCTTGGTTTCGAAGATTAAAATTTTAATTTTTAATATCGCATAGAACTAACGTGCAGCCCCTATACGTTATGTTTAAAAAAAATATATAAATTTTTTTTTCAAAATGGCGGCTATCGTAAAAATTCAAAGTGTCATAACTTTGCTAAATCAAATCCTACTGAAAAATGTCGTATGCAAAAAGTGTTTGGAATTTTATTTTGCTTATAAAAGCAATTTTTAATTATTTTTTTTTTTATAAAAACCGAGTCTTACCATATATTGACCGAGACCTCGAACGAGCTTTTATGCGACTCTGCATACAGTTAACGCTCGTATGAAGCTTCTATTTAAGAAATTGACTTGAATTTTTTATACCAAATAGAGCTTTCAACTATACTTACGATACTATACAAAAAAATTAAAAATTAAAAAATAAAAGTATTTTTTTTTCAAAACACGTTTAGTGTGATGAGTCGATCGACCCACCATACATACGCTCATAAGATTTTTAATATAGTTAAGGTCAGTGTGAGCTTATTTATACATATTTGAATTTCAAAATTTTGTGACAGTATAGAATTCTTAAGCATCCTGTGTATGTTTGTTAGCAAAATCCATTTTGTCAATTTTTTGCAAAATGGCGACAAGTATTAAAATTCAATCACTTATTACTCAGTAGTGTTCAATTTTGTCAAAAAGGTCTCTATACATGAAATGTTGAGAAGCCTAAAGCTCATCTAAGTAAAATATAAAAAATATATATTTTTGCTTGAAAACAAGCGATGTATCAGTTCGATCGTACCCCCATACTAGCCATTTTGAGACTTTCGGAAGAGTTAACGCTCTTAACTGCTTGGTTTCGAAGATTAAAATTTTAATTTTTAATATCGCATAGAACTAACGTGCAGCCCCTATACGTTATGTTTAAAAAAAATATATAAAATTTTTTTTCAAAATGGCGGCTATCGTAAAAATTCAAAGTGTCATAACTTTGCTAAATCAAAATTTACTGAAAAATGTCGTATGCAAAAAGTGTTTGGAATTTTATTTTGCATATAAAAGCAATTTTTAATTATTTTTTTTTTAATAAAAACCGAGTCTTACCATATATTGACCGAGACCTCGAACGAGCTTTTATGCGACTCTGCATACAGTTAACGCTCGTATGAAGCTTCTATTTAAGAAATTGACTTGAATTTTTTATACCAAATAGAGCTTTCAACTATACTTACGATACTATACAAAAAAATTAAAAATTAAAAAATAAAAGTATTTTTTTTTCAAAACACGTTTAGTGTGATGAGTCGATCGACCCACCATACATACGCTCATAAGATTTTCAATATAGTTAAGGTCAGTGTGAGCTTATTTATACATATTTGAATTTCAAAATTTTGTGACAGTATAGAATTCTTAAGCATCCTGTGTATGTTTGTTAGCAAAATCCATTTTGTCAATTTTTTGCAAAATGGCGACAAGTATTAAAATTCAATCACTTATTACTCAGTAGTGTTCAATTTTGTCAAAAAGGTCTCTATACATGAAATGTTGAGAAGCCTAAAGCTCATCTAAGTAAAATATAAAAAATATATATTTTTGCTTGAAAACAAGCGATGTATCAGTTCGATCGTACCCCCATACTAGCCATTTTGAGACTTTCGGAAGAGTTAACGCTCTTAACTGCTTGGTTTCGAAGATTAAAATTTTAATTTTTAATATCGCATAGAACTAACGTGCAGCCCCTATACGTTATGTTTAAAAAAAATATATAAAATTTTTTTTCAAAATGGCGGCTATCGTAAAAATTCAAAGTGTCATAACTTTGCTAAATCAAATCCTACTGAAAAATGTCGTATGCAAAAAGTGTTTGGAATTTTATTTTGCATATAAAAGCAATTTTTAATTATTTTTTTTTTAATAAAAACCGAGTCTTACCATATATTGACCGAGACCTCGAACGAGCTTTTATGCGACTCTGCATACAGTTAACGCTCGTATGAAGCTTCTATTTAAGAAATTGACTTGAATTTTTTATACCAAATAGAGCTTTCAACTATACTTACGATACTATACAAAAAAATTAAAAATTAAAAAATAAAAGTATTTTTTTTTCAAAACACGTTTAGTGTGATGAGTCGATCGACCCACCATACATACGCTCATAAGATTTTCAATATAGTTAAGGTCAGTGTGAGCTTATTTATACATATTTGAATTTCAAAATTTTGTGACAGTATAGAATTCTTAAGCATCCTGTGTATGTTTGTTAGCAAAATCCATTTTGTCAATTTTTTGCAAAATGGCGACAAGTATTAAAATTCAATCACTTATTACTCAGTAGTGTTCATTTTTGTCAAAAAGGTCTCTATACATGAAATGTTGAGAAGCCTAAAGCTCATCTAAGTAAAATATAAAAAATATATATTTTTGCTTGAAAACAAGCGATGTATCAGTTCGATCGTACCCCCATACTAGCCATTTTGAGACTTTCGGAAGAGTTAACGCTCTTAACTGCTTGGTTTCGAAGATTAAAATTTTAATTTTTAATATCGCATAGAACTAACGTGCAGCCCCTATACGTTATGTTTAAAAAAATATATAAAATTTTTTTTCAAAATGGCGGCTATCGTAAAAATTCAAAGTATCATAACTTTGCTAAATCAAATCCTACTGAAAAATGTCGTATGCAAAAAGTGTTTGGAATTTTATTTTGCATATAAAAGCAATTTTTAATTATTTTTTTTTAATAAAAACCGAGTCTTACCATATATTGACCGAGACCTCGAACGAGCTTTTATGCGACTCTGCATACAGTTAACGCTCGTATGAAGCTTCTATTTAAGAAATTGACTTGAATTTTTTATACCAAATAGAGCTTTCAACTATACTTACGATACTATACAAAAAAATTAAAAATTAAAAAATAAAAGTATTTTTTTTTCAAAACACGTTTAGTGTGATGAGTCGATCGACCCACCATACATACGCTCATAAGATTTTCAATATAGTTAAGGTCAGTGTGAGCTTATTTATACATATTTGAATTTCAAAATTTTGTGACAGTATAGAATTTTTAAGCATCCTGTGTATGTTTGTTAGCAAAATCCATTTTGTCAATTTTTTGCAAAATGGCGACAAGTATTAAAATTCAATCACTTATTACTCAGTAGTGTTCAATTTTGTCAAAAAGGTCTCTATACATGAAATGTTGAGAAGCCTAAAGCTCATCTAAGTAAAATATAAAAAATATATATTTTTGCTTGAAAACAAGCGATGTATCAGTTCGATCGTACCCCCATACTAGCCATTTTGAGACTTTCGGAAGAGTTAACGCTCTTAACTGCTTGGTTTCGAAGATTAAAATTTTAATTTTTAATATCGCATAGAACTAACGTGCAGCCTCTATACGTTATGTTTAAAAAAAATATATAAAATTTTTTTTCAAAATGGCGGCTATCGTAAAAATTCAAAGTGTCATAACTTTGCTAAATCAAATCCTACTGAAAAATGTCGTATGCAAAAAGTGTTTGGAATTTTATTTTGCATATAAAAGCAATTTTTAATTATTTTTTTTTTAATAAAAACCGAGTCTTACCATATATTGACCGAGACCTCGAACGAGCTTTTATGCGACTCTGCATACAGTTAACGCTCGTATGAAGCTTCTATTTAAGAAATTGACTTGAATTTTTTATACCAAATAGAGCTTTCAACTATACTTACGATACTATACAAAAAAATTAAAAATTAAAAAATAAAAGTATTTTTTTTTCAAAACACGTTTAGTGTGATGAGTCGATCGACCCACCATACATACGCTCATAAGATTTTCAATATAGTTAAGGTCAGTGTGAGCTTATTTATACATATTTGAATTTCAAAATTTTGTGACAGTATAGAATTCTTAAGCATCCTGTGTATGTTTGTTAGCAAAATCCATTTTGTCAATTTTTTGCAAAATGGCGACAAGTATTAAAATTCAATCACTTATTACTCAGTAGTGTTCAATTTTGTCAAAAAGGTCTCTATACATGAAATGTTGAGAAGCCTAAAGCTCATCTAAGTAAAATATAAAAAATATATATTTTTGCTTGAAAACAAGCGATGTATCAGTTCGATCGTACCCCCATACTAGCCATTTTGAGACTTTCGGAAGAGTTAACGCTCTTAACTGCTTGGTTTCGAAGATTAAAATTTTAATTTTTAATATCGCATAGAACTAACGTGCAGCCCCTATACGTTATGTTTAAAAAAAATATATAAAATTTTTTTTCAAAATGGCGGCTATCGTAAAAATTCAAAGTGTCATAACTTTGCTAAATCAAATCCTACTGAAAAATGTCGTATGCAAAAAGTGTTTGGAATTTTATTTTGCATATAAAAGCAATTTTTAATTATTTTTTTTTTAATAAAAACCGAGTCTTACCATATATTGACCGAGACCTCGAACGAGCTTTTATGCGACTCTGCATACAGTTAACGCTCGTATGAAGCTTCTATTTAAGAAATTGACTTGAATTTTTTATACCAAATAGAGCTTTCAACTATACTTACGATACTATACAAAAAAATTAAAAATTAAAAAATAAAAGTATTTTTTTTTCAAAACACGTTTAGTGTGATGAGTCGATCGACCCACCATACATACGCTCATAAGATTTTCAATATAGTTAAGGTCAGTGTGAGCTTATTTATACATATTTGAATTTCAAAATTTTGTGACAGTATAGAATTCTTAAGCATCCTGTGTATGTTTGTTAGCAAAATCCATTTTGTCAATTTTTTGCAAAATGGCGACAAGTATTAAAATTCAATCACTTATTACTCAGTAGTGTTCAATTTTGTCAAAAAGGTCTCTATACATGAAATGTTGAGAAGCCTAAAGCTCATCTAAGTAAAATATAAAAAATATATATTTTTGCTTGAAAACAAGCGATGTATCAGTTCGATCGTACCCCCATACTAGCCATTTTGAGACTTTCGGAAGAGTTAACGCTCTTAACTGCTTGGTTTCGAAGATTAAAATTTTAATTTTTAATATCGCATAGAACTAACGTGCAGCCCCTATACGTTATGTTTAAAAAAAATATATAAAATTTTTTTTCAAAATGGCGGCTATCGTAAAAATTCAAAGTGTCATAACTTTGCTAAATCAAATCCTACTGAAAAATGTCGTATGCAAAAAGTGTTTGGAATTTTATTTTGCTTATAAAAGCAATTTTTAATTATTTTTTTTTAATAAAAACCGAGTCTTACCATATATTGACCGAGACCTCGAACGAGCTTTTATGCGACTCTGCATACAGTTAACGCTCGTATGAAGCTTCTATTTAAGAAATTGACTTGAATTTTTTATACCAAATAGAGCTTTCAACTATACTTACGATACTATACAAAAAAATTAAAAATTAAAAAATAAAAGTATTTTTTTTTCAAAACACGTTTAGTGTGATGAGTCGATCGACCCACCATACATACGCTCATAAGATTTTCAATATAGTTAAGGTCAGTGTGAGCTTATTTATACATATTTGAATTTCAAAATTTTGTGACAGTATAGAATTCTTAAGCATCCTGTGTATGTTTGTTAGCAAAATCCATTTTGTCAATTTTTTGCAAAATGGCGACAAGTATTAAAATTCAATCACTTATTACTCAGTAGTGTTCAATTTTGTCAAAAAGGTCTCTATACATGAAATGTTGAGAAGCCTAAAGCTCATCTAAGTAAAATATAAAAAATATATATTTTTGCTTGAAAACAAGCGATGTATCAGTTCGATCGTACCCCCATACTAGCCATTTTGAGACTTTCGGAAGAGTTAACGCTCTTAACTGCTTGGTTTCGAAGATTAAAATTTTAATTTTTAATATCGCATAGAACTAACGTGCAGCCCCTATACGTTATGTTTAAAAAAAATATATAAAATTTTTTTTCAAAATGGCGGCTATCGTAAAAATTCAAAGTGTCATAACTTTGCTAAATAAAATCCTACAAAAAAATGTCGTATAAAAAAAGTGTTTGGAATTTTAATTTGCATGTAAAAGCAATTTTTAATTATTTTTTTTTTAATAAAAACCGAGTCTTACCATATATTGACCGAGACCTCGAACGAGCTTTTATGCGACTCTGCATACAGTTAACGCTCGTATGAAGCTTCTATTTAAGAAATTGACTTGAATTTTTTATACCAAATAGAGCTTTCAACTATACTTACGATACTATACAAAAAAATTAAAAATTAAAAAATAAAAGTATTTTTTTTTCAAAACACGTTTAGTGTGATGAGTCGATCGACCCACCATACATACGCTCATAAGATTTTCAATATAGTTAAGGTCAGTGTGAGCTTATTTATACATATTTGAATTTCAAAATTTTGTGACAGTATAGAATTCTTAAGCATCCTGTGTATGTTTGTTAGCAAAATCCATTTTGTCAATTTTTTGCAAAATGGCGACAAGTATTAAAATTCAATCACTTATTACTCAGTAGTGTTCAATTTTGTCAAAAAGGTCTCTATACATGAAATGTTGAGAAGCCTAAAGCTCATCTAAGTAAAATATAAAAAATATATATTTTTGCTTGAAAACAAGCGATGTATCAGTTCGATCGTACCCCCATACTAGCCATTTTGAGACTTTCGGAAGAGTTAACGCTCTTAACTGCTTGGTTTCGAAGATTAAAATTTTAATTTTTAATATCGCATAGAACTAACGTGCAGCCCCTATACGTTATGTTTAAAAAAAATATATAAAATTTTTTTTCAAAATGGCGGCTATCGTAAAAATTCAAAGTGTCATAACTTTGCTAAATCAAATCCTACTGAAAAATGTCGTATGCAAAAAGTGTTTGGAATTTTATTTTGCATATAAAAGCAATTTTTAATTATTTTTTTTTTAATAAAAACCGAGTCTTACCATATATTGACCGAGACCTCGAACGAGCTTTTATGCGACTCTGCATACAGTTAACGCTCGTATGAAGCTTCTATTTAGGAAATTGACTTAAATTTTTTATACCAAATAGAGCTTTCAACTATACTTACGATACTATACAAAAAAATTAAAAATTAAAAAATAAAAGTATTTTTTTTTCAAAACACGTTTAGTGTGATGAGTCGATCGACCCACCATACATACGCTCATAAGATTTTCAATATAGTTAAGGTCAGTGTGAGCTTATTTATACATATTTGAATTTCAAAATTTTGTGACAGTATAGAATTCTTAAGCATCCTGTGTATGTTTGTTAGCAAAATCCATTTTGTCAATTTTTTGCAAAATGGCGACAAGTATTAAAATTCAATCACTTATTACTCAGTAGTGTTCAATTTTGTCAAAAAGGTCTCTATACATGAAATGTTGAGAAGCCTAAAGCTCATCTAAGTAAAATATAAAAAATATATATTTTTGCTTGAAAACAAGCGATGTATCAGTTCGATCGTACCCCCATACTAGCCATTTTGAGACTTTCGGAAGAGTTAACGCTCTTAACTGCTTGGTTTCGAAGATTAAAATTTTAATTTTTAATATCGCATAGAACTAACGTGCAGCCCCTATACGTTATGTTTAAAAAAAATATATAAAATTTTTTTTCAAAATGGCGGCTATCGTAAAAATTCAAAGTGTCATAACTTTGCTAAATCAAATCCTACTGAAAAATGTCGTATGCAAAAAGTGTTTGGAATTTTATTTTGCATATAAAAGCAATTTTTAATTATTTTTTTTTTAATAAAAACCGAGTCTTACCATATATTGACCGAGACCTCGAACGAGCTTTTATGCGACTCTGCATACAGTTAACGCTCGTATGAAGCTTCTATTTAAGAAATTGACTTGAATTTTTTATACCAAATAGAGCTTTCAACTATACTTACGATACTATACAAAAAAATTACAAATTAAAAAATAAAAGTATTTTTTTTTCAAAACACGTTTAGTGTGATGAGTCGATCGACCCACCATACATACGCTCATAAGATTTTCAATATAGTTAAGGTCAGTGTGAGCTTATTTATACATATTTGAATTTCAAAATTTTGTGACAGTATAGAATTCTTAAGCATCCTGTGTATGTTTGTTAGCAAAATCCATTTTGTCAATTTTTTGCAAAATGGCGACAAGTATTAAAATTCAATCACTTATTACTCAGTAGTGTTCAATTTTGTCAAAAAGGTCTCTATACATGAAATGTTGAGAAGCCTAAAGCTCATCTAAGTAAAATATAAAAAATATATATTTTTGCTTGAAAACAAGCGATGTATCAGTTCGATCGTACCCCCATACTAGCCATTTTGAGACTTTCGGAAGAGTTAACGCTCTTAACTGCTTGGTTTCGAAGATTAAAATTTTAATTTTTAATATCGCATAGAACTAACGTGCAGCCCCTATAGGTTATGTTTAAAAAAAATATATAAAATTTTTTTTCAAAATGGCGGCTATCGTAAAAATTCAAAGTGTCATAACTTTGCTAAATCAAATCCTACTGAAAAATGTCGTATGCAAAAAGTGTTTGGAATTTTATTTTGCATATAAAAGCAATTTTTAATTATTTTTTTTTAATAAAAACCGAGTCTTACCATATATTGACCGAGACCTCGAACGAGCTTTTATGCGACTCTGCATACAGTTAACGCTCGTATGAAGCTTCTATTTAAGAAATTGACTTGAATTTTTTATACCAAATAGAGCTTTCAACTATACTTACGATACTATACAAAAAAATTAAAAATTAAAAAATAAAAGTATTTTTTTTTCAAAACACGTTTAGTGTGATGAGTCGATCGACCCACCATACATACGCTCATAAGATTTTCAATATAGTTAAGGTCAGTGTGAGCTTATTTATACATATTTGAATTTCAAAATTTTGTGACAGTATAGAATTCTTAAGCATCCTGTGTATGTTTGTTAGCAAAATCCATTTTGTCAATTTTTTGCAAAATGGCGACAAGTATTAAAATTCAATCACTTATTACTCAGTAGTGTTCATTTTTGTCAAAAAGGTCTCTATACATGAAATGTTGAGAAGCCTAAAGCTCATCTAAGTAAAATATAAAAAATATATATTTTTGCTTGAAAACAAGCGATGTATCAGTTCGATCGTACCCCCATACTAGCCATTTTGAGACTTTCGGAAGAGTTAACGCTCTTAACTGCTTGGTTTCGAAGATTAAAATTTTAATTTTTAATATCGCATAGAACTAACGTGCAGCCCCTATACGTTATGTTTAAAAAAATATATAAAATTTTTTTTCAAAATGGCGGCTATCGTAAAAATTCAAAGTGTCATAACTTTGCTAAATCAAATCCTACTGAAAAATGTCGTATGCAAAAAGTGTTTGGAATTTTATTTTGCATATAAAAGCAATTTTTAATTATTTTTTTTTTAATAAAAACCGAGTCTTACCATATATTGACCGAGACCTCGAACGAGCTTTTATGCGACTCTGCATACAGTTAACGCTCGTATGAAGCTTCTATTTAAGAAATTAACTTGAATTTTTTATACCAAATAGAGCTTTCAACTATACTTACGATACTATACAAAAAAATTAAAAATTAAAAAATAAAAGTATTTTTTTTTCAAAACACGTTTAGTGTGATGAGTCGATCGACCCACCATACATACGCTCATAAGATTTTCAATATAGTTAAGGTCAGTGTGAGCTTATTTATACATATTTGAATTTCAAAATTTTGTGACAGTATAGAATTCTTAAGCATCCTGTGTATGTTTGTTAGCAAAATCCATTTTGTCAATTTTTTGCAAAATGGCGACAAGTATTAAAATTCAATCACTTATTACTCAGTAGTGTTCAATTTTGTCAAAAAGGTCTCTATACATGAAATGTTGAGAAGCCTAAAGCTCATCTAAGTAAAATATAAAAAATATATATTTTTGCTTGAAAACAAGCGATGTATCAGTTCGATCGTACCCCCATACTAGCCATTTTGAGACTTTCGGAAGAGTTAACGCTCTTAACTGCTTGGTTTCGAAGATTAAAATTTTAATTTTTAATATCGCATAGAACTAACGTGCAGCCCCTATACGTTATGTTTAAAAAAAATATATAAAATTTTTTTTCAAAATGGCGGCTATCGTAAAAATTCAAAGTGTCATAACTTTGCTAAATCAAATCCTACTGAAAAATGTCGTATGCAAAAAGTGTTTGGAATTTTATTTTGCTTATAAAAGCAATTTTTAATTATTTTTTTTTAATAAAAACCGAGTCTTACCATATATTGACCGAGACCTCGAACGAGCTTTTATGCGACTCTGCATACAGTTAACGCTCGTATGAAGCTTCTATTTAAGAAATTGACTTGAATTTTTTATACCAAATAGAGCTTTCAACTATACTTACGATACTATACAAAAAAATTAAAAATTAAAAAATAAAAGTATTTTTTTTTCAAAACACGTTTAGTGTGATGAGTCGATCGACCCACCATACATACGCTCATAAGATTTTTAATATAGTTAAGGTCAGTGTGAGCTTATTTATACATATTTGAATTTCAAAATTTTGTGACAGTATAGAATTCTTAAGCATCCTGTGTATGTTTGTTAGCAAAATCCATTTTGTCAATTTTTTGCAAAATGGCGACAAGTATTAAAATTCAATCACTTATTACTCAGTAGTGTTCAATTTTGTCAAAAAGGTCTCTATACATGAAATGTTGAGAAGCCTAAAGCTCATCTAAGTAAAATATAAAAAATATATATTTTTGCTTGAAAACAAGCGATGTATCAGTTCGATCGTACCCCCATACTAGCCATTTTGAGACTTTCGGAAGAGTTAACGCTCTTAACTGCTTGGTTTCGAAGATTAAAATTTTAATTTTTAATATCGCATAGAACTAACGTGCAGCCCCTATACGTTATGTTTAAAAAAAATATATAAAATTTTTTTTCAAAATGGCGGCTATCGTAAAAATTCAAAGTGTCATAACTTTGCTAAATCAAATCCTACTGAAAAATGTCGTATGCAAAAAGTGTTTGGAATTTTATTTTGCATATAAAAGCAATTTTTAATTATTTTTTTTTTAATAAAAACCGAGTCTTACCATATATTGACCGAGACCTCGAACGAGCTTTTATGCGACTCTGCATACAGTTAACGCTCGTATGAAGCTTCTATTTAAGAAATTGACTTGAATTTTTTATACCAAATAGAGCTTTCAACTATACTTACGATACTATACAAAAAAATTAAAAATTAAAAAATAAAAGTATTTTTTTTTCAAAACACGTTTAGTGTGATGAGTCGATCGACCCACCATACATACGCTCATAAGATTTTCAATATAGTTAAGGTCAGTGTGAGCTTATTTATACATATTTGAATTTCAAAATTTTGTGACAGTATAGAATTCTTAAGCATCCTGTGTATGTTTGTTAGCAAAATCCATTTTGTCAATTTTTTGCAAAATGGCGACAAGTATTAAAATTCAATCACTTATTACTCAGTAGTGTTCATTTTTGTCAAAAAGGTCTCTATACATGAAATGTTGAGAAGCCTAAAGCTCATCTAAGTAAAATATAAAAAATATATATTTTTGCTTGAAAACAAGCGATGTATCAGTTCGATCGTACCCCCATACTAGCCATTTTGAGACTTTCGGAAGAGTTAACGCTCTTAACTGCTTGGTTTCGAAGATTAAAATTTTAATTTTTAATATCGCATAGAACTAACGTGCAGCCCCTATACGTTATGTTTAAAAAAATATATAAAATTTTTTTTCAAAATGGCGGCTATCGTAAAAATTCAAAGTATCATAACTTTGCTAAATCAAATCCTACTGAAAAATGTCGTATGCAAAAAGTGTTTGGAATTTTATTTTGCATATAAAAGCAATTTTTAATTATTTTTTTTTAATAAAAACCGAGTCTTACCATATATTGACCGAGACCTCGAACGAGCTTTTATGCGACTCTGCATACAGTTAACGCTCGTATGAAGCTTCTATTTAAGAAATTGACTTGAATTTTTTATACCAAATAGAGCTTTCAACTATACTTACGATACTATACAAAAAAATTAAAAATTAAAAAATAAAAGTATTTTTTTTTCAAAACACGTTTAGTGTGATGAGTCGATCGACCCACCATACATACGCTCATAAGATTTTCAATATAGTTAAGGTCAGTGTGAGCTTATTTATACATATTTGAATTTCAAAATTTTGTGACAGTATAGAATTTTTAAGCATCCTGTGTATGTTTGTTAGCAAAATCCATTTTGTCAATTTTTTGCAAAATGGCGACAAGTATTAAAATTCAATCACTTATTACTCAGTAGTGTTCAATTTTGTCAAAAAGGTCTCTATACATGAAATGTTGAGAAGCCTAAAGCTCATCTAAGTAAAATATAAAAAATATATATTTTTGCTTGAAAACAAGCGATGTATCAGTTCGATCGTACCCCCATACTAGCCATTTTGAGACTTTCGGAAGAGTTAACGCTCTTAACTGCTTGGTTTCGAAGATTAAAATTTTAATTTTTAATATCGCATAGAACTAACGTGCAGCCCCTATACGTTATGTTTAAAAAAAATATATAAAATTTTTTTTCAAAATGGCGGCTATCGTAAAAATTCAAAGTGTCATAACTTTGCTAAATCAAATCCTACTGAAAAATGTCGTATGCAAAAAGTGTTTGGAATTTTATTTTGCATATAAAAGCAATTTTTAATTATTTTTTTTTTAATAAAAACCGAGTCTTACCATATATTGACCGAGACCTCGAACGAGCTTTTATGCGACTCTGCATACAGTTAACGCTCGTATGAAGCTTCTATTTAAGAAATTGACTTGAATTTTTTATACCAAATAGAGCTTTCAACTATACTTACGATACTATACAAAAAAATTAAAAATTAAAAAATAAAAGTATTTTTTTTTCAAAACACGTTTAGTGTGATGAGTCGATCGACCCACCATACATACGCTCATAAGATTTTCAATATAGTTAAGGTCAGTGTGAGCTTATTTATACATATTTGAATTTCAAAATTTTGTGACAGTATAGAATTCTTAAGCATCCTGTGTATGTTTGTTAGCAAAATCCATTTTGTCAATTTTTTGCAAAATGGCGACAAGTATTAAAATTCAATCACTTATTACTCAGTAGTGTTCAATTTTGTCAAAAAGGTCTCTATACATGAAATGTTGAGAAGCCTAAAGCTCATCTAAGTAAAATATAAAAAATATATATTTTTGCTTGAAAACAAGCGATGTATCAGTTCGATCGTACCCCCATACTAGCCATTTTGAGACTTTCGGAAGAGTTAACGCTCTTAACTGCTTGGTTTCGAAGATTAAAATTTTAATTTTTAATATCGCATAGAACTAACGTGCAGCCCCTATACGTTATGTTTAAAAAAAATATATAAAATTTTTTTTCAAAATGGCGGCTATCGTAAAAATTCAAAGTGTCATAACTTTGCTAAATCAAATCCTACTGAAAAATGTCGTATGCAAAAAGTGTTTGGAATTTTATTTTGCATATAAAAGCAATTTTTAATTATTTTTTTTTTAATAAAAACCGAGTCTTACCATATATTGACCGAGACCTCGAACGAGCTTTTATGCGACTCTGCATACAGTTAACGCTCGTATGAAGCTTCTATTTAAGAAATTGACTTGAATTTTTTATACCAAATAGAGCTTTCAACTATACTTACGATACTATACAAAAAAATTAAAAATTAAAAAATAAAAGTATTTTTTTTTCAAAACACGTTTAGTGTGATGAGTCGATCGACCCACCATACATACGCTCATAAGATTTTCAATATAGTTAAGGTCAGTGTGAGCTTATTTATACATATTTGAATTTCAAAATTTTGTGACAGTATAGAATTCTTAAGCATCCTGTGTATGTTTGTTAGCAAAATCCATTTTGTCAATTTTTTGCAAAATGGCGACAAGTATTAAAATTCAATCACTTATTACTCAGTAGTGTTCAATTTTGTCAAAAAGGTCTCTATACATGAAATGTTGAGAAGCCTAAAGCTCATCTAAGTAAAATATAAAAAATATATATTTTTGCTTGAAAACAAGCGATGTATCAGTTCGATCGTACCCCCATACTAGCCATTTTGAGACTTTCGGAAGAGTTAACGCTCTTAACTGCTTGGTTTCGAAGATTAAAATTTTAATTTTTAATATCGCATAGAACTAACGTGCAGCCCCTATACGTTATGTTTAAAAAAAATATATAAAATTTTTTTTCAAAATGGCGGCTATCGTAAAAATTCAAAGTGTCATTACTTTGCTAAATCAAATCCTACTGAAAAATGTCGTATGCAAAAAGTGTTTGGAATTTTATTTTGCATATAAAAGCAATTTTTAATTATTTTTTTTTTTTTAATAAAAACCGAGTCTTACCATATATTGACCGAGACCTCGAACGAGCTTTTATGCGACTCTGCATACAGTTAACGCTCGTATGAAGCTTCTATTTAAGAAATTGACTTGAATTTTTTATACCAAATAGAGCTTTCAACTATACTTACGATACTATACAAAAAAATTAAAAATTAAAAAATAAAAGTATTTTTTTTTCAAAACACGTTTAGTGTGATGAGTCGATCGACCCACCATACATACGCTCATAAGATTTTCAATATAGTTAAGGTCAGTGTGAGCTTATTTATACATATTTGAATTTCAAAATTTTGTGACAGTATAGAATTCTTAAGCATCCTGTGTATGTTTGTTAGCAAAATCCATTTTGTCAATTTTTTGCAAAATGGCGACAAGTATTAAAATTCAATCACTTATTACTCAGTAGTGTTCAATTTTGTCAAAAAGGTCTCTATACATAAAATGTTGAGAAGCCTAAAGCTCATCTAAGTAAAATATAAAAAATATATATTTTTGCTTGAAAACAAGCGATGTATCAGTTCGATCGTACCCCCATACTAGCCATTTTGAGACTTTCGGAAGAGTTAACGCTCTTAACTGCTTGGTTTCGAAGATTAAAATTTTAATTTTTAATATCGCATAGAACTAACGTGCAGCCCCTATACGTTATGTTTAAAAAAAATATATAAAATTTTTTTTCAAAATGGCGGCTATCGTAAAAATTCAAAGTGTCATAACTTTGCTAAATCAAATCCTACTGAAAAATGTCGTATGCAAAAAGTGTTTGGAATTTTATTTTGCATATAAAAGCAATTTTTAATTATTTTTTTTTTAATAAAAACCGAGTCTTACCATATATTGACCGAGACCTCGAACGAGCTTTTATGCGACTCTGCATACAGTTAACGCTCGTATGAAGCTTCTATTTAAGAAATTGACTTGAATTTTTTATACCAAATAGAGCTTTTAACTATACTTACGATACTATACAAAAAAATTAAAAATTAAAAAATAAAAGTATTTTTTTTTCAAAACACGTTTAGTGTGATGAGTCGATCGACCCACCATACATACGCTCATAAGATTTTCAATATAGTTAAGGTCAGTGTGAGCTTATTTATACATATTTGAATTTCAAAATTTTGTGACAGTATAGAATTCTTAAGCATCCTGTGTATGTTTGTTAGCAAAATCCATTTTGTCAATTTTTTGCAAAATGGCGACAAGTATTAAAATTCAATCACTTATTACTCAGTAGTGTTCAATTTTGTCAAAAAGGTCTCTATACATGAAATGTTGAGAAGCCTAAAGCTCATCTAAGTAAAATATAAAAAATATATATTTTTGCTTGAAAACAAGCGATGTATCAGTTCGATCGTACCCCCATACTAGCCATTTTGAGACTTTCGGAAGAGTTAACGCTCTTAACTGCTTGGTTTCGAAGATTAAAATTTTAATTTTTAATATCGCATAGAACTAACGTGCAGCCCCTATACGTTATGTTTAAAAAAAATATATAAAATTTTTTTTCAAAATGGCGGCTATCGTAAAAATTCAAAGTGTCATAACTTTGCTAAATCAAATCCTACTGAAAAATGTCGTATGCAAAAAGTGTTTGGAATTTTATTTTGCATATAAAAGCAATTTTTAATTATTTTTTTTTTAATAAAAACCGAGTCTTACCATATATTGACCGAGACCTCGAACGAGCTTTTATGCGACTCTGCATACAGTTAACGCTCGTATGAAGCTTCTATTTAAGAAATTGACTTGAATTTATTATACCAAATAGAGCTTTCAACTATACTTACGATACTATACAAAAAAATTAAAAATTAAAAAATAAAAGTATTTTTTTTTCAAAACACGTTTAGTGTGATGAGTCGATCGACCCACCATACATACGCTCATAAGATTTTCAATATAGTTAAGGTCAGTGTGAGCTTATTTATACATATTTGAATTTCAAAATTTTGTGACAGTATAGAATTCTTAAGCATCCTGTGTATGTTTGTTAGCAAAATCCATTTTGTCAATTTTTTGCAAAATGGCGACAAGTATTAAAATTCAATCACTTATTACTCAGTAGTGTTCAATTTTGTCAAAAAGGTCTCTATACATGAAATGTTGAGAAGCCTAAAGCTCATCTAAGTAAAATATAAAAAATATATATTTTTGCTTGAAAACAAGCGATGTATCAGTTCGATCGTACCCCCATACTAGCCATTTTGAGACTTTCGGAAGAGTTAACGCTCTTAACTGCTTGGTTTCGAAGATTAAAATTTTAATTTTTAATATCGCATAGAACTAACGTGCAGCCCCTATACGTTATGTTTAAAAAAAATATATAAAATTTTTTTTCAAAATGGCGGCTATCGTAAAAATTCAAAGTGTCATAACTTTGCTAAATCAAATCCTACTGAAAAATGTCGTATGCAAAAAGTGTTTGGAATTTTATTTTGCATATAAAAGCAATTTTTAATTATTTTTTTTTTAATAAAAACCGAGTCTTACCATATATTGACCGAGACCTCGAACGAGCTTTTATGCGACTCTGCATACAGTTAACGCTCGTATGAAGCTTCTATTTAAGAAATTGACTTGAATTTTTTATACCAAATAGAGCTTTCAACTATACTTACGATACTATACAAAAAAATTAAAAATTAAAAAATAAAAGTATTTTTTTTTCAAAACACGTTTAGTGTGATGAGTCGATCGACCCACCATACATACGCTCATAAGATTTTCAATATAGTTAAGGTCAGTGTGAGCTTATTTATACATATTTGAATTTCAAAATTTTGTGACAGTATAGAATTCTTAAGCATCCTGTGTATGTTTGTTAGCAAAATCCATTTTGTCAATTTTTTGCAAAATGGCGACAAGTATTAAAATTCAATCACTTATTACTCAGTAGTGTTCATTTTTGTCAAAAAGGTCTCTATACATGAAATGTTGAGAAGCCTAAAGCTCATCTAAGTAAAATATAAAAAATATATATTTTTGCTTGAAAACAAGCGATGTATCAGTTCGATCGTACCCCCATACTAGCCATTTTGAGACTTTCGGAAGAGTTAACGCTCTTAACTGCTTGGTTTCGAAGATTAAAATTTTAATTTTTAATATCGCATAGAACTAACGTGCAGCCCCTATACGTTATGTTTAAAAAAATATATAAAATTTTTTTTCAAAATGGCGGCTATCGTAAAAATTCAAAGTATCATAACTTTGCTAAATCAAATCCTACTGAAAAATGTCGTATGCAAAAAGTGTTTGGAATTTTATTTTGCATATAAAAGCAATTTTTAATTATTTTTTTTTAATAAAAACCGAGTCTTACCATATATTGACCGAGACCTCGAACGAGCTTTTATGCGACTCTGCATACAGTTAACGCTCGTATGAAGCTTCTATTTAAGAAATTGACTTGAATTTTTTATACCAAATAGAGCTTTCAACTATACTTACGATACTATACAAAAAAATTAAAAATTAAAAAATAAAAGTATTTTTTTTTCAAAACACGTTTAGTGTGATGAGTCGATCGACCCACCATACATACGCTCATAAGATTTTCAATATATTTAAGGTCAGTGTGAGCTTATTTATACATATTTGAATTTCAAAATTTTGTGACAGTATAGAATTCTTAAGCATCCTGTGTATGTTTGTTAGCAAAATCCATTTTGTCAATTTTTTGCAAAATGGCGACAAGTATTAAAATTCAATCACTTATTACTCAGTAGTGTTCAATTTTGTCAAAAAGGTCTCTATACATGAAATGTTGAGAAGCCTAAAGCTCATCTAAGTAAAATATAAAAAATATATATTTTTGCTTGAAAACAAGCGATGTATCAGTTCGATCGTACCCCCATACTAGCCATTTTGAGACTTTCGGAAGAGTTAACGCTCTTAACTGCTTGGTTTCGAAGATTAAAATTTTAATTTTTAATATCGCATAGAACTAACGTGCAGCCCCTATACGTTATGTTTAAAAAAAATATATAAAATTTTTTTTCAAAATGGCGGCTATCGTAAAAATTCAAAGTGTCATAACTTTGCTAAATCAAATCCTACTGAAAAATGTCGTATGCAAAAAGTGTTTGGAATTTCATTTTGCATATAAAAGCAATTTTTAATTATTTTTTTTTTAATAAAAACCGAGTCTTACCATATATTGACCGAGACCTCGAACGAGCTTTTATGCGACTCTGCATACAGTTAACGCTCGTATGAAGCTTCTATTTAAGAAATTGACTTGAATTTTTTATACCAAATAGAGCTTTCAACTATACTTACGATACTATACAAAAAAATTAAAAATTAAAAAATAAAAGTATTTTTTTTTCAAAACACGTTTAGTGTGATGAGTCGATCGACCCACCATACATACGCTCATAAGATTTTCAATATAGTTAAGGTCAGTGTGAGCTTATTTATACATATTTGAATTTCAAAATTTTGTGACAGTATAGAATTCTTAAGCATCCTGTGTATGTTTGTTAGCAAAATCCATTTTGTCAATTTTTTGCAAAATGGCGACAAGTATTAAAATTCAATCACTTATTACTCAGTAGTGTTCAATTTTGTCAAAAAGGTCTCTATACATGAAATGTTGAGAAGCCTAAAGCTCATCTAAGTAAAATATAAAAAATATATATTTTTGCTTGAAAACAAGCGATGTATCAGTTCGATCGTACCCCCATACTAGCCATTTTGAGACTTTCGGAAGAGTTAACGCTCTTAACTGCTTGGTTTCGAAGATTAAAATTTTAATTTTTAATATCGCATAGAACTAACGTGCAGCCCCTATACGTTATGTTTAAAAAAAATATATAAAATTTTTTTTCAAAATGGCGGCTATCGTAAAAATTCAAAGTGTCATTACTTTGCTAAATCAAATCCTACTGAAAAATGTCGTATGCAAAAAGTGTTTGGAATTTTATTTTGCATATAAAAGCAATTTTTAATTATTTTTTTTTTTTTAATAAAAACCGAGTCTTACCATATATTGACCGAGACCTCGAACGAGCTTTTATGCGACTCTGCATACAGTTAACGCTCGTATGAAGCTTCTATTTAAGAAATTGACTTGAATTTTTTATACCAAATAGAGCTTTCAACTATACTTACGATACTATACAAAAAAATTAAAAATTAAAAAATAAAAGTATTTTTTTTTCAAAACACGTTTAGTGTGATGAGTCGATCGACCCACCATACATACGCTCATAAGATTTTCAATATAGTTAAGGTCAGTGTGAGCTTATTTATACATATTTGAATTTCAAAATTTTGTGACAGTATAGAATTCTTAAGCATCCTGTGTATGTTTGTTAGCAAAATCCATTTTGTCAATTTTTTGCAAAATGGCGACAAGTATTAAAATTCAATCACTTATTACTCAGTAGTGTTCAATTTTGTCAAAAAGGTCTCTATACATGAAATGTTGAGAAGCCTAAAGCTCATCTAAGTAAAATATAAAAAATATATATTTTTGCTTGAAAACAAGCGATGTATCAGTTCGATCGTACCCCCATACTAGCCATTTTGAGACTTTCGGAAGAGTTAACGCTCTTAACTGCTTGGTTTCGAAGATTAAAATTTTAATTTTTAATATCGCATAGAACTAACGTGCAGCCCCTATACGTTATGTTTAAAAAAAATATATAAAATTTTTTTTCAAAATGGCGGCTATCGTAAAAATTCAAAGTGTCATAACTTTGCTAAATCAAATCCTACTGAAAAATGTCGTATGCAAAAAGTGTTTGGAATTTTATTTTGCATATAAAAGCAATTTTTAATTATTTTTTTTTTAATAAAAACCGAGTCTTACCATATATTGACCGAGACCTCGAACGAGCTTTTATGCGACTCTGCATACAGTTAACGCTCGTATGAAGCTTCTATTTAAGAAATTGACTTGAATTTTTTATACCAAATAGAGCTTTCAACTATACTTACGATACTATACAAAAAAATTAAAAATTAAAAAATAAAAGTATTTTTTTTTCAAAACACGTTTAGTGTGATGAGTCGATCGACCCACCATACATACGCTCATAAGATTTTCAATATAGTTAAGGTCAGTGTGAGCTTATTTATACATATTTGAATTTCAAAATTTTGTGACAGTATAGAATTCTTAAGCATCCTGTGTATGTTTGTTAGCAAAATCCATTTTGTCAATTTTTTGCAAAATGGCGACAAGTATTAAAATTCAATCACTTATTACTCAGTAGTGTTCAATTTTGTCAAAAAGGTCTCTATACATGAAATGTTGAGAAGCCTAAAGCTCATCTAAGTAAAATATAAAAAATATATATTTTTGCTTGAAAACAAGCGATGTATCAGTTCGATCGTACCCCCATACTAGCCATTTTGAGACTTTCGGAAGAGTTAACGCTCTTAACTGCTTGGTTTCGAAGATTAAAATTTTAATTTTTAATATCGCATAGAACTAACGTGCAGCCCCTATACGTTATGTTTAAAAAAAATATATAAAATTTTTTTTCAAAATGGCGGCTATCGTAAAAATTCAAAGTGTCATAACTTTGCTAAATCAAATCCTACTGAAAAATGTCGTATGCAAAAAGTGTTTGGAATTTTATTTTGCATATAAAAGCAATTTTTAATTATTTTTTTTTTAATAAAAACCGAGTCTTACCATATATTGACCGAGACCTCGAACGAGCTTTTATGCGACTCTGCATACAGTTAACGCTCGTATGAAGCTTCTATTTAAGAAATTGACTTGAATTTTTTATACCAAATAGAGCTTTCAACTATACTTACGATACTATACAAAAAAATTAAAAATTAAAAAATAAAAGTATTTTTTTTTCAAAACACGTTTAGTGTGATGAGTCGATCGACCCACCATACATACGCTCATAAGATTTTCAATATAGTTAAGGTCAGTGTGAGCTTATTTATACATATTTGAATTTCAAAATTTTGTGACAGTATAGAATTCTTAAGCATCCTGTGTATGTTTGTTAGCAAAATCCATTTTGTCAATTTTTTGCAAAATGGCGACAAGTATTAAAATTCAATCACTTATTACTCAGTAGTGTTCAATTTTGTCAAAAAGGTCTCTATACATGAAATGTTGAGAAGCCTAAAGCTCATCTAAGTAAAATATAAAAAATATATATTTTTGCTTGAAAACAAGCGATGTATCAGTTCGATCGTACCCCCATACTAGCCATTTTGAGACTTTCGGAAGAGTTAACGCTCTTAACTGCTTGGTTTCGAAGATTAAAATTTTAATTTTTAATATCGCATAGAACTAACGTGCAGCCCCTATACGTTATGTTTAAAAAAAATATATAAAATTTTTTTTCAAAATGGCGGCTATCGTAAAAATTCAAAGTGTCATAACTTTGCTAAATCAAATCCTACTGAAAAATGTCGTATGCAAAAAGTGTTTGGAATTTTATTTTGCATATAAAAGCAATTTTTAATTATTTTTTTTTTAATAAAAACCGAGTCTTACCATATATTGACCGAGACCTCGAACGAGCTTTTATGCGACTCTGCATACAGTTAACGCTCGTATGAAGCTTCTATTTAAGAAATTGACTTGAATTTTTTATACCAAATAGAGCTTTCAACTATACTTACGATACTATACAAAAAAATTAAAAATTAAAAAATAAAAGTATTTTTTTTTCAAAACACGTTTAGTGTGATGAGTCGATCGACCCACCATACATACGCTCATAAGATTTTCAATATAGTTAAGGTCAGTGTGAGCTTATTTATACATATTTGAATTTCAAAATTTTGTGACAGTATAGAATTCTTAAGCATCCTGTGTATGTTTGTTAGCAAAATCCATTTTGTCAATTTTTTGCAAAATGGCGACAAGTATTAAAATTCAATCACTTATTACTCAGTAGTGTTCAATTTTGTCAAAAAGGTCTCTATACATGAAATGTTGAGAAGCCTAAAGCTCATCTAAGTAAAATATAAAAAATATATATTTTTGCTTGAAAACAAGCGATGTATCAGTTCGATCGTACCCCCATACTAGCCATTTTGAGACTTTCGGAAGAGTTAACGCTCTTAACTGCTTGGTTTCGAAGATTAAAATTTTAATTTTTAATATCGCATAGAACTAACGTGCAGCCCCTATACGTTATGTTTAAAAAAAATATATAAAATTTTTTTTCAAAATGGCGGCTATCGTAAAAATTCAAAGTGTCATAACTTTGCTAAATCAAATCCTACTGAAAAATGTCGTATGCAAAAAGTGTTTGGAATTTTATTTTGCATATAAAAGCAATTTTTAATTATTTTTTTTTTAATAAAAACCGAGTCTTACCATATATTGACCGAGACCTCGAACGAGCTTTTATGCGACTCTGCATACAGTTAACGCTCGTATGAAGCTTCTATTTAAGAAATTGACTTGAATTTTTTATACCAAATAGAGCTTTCAACTATACTTACGATACTATACAAAAAAATTAAAAATTAAAAAATAAAAGTATTTTTTTTTCAAAACACGTTTAGTGTGATGAGTCGATCGACCCACCATACATACGCTCATAAGATTTTCAATATAGTTAAGGTCAGTGTGAGCTTATTTATACATATTTGAATTTCAAAATTTTGTGACAGTATAGAATTCTTAAGCATCCTGTGTATGTTTGTTAGCAAAATCCATTTTGTCAATTTTTTGCAAAATGGCGACAAGTATTAAAATTCAATCACTTATTACTCAGTAGTGTTCAATTTTGTCAAAAAGGTCTCTATACATGAAATGTTGAGAAGCCTAAAGCTCATCTAAGTAAAATATAAAAAATATATATTTTTGCTTGAAAACAAGCGATGTATCAGTTCGATCGTACCCCCATACTAGCCATTTTGAGACTTTCGGAAGAGTTAACGCTCTTAACTGCTTGGTTTCGAAGATTAAAATTTTAATTTTTAATATCGCATAGAACTAACGTGCAGCCCCTATACGTTATGTTTAAAAAAAATATATAAAATTTTTTTTCAAAATGGCGGCTATCGTAAAAATTCAAAGTGTCATTACTTTGCTAAATCAAATCCTACTGAAAAATGTCGTATGCAAAAAGTGTTTGGAATTTTATTTTGCATATAAAAGCAATTTTTAATTATTTTTTTTTTTTTAATAAAAACCGAGTCTTACCATATATTGACCGAGACCTCGAACGAGCTTTTATGCGACTCTGCATACAGTTAACGCTCGTATGAAGCTTCTATTTAAGAAATTGACTTGAATTTTTTATACCAAATAGAGCTTTCAACTATACTTACGATACTATACAAAAAAATTAAAAATTAAAAAATAAAAGTATTTTTTTTTCAAAACACGTTTAGTGTGATGAGTCGATCGACCCACCATACATACGCTCATAAGATTTTCAATATAGTTAAGGTCAGTGTGAGCTTATTTATACATATTTGAATTTCAAAATTTTGTGACAGTATAGAATTCTTAAGCATCCTGTGTATGTTTGTTAGCAAAATCCATTTTGTCAATTTTTTGCAAAATGGCGACAAGTATTAAAATTCAATCACTTATTACTCAGTAGTGTTCAATTTTGTCAAAAAGGTCTCTATACATGAAATGTTGAGAAGCCTAAAGCTCATCTAAGTAAAATATAAAAAATATATATTTTTGCTTGAAAACAAGCGATGTATCAGTTCGATCGTACCCCCATACTAGCCATTTTGAGACTTTCGGAAGAGTTAACGCTCTTAACTGCTTGGTTTCGAAGATTAAAATTTTAATTTTTAATATCGCATAGAACTAACGTGCAGCCCCTATACGTTATGTTTAAAAAAAATATATAAAATTTTTTTTCAAAATGGCGGCTATCGTAAAAATTCAAAGTGTCATAACTTTGCTAAATCAAATCCTACTGAAAAATGTCGTATGCAAAAAGTGTTTGGAATTTTATTTTGCATATAAAAGCAATTTTTAATTATTTTTTTTTTAATAAAAACCGAGTCTTACCATATATTGACCGAGACCTCGAACGAGCTTTTATGCGACTCTGCATACAGTTAACGCTCGTATGAAGCTTCTATTTAAGAAATTGACTTGAATTTTTTATACCAAATAGAGCTTTCAACTATACTTACGATACTATACAAAAAAATTAAAAATTAAAAAATAAAAGTATTTTTTTTTCAAAACACGTTTAGTGTGATGAGTCGATCGACCCACCATACATACGCTCATAAGATTTTCAATATAGTTAAGGTCAGTGTGAGCTTATTTATACATATTTGAATTTCAAAATTTTGTGACAGTATAGAATTCTTAAGCATCCTGTGTATGTTTGTTAGCAAAATCCATTTTGTCAATTTTTTGCAAAATGGCGACAAGTATTAAAATTCAATCACTTATTACTCAGTAGTGTTCAATTTTGTCAAAAAGGTCTCTATACATGAAATGTTGAGAAGCCTAAAGCTCATCTAAGTAAAATATAAAAAATATATATTTTTGCTTGAAAACAAGCGATGTATCAGTTCGATCGTACCCCCATACTAGCCATTTTGAGACTTTCGGAAGAGTTAACGCTCTTAACTGCTTGGTTTCGAAGATTAAAATTTTAATTTTTAATATCGCATAGAACTAACGTGCAGCCCCTATACGTTATGTTTAAAAAAAATATATAAAATTTTTTTTCAAAATGGCGGCTATCGTAAAAATTCAAAGTGTCATAACTTTGCTAAATCAAATCCTACTGAAAAATGTCGTATGCAAAAAGTGTTTGGAATTTTATTTTGCATATAAAAGCAATTTTTAATTATTTTTTTTTTAATAAAAACCGAGTCTTACCATATATTGACCGAGACCTCGAACGAGCTTTTATGCGACTCTGCATACAGTTAACGCTCGTATGAAGCTTCTATTTAAGAAATTGACTTGAATTTTTTATACCAAATAGAGCTTTCAACTATACTTACGATACTATACAAAAAAATTAAAAATTAAAAAATAAAAGTATTTTTTTTTCAAAACACGTTTAGTGTGATGAGTCGATCGACCCACCATACATACGCTCATAAGATTTTCAATATAGTTAAGGTCAGTGTGAGCTTATTTATACATAATTGAATTTCAAAATTTTGTGACAGTATAGAATTCTTAAGCATCCTGTGTATGTTTGTTAGCAAAATCCATTTTGTCAATTTTTTGCAAAATGGCGACAAGTATTAAAATTCAATCACTTATTACTCAGTAGTGTTCATTTTTGTCAAAAAGGTCTCTATACATGAAATGTTGAGAAGCCTAAAGCTCATCTAAGTAAAATATAAAAAATATATATTTTTGCTTGAAAACAAGCGATGTATCAGTTCGATCGTACCCCCATACTAGCCATTTTGAGACTTTCGGAAGAGTTAACGCTCTTAACTGCTTGGTTTCGAAGATTAAAATTTTAATTTTTAATATCGCATAGAACTAACGTGCAGCCCCTATACGTTATGTTTAAAAAAATATATAAAATTTTTTTTCAAAATGGCGGCTATCGTAAAAATTCAAAGTGTCATAACTTTGCTAAATCAAATCCTACTGAAAAATGTCGTATGCAAAAAGTGTTTGGAATTTTATTTTGCATATAAAAGCAATTTTTAATTATTTTTTTTTTAATAAAAACCGAGTCTTACCATATATTGACCGAGACCTCGAACGAGCTTTTATGCGACTCTGCATACAGTTAACGCTCGTATGAAGCTTCTATTTAAGAAATTAACTTAAATTTTTTATACCAAATAGAGCTTTCAACTATACTTACGATACTATACAAAAAAATTAAAAATTAAAAAATAAAAGTATTTTTTTTTCAAAACACGTTTAGTGTGATGAGTCGATCGACCCACCATACATACGCTCATAAGATTTTCAATATAGTTAAGGTCAGTGTGAGCTTATTTATACATATTTGAATTTCAAAATTTTGTGACAGTATAGAATTCTTAAGCATCCTGTGTATGTTTGTTAGCAAAATCCATTTTGTCAATTTTTTGCAAAATGGCGACAAGTATTAAAATTCAATCACTTATTACTCAGTAGTGTTCAATTTTGTCAAAAAGGTCTCTATACATGAAATGTTGAGAAGCCTAAAGCTCATCTAAGTAAAATATAAAAAATATATATTTTTGCTTGAAAACAAGCGATGTATCAGTTCGATCGTACCCCCATACTAGCCATTTTGAGACTTTCGGAAGAGTTAACGCTCTTAACTGCTTGGTTTCGAAGATTAAAATTTTAATTTTTAATATCGCATAGAACTAACGTGCAGCCCCTATACGTTATGTTTAAAAAAAATATATAAAATTTTTTTTCAAAATGGCGGCTATCGTAAAAATTCAAAGTGTCATAACTTTGCTAAATCAAATCCTACTGAAAAATGTCGTATGCAAAAAGTGTTTGGAATTTTTATTTGCATATAAAAGCAATTTTTAATTATTTTTTTTTTAATAAAAACCGAGTCTTACCATATATTGACCGAGACCTCGAACGAGCTTTTATGCGACTCTGCATACAGTTAACGCTCGTATGAAGCTTCTATTTAATAAATTGACTTGAATTTTTTATACCAAATAGAGCTTTCAACTATACTTACGATACTATACAAAAAAATTAAAAATTAAAAAATAAAAGTATTTTTTTTTCAAAACACGTTTAGTGTGATGAGTCGATCGACCCACCATACATACGCTCATAAGATTTTTAATATAGTTAAGGTCAGTGTGAGCTTATTTATACATATTTGAATTTCAAAATTTTGTGACAGTATAGAATTCTTAAGCATCCTGTGTATGTTTGTTAGCAAAATCCATTTTGTCACTTTTTTGCAAAATGGCGACAAGTATTAAAATTCAATCACTTATTACTCAGTAGTGTTCAATTTTGTCAAAAAGGTCTCTATACATGAAATGTTGAGAAGCCTAAAGCTCATCTAAGTAAAATATAAAAAATATATATTTTTGCTTGAAAACAAGCGATGTATCAGTTCGATCGTACCCCCATACTAGCCATTTTGAGACTTTCGGAAGAGTTAACGCTCTTAACTGCTTGGTTTCGAAGATTAAAATTTTAATTTTTAATATCGCATAGAACTAACGTGCAGCCCCTATACGTTATGTTTAAAAAAAATATATAAAATTTTTTTTCAAAATGGCGGCTATCGTAAAAATTCAAAGTGTCATAACTTTGCTAAATCAAAATTTACTGAAAAATGTCGTATGCAAAAAGTGTTTGGAATTTTATTTTGCATATAAAAGCAATTTTTAATTATTTTTTTTTTTAATAAAAACCGAGTCTTACCATATATTGACCGAGACCTCGAACGAGCTTTTATGCGACTCTGCATACAGTTAACGCTCGTATGAAGCTTCTATTTAAGAAATTGACTTGAATTTTTTATACCAAATAGAGCTTTTAACTATACTTACGATACTATACAAAAAAATTAAAAATTAAAAAATAAAAGTATTTTTTTTTCAAAACACGTTTAGTGTGATGAGTCGATCGACCCACCATACATACGCTCATAAGATTTTCAATATAGTTAAGGTCAGTGTGAGCTTATTTATACATATTTGAATTTCAAAATTTTGTGACAGTATAGAATTCTTAAGCATCCTGTGTATGTTTGTTAGCAAAATCCATTTTGTCAATTTTTTGCAAAATGGCGACAAGTATTAAAATTCAATCACTTATTACTCAGTAGTGTTCAATTTTGTCAAAAAGGTCTCTATACATGAAATGTTGAGAAGCCTAAAGCTCATCTAAGTAAAATATAAAAAATATATATTTTTGCTTGAAAACAAGCGATGTATCAGTTCGATCGTACCCCCATACTAGCCATTTTGAGACTTTCGGAAGAGTTAACGCTCTTAACTGCTTGGTTTCGAAGATTAAAATTTTAATTTTTAATATCGCATAGAACTAACGTGCAGCCCCTATACGTTATGTTTAAAAAAAATATATAAAATTTTTTTTCAAAATGGCGGCTATCGTAAAAATTCAAAGTGTCATAACTTTGCTAAATCAAATCCTACTGAAAAATGTCGTATGCAAAAAGTGTTTGGAATTTTATTTTGCATATAAAAGCAATTTTTAATTATTTTTTTTTAATAAAAACCGAGTCTTACCATATATTGACCGAGACCTCGAACGAGCTTTTATGCGACTCTGCATACAGTTAACGCTCGTATGAAGCTTCTATTTAAGAAATTGACTTGAATTTTTTATACCAAATAGAGCTTTCAACTATACTTACGATACTATACAAAAAAATTAAAAATTAAAAAATAAAAGTATTTTTTTTTCAAAACACGTTTAGTGTGATGAGTCGATCGACCCACCATACATACGCTCATAAGATTTTCAATATAGTTAAGGTCAGTGTGAGCTTATTTATACATATTTGAATTTCAAAATTTTGTGACAGTATAGAATTCTTAAGCATCCTGTGTATGTTTGTTAGCAAAATCCATTTTGTCAATTTTTTGCAAAATGGCGACAAGTATTAAAATTCAATCACTTATTACTCAGTAGTGTTCAATTTTGTCAAAAAGGTCTCTATACATGAAATGTTGAGAAGCCTAAAGCTCATCTAAGTAAAATATAAAAAATATATATTTTTGCTTGAAAACAAGCGATGTATCAGTTCGATCGTACCCCCATACTAGCCATTTTGAGACTTTCGGAAGAGTTAACGCTCTTAACTGCTTGGTTTCGAAGATTAAAATTTTAATTTTTAATATCGCATAGAACTAACGTGCAGCCCCTATACGTTATGTTTAAAAAAAATATATAAAATTTTTTTTCAAAATGGCGGCTATCGTAAAAATTCAAAGTGTCATAACTTTGCTAAATTAAATCCTACTGAAAAATGTCGTATGCAAAAAGTGTTTGGAATTTTATTTTGCATATAAAAGCAATTTTTAATTATTTTTTTTTTAATAAAAACCGAGTCTTACCATATATTGACCGAGACCTCGAACGAGCTTTTATGCGACTCTGCATACAGTTAACGCTCGTATGAAGCTTCTATTTAAGAAATTGACTTGAATTTTTTATACCAAATAGAGCTTTCAACTATACTTACGATACTATACAAAAAAATTAAAAATTAAAAAATAAAAGTATTTTTTTTTCAAAACACGTTTAGTGTGATGAGTCGATCGACCCACCATACATACGCTCATAAGATTTTCAATATAGTTAAGGTCAGTGTGAGCTTATTTATACATATTTGAATTTCAAAATTTTGTGACAGTATAGAATTCTTAAGCATCCTGTGTATGTTTGTTAGCAAAATCCATTTTGTCAATTTTTTGCAAAATGGCGACAAGTATTAAAATTCAATCACTTATTACTCAGTAGTGTTCATTTTTGTCAAAAAGGTCTCTATACATGAAATGTTGAGAAGCCTAAAGCTCATCTAAGTAAAATATAAAAAATATATATTTTTGCTTGAAAACAAGCGATGTATCAGTTCGATCGTACCCCCATACTAGCCATTTTGAGACTTTCGGAAGAGTTAACGCTCTTAACTGCTTGGTTTCGAAGATTAAAATTTTAATTTTTAATATCGCATAGAACTAACGTGCAGCCCCTATACGTTATGTTTAAAAAAATATATAAATTTTTTTTTCAAAATGGCGGCTATCGTAAAAATTCAAAGTATCATAACTTTGCTAAATCAAATCCTACTGAAAAATGTCGTATGCAAAAAGTGTTTGGAATTTTATTTTGCATATAAAAGCAATTTTTAATTTTTTTTTTTTTTTTAATAAAAACCGAGTCTTACCATATATTGACCGAGACCCCGAACGAGCTTTTATGCGACTCTGCATACAGTTAACGCTCGTATGAAGCTTCTATTTAAGAAATTGACTTGAATTTTTTATACCAAATAGAGCTTTCAACTATACTTACGATACTATACAAAAAAATTAAAAATTAAAAAATAAAAGTATTTTTTTTTCAAAACACGTTTAGTGTGATGAGTCGATCGACCCACCATACATACGCTCATAAGATTTTCAATATAGTTAAGGTCAGTGTGAGCTTATTTATACATATTTGAATTTCAAAATTTTGTGACAGTATAGAATTCTTAAGCATCCTGTGTATGTTTGTTAGCAAAATCCATTTTGTCAATTTTTTGCAAAATGGCGACAAGTATTAAAATTCAATCACTTATTACTCAGTAGTGTTCAATTTTGTCAAAAAGGTCTCTATACATGAAATGTTGAGAAGCCTAAAGCTCATCTAAGTAAAATATAAAAAATATATATTTTTGCTTGAAAACAAGCGATGTATCAGTTCGATCGTACCCCCATACTAGCCATTTTGAGACTTTCGGAAGAGTTAACGCTCTTAACTGCTTGGTTTCGAAGATTAAAATTTTAATTTTTAATATCGCATAGAACTAACGTGCAGCCCCTATACGTTATGTTTAAAAAAAATATATAAAATTTTTTTTCAAAATGGCGGCTATCGTAAAAATTCAAAGTGTCATAACTTTGCTAAATCAAATCCTACTGAAAAATGTCGTATGCAAAAAGTGTTTGGAATTTTATTTTGCATATAAAAGCAATTTTTAATTATTTTTTTTTTAATAAAAACCGAGTCTTACCATATATTGACCGAGACCTCGAACGAGCTTTTATGCGACTCTGCATACAGTTAACGCTCGTATGAAGCTTCTATTTAAGAAATTGACTTGAATTTTTTATACCAAATAGAGCTTTCAACTATACTTACGATACTATACAAAAAAATTAAAAATTAAAAAATAAAAGTATTTTTTTTTCAAAACACGTTTAGTGTGATGAGTCGATCGACCCACCATACATACGCTCATAAGATTTTCAATATAGTTAAGGTCAGTGTGAGCTTATTTATACATATTTGAATTTCAAAATTTTGTGACAGTATAGAATTCTTAAGCATCCTGTGTATGTTTGTTAGCAAAATCCATTTTGTCAATTTTTTGCAAAATGGCGACAAGTATTAAAATTCAATCACTTATTACTCAGTAGTGTTCAATTTTGTCAAAAAGGTCTCTATACATGAAATGTTGAGAAGCCTTAAGCTCATCTAAGTAAAATATAAAAAATATATATTTTTGCTTGAAAGCAAGCGATGTATCAGTACGATCGTACCCCCATACTAGCCATTTTGAGACTTTCGGAAGAGTTAACGCTCTTAACTGCTTGGTTTCGAAGATTAAAATTTTAATTTTTAATATCGCATAGAACTAACGTGCAGCCCCTATACGTTATGTTTAAAAAAAATATATAAAATTTTTTTTCAAAATGGCGGCTATCGTAAAAATTCAAAGTGTCATAACTTTGCTAAATCAAATCCTACTGAAAAATGTCGTATGCAAAAAGTGTTTGGAATTTTATTTTGCATATAAAAGCAATTTTTAATTATTTTTTTTTTAATAAAAACCGAGTCTTACCATATATTGACCGAGACCTCGAACGAGCTTTTATGCGACTCTGCATACAGTTAACGCTCGTATGAAGCTTCTATTTAAGAAATTGACTTAAATTTTTTATACCAAATAGAGCTTTCAACTATACTTACGATACTATACAAAAAAATTAAAAATTAAAAAATAAAAGTATTTTTTTTTCAAAACACGTTTAGTGTGATGAGTCGATCGACCCACCATACATACGCTCATAAGATTTTCAATATAGTTAAGGTCAGTGTGAGCTTATTTATACATATTTGAATTTCAAAATTTTGTGACAGTATAGAATTCTTAAGCATCCTGTGTATGTTTGTTAGCAAAATCCATTTTGTCAATTTTTTGCAAAATGGCGACAAGTATTAAAATTCAATCACTTATTACTCAGTAGTGTTCAATTTTGTCAAAAAGGTCTCTATACATGAAATGTTGAGAAGCCTTAAGCTCATCTAAGTAAAATATAAAAAATATATATTTTTGCTTGAAAGCAAGCGATGTATCAGTACGATCGTACCCCCATACTAGCCATTTTGAGACTTTCGGAAGAGTTAACGCTCTTAACTGCTTGGTTTCGAAGATTAAAATTTTAATTTTTAATATCGCATAGAACTAACGTGCAGCCCCTATACGTTATGTTTAAAAAAAATATATAAAATTTTTTTTCAAAATGGCGGCTATCGTAAAAATTCAAAGTGTCATAACTTTGCTAAATCAAATCCTACTGAAAAATGTCGTATGCAAAAAGTGTTTGGAATTTTATTTTGCATATAAAAGCAATTTTTAATTATTTTTTTTTTAATAAAAACCGAGTCTTACCATATATTGACCGAGACCTCGAACGAGCTTTTATGCGACTCTGCATACAGTTAACGCTCGTATGAAGCTTCTATTTAAGAAATTGACTTGAATTTTTTATACCAAATAGAGCTTTCAACTATACTTACGATACTATACAAAAAAATTAAAAATTAAAAAATAAAAGTATTTTTTTTTCAAAACACGTTTAGTGTGATGAGTCGATCGACCCACCATACATACGCTCATAAGATTTTCAATATAGTTAAGGTCAGTGTGAGCTTATTTATACATATTTGAATTTCAAAATTTTGTGACAGTATAGAATTCTTAAGCATCCTGTGTATGTTTGTTAGCAAAATCCATTTTGTCAATTTTTTGCAAAATGGCGACAAGTATTAAAATTCAATCACTTATTACTCAGTAGTGTTCAATTTTGTCAAAAAGGTCTCTATACATGAAATGTTGAGAAGCCTAAAGCTCATCTAAGTAAAATATAAAAAATATATATTTTTGCTTGAAAACAAGCGATGTATCAGTACGATCGTACCCCCATACTAGCTATTTTGAGACTTTCGGAAGAGTTAACGCTCTTAACTGCTTGGTTTCGAAGATTAAAATTTTAATTTTTAATATCGCATAGAACTAACGTGCAGCCCCTATACGTTATGTTTAAAAAAAATATATAAAATTTTTTTTCAAAATGGCGGCTATCGTAAAAATTCAAAGTGTCATAACTTTGCTAAATCAAATCCTACTGAAAAATGTCGTATGCAAAAAGTGTTTGGAATTTTATTTTGCATATAAAAGCAATTTTTAATTATTTTTTTTTTAATAAAAACCGAGTCTTACCATATATTGACCGAGACCTCGAACGAGCTTTTATGCGACTCTGCATACAGTTAACGCTCGTATGAAGCTTCTATTTAAGAAATTGACTTGAATTTTTTATACCAAATAGAGCTTTCAACTATACTTACGATACTATACAAAAAAATTAAAAATTAAAAAATAAAAGTATTTTTTTTTCAAAACACGTTTAGTGTGATGAGTCGATCGACCCACCATACATACGCTCATAAGATTTTTAATATAGTTAAGGTGAGTGTGAGCTTATTTATACATATTTGAATTTCAAAATTTTGTGACAGTATAGAATTCTTAAGCATCCTGTGTATGTTTGTTAGCAAAATCCATTTTGTCAATTTTTTGCAAAATGGCGACAAGTAATAAAATTCAATCACTTATTACTCAGTAGTGTTCAATTTTGTCAAAAAGGTCTCTATACATGAAATGTTGAGAAGCCTTAAGCTCATCTAAGTAAAATATAAAAAATATATATTTTTGCTTGAAAACAAGCGATGTATCAGTTCGATCGTACCCCCATACTAGCCATTTTGAGACTTTCGGAAGAGTTAACGCTCTTAACTGCTTGGTTTCGAAGATTAAAATTTTAATTTTTAATATCGCATAGAACTAACGTGCAGCCCCTATACGTTATGTTTAAAAAAAATATATAAAATTTTTTTTCAAAATGGCGGCTATCGTAAAAATTCAAAGTGTCATAACTTTGCTAAATCAAATCCTACTGAAAAATGTCGTATGCAAAAAGTGTTTGGAATTTTATTTTGCATATAAAAGCAATTTTTAATTATTTTTTTTTTAATAAAAACCGAGTCTTACCATATATTGACCGAGACCTCGAACGAGCTTTTATGCGACTCTGCATACAGTTAACGCTCGTATGAAGCTTCTATTTAAGAAATTGACTTGAATTTTTTATACCAAATAGAGCTTTCAACTATACTTACGATACTATACAAAAAAATTAAAAATTAAAAAATAAAAGTATTTTTTTTTCAAAACACGTTTAGTGTGATGAGTCGATCGACCCACCATACATACGCTCATAAGATTTTCAATATAGTTAAGGTCAGTGTGAGCTTATTTATACATATTTGAATTTCAAAATTTTGTGACAGTATAGAATTCTTAAGCATCCTGTGTATGTTTGTTAGCAAAATCCATTTTGTCAATTTTTTGCAAAATGGCGACAAGTATTAAAATTCAATCACTTATTACTCAGTAGTGTTCAATTTTGTCAAAAAGGTCTCTATACATGAAATGTTGAGAAGCCTAAAGCTCATCTAAGTAAAATATAAAAAATATATATTTTTGCTTGAAAACAAGCGATGTATCAGTTCGATCGTACCCCCATACTAGCCATTTTGAGACTTTCGGAAGAGTTAACGCTCTTAACTGCTTGGTTTCGAAGATTAAAATTTTAATTTTTAATATCGCATAGAACTAACGTGCAGCCCCTATACGTTATGTTTAAAAAAAATATATAAAATTTTTTTTCAAAATGGCGGCTATCGTAAAAATTTAAAGTGTCATAACTTTGCTAAATCAAATCCTACTGAAAAATGTCGTATGCAAAAAGTGTTTGGAATTTTATTTTGCATATAAAAGCAATTTTTAATTATTTTTTTTTTAATAAAAACCGAGTCTTACCATATATTGACCGAGACCTCGAACGAGCTTTTATGCGACTCTGCATACAGTTAACGCTCGTATGAAGCTTCTATTTAAGAAATTGACTTGAATTTTTTATACCAAATAGAGCTTTCAACTATACTTACGATACTATACAAAAAAATTAAAAATTAAAAAATAAAAGTATTTTTTTTTCAAAACACGTTTAGTGTGATGAGTCGATCGACCCACCATACATACGCTCATAAGATTTTCAATATAGTTAAGGTCAGTGTGAGCTTATTTATACATATTTGAATTTCAAAATTTTGTGACAGTATAGAATTCTTAAGCATCCTGTGTATGTTTGTTAGCAAAATCCATTTTGTCAATTTTTTGCAAAATGGCGACAAGTATTAAAATTCAATCACTTATTACTCAGTAGTGTTCAATTTTGTCAAAAAGGTCTCTATACATGAAATGTTGAGAAGCCTTAAGCTCATCTAAGTAAAATATAAAAAATATATATTTTTGCTTGAAAGCAAGCGATGTATCAGTACGATCGTACCCCCATACTAGCCATTTTGAGACTTTCGGAAGAGTTAACGCTCTTAACTGCTTGGTTTCGAAGATTAAAATTTTAATTTTTAATATCGCATAGAACTAACGTGCAGCCCCTATACGTTATGTTTAAAAAAAATATATAAAATTTTTTTTCAAAATGGCGGCTATCGTAAAAATTCAAAGTGTCATAACTTTGCTAAATCAAATCCTACTGAAAAATGTCGTATGCAAAAAGTGTTTGGAATTTTATTTTGCATATAAAAGCAATTTTTAATTATTTTTTTTTTAATAAAAACCGAGTCTTACCATATATTGACCGAGACCTCGAACGAGCTTTTATGCGACTCTGCATACAGTTAACGCTCGTATGAAGCTTCTATTTAAGAAATTGACTTGAATTTTTTATACCAAATAGAGCTTTCAACTATACTTACGATACTATACAAAAAAATTAAAAATTAAAAAATAAAAGTATTTTTTTTTCAAAACACGTTTAGTGTGATGAGTCGATCGACCCACCATACATACGCTCATAAGATTTTCAATATAGTTAAGGTCAGTGTGAGCTTATTTATACATATTTGAATTTCAAAATTTTGTGACAGTATAGAATTCTTAAGCATCCTGTGTATGTTTGTTAGCAAAATCCATTTTGTCAATTTTTTGCAAAATGGCGACAAGTATTAAAATTCAATCACTTATTACTCAGTAGTGTTCAATTTTGTCAAAAAGGTCTCTATACATGAAATGTTGAGAAGCCTAAAGCTCATCTAAGTAAAATATAAAAAATATATATTTTTGCTTGAAAACAAGCGATGTATCAGTACGATCGTACCCCCATACTAGCTATTTTGAGACTTTCGGAAGAGTTAACGCTCTTAACTGCTTGGTTTCGAAGATTAAAATTTTAATTTTTAATATCGCATAGAACTAACGTGCAGCCCCTATACGTTATGTTTAAAAAAAATATATAAAATTTTTTTTCAAAATGGCGGCTATCGTAAAAATTCAAAGTGTCATAACTTTGCTAAATCAAATCCTACTGAAAAATGTCGTATGCAAAAAGTGTTTGGAATTTTATTTTGCATATAAAAGCAATTTTTAATTATTTTTTTTTTAATAAAAACCGAGTCTTACCATATATTGACCGAGACCTCGAACGAGCTTTTATGCGACTCTGCATACAGTTAACGCTCGTATGAAGCTTCTATTTAAGAAATTGACTTGAATTTTTTATACCAAATAGAGCTTTCAACTATACTTACGATACTATACAAAAAAATTAAAAATTAAAAAATAAAAGTATTTTTTTTTCAAAACACGTTTAGTGTGATGAGTCGATCGACCCACCATACATACGCTCATAAGATTTTTAATATAGTTAAGGTGAGTGTGAGCTTATTTATACATATTTGAATTTCAAAATTTTGTGACAGTATAGAATTCTTAAGCATCCTGTGTATGTTTGTTAGCAAAATCCATTTTGTCAATTTTTTGCAAAATGGCGACAAGTAATAAAATTCAATCACTTATTACTCAGTAGTGTTCAATTTTGTCAAAAAGGTCTCTATACATGAAATGTTGAGAAGCCTTAAGCTCATCTAAGTAAAATATAAAAAATATATATTTTTGCTTGAAAACAAGCGATGTATCAGTTCGATCGTACCCCCATACTAGCCATTTTGAGACTTTCGGAAGAGTTAACGCTCTTAACTGCTTGGTTTCGAAGATTAAAATTTTAATTTTTAATATCGCATAGAACTAACGTGCAGCCCCTATACGTTATGTTTAAAAAAAATATATAAAATTTTTTTTCAAAATGGCGGCTATCGTAAAAATTCAAAGTGTCATAACTTTGCTAAATCAAATCCTACTGAAAAATGTCGTATGCAAAAAGTGTTTGGAATTTTATTTTGCATATAAAAGCAATTTTTAATTATTTTTTTTTTAATAAAAACCGAGTCTTACCATATATTGACCGAGACCTCGAACGAGCTTTTATGCGACTCTGCATACAGTTAACGCTCGTATGAAGCTTCTATTTAAGAAATTGACTTGAATTTTTTATACCAAATAGAGCTTTCAACTATACTTACGATACTATACAAAAAAATTAAAAATTAAAAAATAAAAGTATTTTTTTTTCAAAACACGTTTAGTGTGATGAGTCGATCGACCCACCATACATACGCTCATAAGATTTTCAATATAGTTAAGGTCAGTGTGAGCTTATTTATACATATTTGAATTTCAAAATTTTGTGACAGTATAGAATTCTTAAGCATCCTGTGTATGTTTGTTAGCAAAATCCATTTTGTCAATTTTTTGCAAAATGGCGACAAGTATTAAAATTCAATCACTTATTACTCAGTAGTGTTCAATTTTGTCAAAAAGGTCTCTATACATGAAATGTTGAGAAGCCTAAAGCTCATCTAAGTAAAATATAAAAAATATATATTTTTGCTTGAAAACAAGCGATGTATCAGTTCGATCGTACCCCCATACTAGCCATTTTGAGACTTTCGGAAGAGTTAACGCTCTTAACTGCTTGGTTTCGAAGATTAAAATTTTAATTTTTAATATCGCATAGAACTAACGTGCAGCCCCTATACGTTATGTTTAAAAAAAATATATAAAATTTTTTTTCAAAATGGCGGCTATCGTAAAAATTCAAAGTGTCATAACTTTGCTAAATCAAATCCTACTGAAAAATGTCGTATGCAAAAAGTGTTTGGAATTTTATTTTGCATATAAAAGCAATTTTTAATTATTTTTTTTTTAATAAAAACCGAGTCTTACCATATATTGACCGAGACCTCGAACGAGCTTTTATGCGACTCTGCATACAGTTAACGCTCGTATGAAGCTTCTATTTAAGAAATTGACTTGAATTTTTTATACCAAATAGAGCTTTCAACTATACTTACGATACTATACAAAAAAATTAAAAATTAAAAAATAAAAGTATTTTTTTTTCAAAACACGTTTAGTGTGATGAGTCGATCGACCCACCATACATACGCTCATAAGATTTTCAATATAGTTAAGGTCAGTGTGAGCTTATTTATACATATTTGAATTTCAAAATTTTGTGACAGTATAGAATTCTTAAGCATCCTGTGTATGTTTGTTAGCAAAATCCATTTTGTCAATTTTTTGCAAAATGGCGACAAGTATTAAAATTCAATCACTTATTACTCAGTAGTGTTCAATTTTGTCAAAAAGGTCTCTATACATGAAATGTTGAGAAGCCTAAAGCTCATCTAAGTAAAATATAAAAAATATATATTTTTGCTTGAAAACAAGCGATGTATCAGTTCGATCGTACCCCCATACTAGCCATTTTGAGACTTTCGGAAGAGTTAACGCTCTTAACTGCTTGGTTTCGAAGATTAAAATTTTAATTTTTAATATCGCATAGAACTAACGTGCAGCCCCTATACGTTATGTTTAAAAAAAATATATAAAATTTTTTTTCAAAATGGCGGCTATCGTAAAAATTCAAAGTGTCATTACTTTGCTAAATCAAATCCTACTGAAAAATGTCGTATGCAAAAAGTGTTTGGAATTTTATTTTGCATATAAAAGCAATTTTTAATTATTTTTTTTTTTTTAATAAAAACCGAGTCTTACCATATATTGACCGAGACCTCGAACGAGCTTTTATGCGACTCTGCATACAGTTAACGCTCGTATGAAGCTTCTATTTAAGAAATTGACTTGAATTTTTTATACCAAATAGAGCTTTCAACTATACTTACGATACTATACAAAAAAATTAAAAATTAAAAAATAAAAGTATTTTTTTTTCAAAACACGTTTAGTGTGATGAGTCGATCGACCCACCATACATACGCTCATAAGATTTTCAATATAGTTAAGGTCAGTGTGAGCTTATTTATACATATTTGAATTTCAAAATTTTGTGACAGTATAGAATTCTTAAGCATCCTGTGTATGTTTGTTAGCAAAATCCATTTTGTCAATTTTTTGCAAAATGGCGACAAGTATTAAAATTCAATCACTTATTACTCAGTAGTGTTCAATTTTGTCAAAAAGGTCTCTATACATGAAATGTTGAGAAGCCTAAAGCTCATCTAAGTAAAATATAAAAAATATATATTTTTGCTTGAAAACAAGCGATGTATCAGTTCGATCGTACCCCCATACTAGCCATTTTGAGACTTTCGGAAGAGTTAACGCTCTTAACTGCTTGGTTTCGAAGATTAAAATTTTAATTTTTAATATCGCATAGAACTAACGTGCAGCCCCTATACGTTATGTTTAAAAAAAATATATAAAATTTTTTTTCAAAATGGCGGCTATCGTAAAAATTCAAAGTGTCATAACTTTGCTAAATCAAATCCTACTGAAAAATGTCGTATGCAAAAAGTGTTTGGAATTTTATTTTGCATATAAAAGCAATTTTTAATTATTTTTTTTTTAATAAAAACCGAGTCTTACCATATATTGACCGAGACCTCGAACGAGCTTTTATGCGACTCTGCATACAGTTAACGCTCGTATGAAGCTTCTATTTAAGAAATTGACTTGAATTTTTTATACCAAATAGAGCTTTCAACTATACTTACGATACTATACAAAAAAATTAAAAATTAAAAAATAAAAGTATTTTTTTTTCAAAACACGTTTAGTGTGATGAGTCGATCGACCCACCATACATACGCTCATAAGATTTTCAATATAGTTAAGGTCAGTGTGAGCTTATTTATACATATTTGAATTTCAAAATTTTGTGACAGTATAGAATTCTTAAGCATCCTGTGTATGTTTGTTAGCAAAATCCATTTTGTCAATTTTTTGCAAAATGGCGACAAGTATTAAAATTCAATCACTTATTACTCAGTAGTGTTCAATTTTGTCAAAAAGGTCTCTATACATGAAATGTTGAGAAGCCTAAAGCTCATCTAAGTAAAATATAAAAAATATATATTTTTGCTTGAAAACAAGCGATGTATCAGTTCGATCGTACCCCCATACTAGCCATTTTGAGACTTTCGGAAGAGTTAACGCTCTTAACTGCTTGGTTTCGAAGATTAAAATTTTAATTTTTAATATCGCATAGAACTAACGTGCAGCCCCTATACGTTATGTTTAAAAAAAATATATAAAATTTTTTTTCAAAATGGCGGCTATCGTAAAAATTCAAAGTGTCATAACTTTGCTAAATCAAATCCTACTGAAAAATGTCGTATGCAAAAAGTGTTTGGAATTTTATTTTGCATATAAAAGCAATTTTTAATTATTTTTTTTTTAATAAAAACCGAGTCTTACCATATATTGACCGAGACCTCGAACGAGCTTTTATGCGACTCTGCATACAGTTAACGCTCGTATGAAGCTTCTATTTAAGAAATTGACTTGAATTTTTTATACCAAATAGAGCTTTCAACTATACTTACGATACTATACAAAAAAATTAAAAATTAAAAAATAAAAGTATTTTTTTTTCAAAACACGTTTAGTGTGATGAGTCGATCGACCCACCATACATACGCTCATAAGATTTTCAATATAGTTAAGGTCAGTGTGAGCTTATTTATACATAATTGAATTTCAAAATTTTGTGACAGTATAGAATTCTTAAGCATCCTGTGTATGTTTGTTAGCAAAATCCATTTTGTCAATTTTTTGCAAAATGGCGACAAGTATTAAAATTCAATCACTTATTACTCAGTAGTGTTCATTTTTGTCAAAAAGGTCTCTATACATGAAATGTTGAGAAGCCTAAAGCTCATCTAAGTAAAATATAAAAAATATATATTTTTGCTTGAAAACAAGCGATGTATCAGTTCGATCGTACCCCCATACTAGCCATTTTGAGACTTTCGGAAGAGTTAACGCTCTTAACTGCTTGGTTTCGAAGATTAAAATTTTAATTTTTAATATCGCATAGAACTAACGTGCAGCCCCTATACGTTATGTTTAAAAAAATATATAAAATTTTTTTTCAAAATGGCGGCTATCGTAAAAATTCAAAGTGTCATAACTTTGCTAAATCAAATCCTACTGAAAAATGTCGTATGCAAAAAGTGTTTGGAATTTTATTTTGCATATAAAAGCAATTTTTAATTATTTTTTTTTTAATAAAAACCGAGTCTTACCATATATTGACCGAGACCTCGAACGAGCTTTTATGCGACTCTGCATACAGTTAACGCTCGTATGAAGCTTCTATTTAAGAAATTAACTTAAATTTTTTATACCAAATAGAGCTTTCAACTATACTTACGATACTATACAAAAAAATTAAAAATTAAAAAATAAAAGTATTTTTTTTTCAAAACACGTTTAGTGTGATGAGTCGATCGACCCACCATACATACGCTCATAAGATTTTCAATATAGTTAAGGTCAGTGTGAGCTTATTTATACATATTTGAATTTCAAAATTTTGTGACAGTATAGAATTCTTAAGCATCCTGTGTATGTTTGTTAGCAAAATCCATTTTGTCAATTTTTTGCAAAATGGCGACAAGTATTAAAATTCAATCACTTATTACTCAGTAGTGTTCAATTTTGTCAAAAAGGTCTCTATACATGAAATGTTGAGAAGCCTAAAGCTCATCTAAGTAAAATATAAAAAATATATATTTTTGCTTGAAAACAAGCGATGTATCAGTTCGATCGTACCCCCATACTAGCCATTTTGAGACTTTCGGAAGAGTTAACGCTCTTAACTGCTTGGTTTCGAAGATTAAAATTTTAATTTTTAATATCGCATAGAACTAACGTGCAGCCCCTATACGTTATGTTTAAAAAAAATATATAAAATTTTTTTTCAAAATGGCGGCTATCGTAAAAATTCAAAGTGTCATAACTTTGCTAAATCAAATCCTACTGAAAAATGTCGTATGCAAAAAGTGTTTGGAATTTTTATTTGCATATAAAAGCAATTTTTAATTATTTTTTTTTTAATAAAAACCGAGTCTTACCATATATTGACCGAGACCTCGAACGAGCTTTTATGCGACTCTGCATACAGTTAACGCTCGTATGAAGCTTCTATTTAATAAATTGACTTGAATTTTTTATACCAAATAGAGCTTTCAACTATACTTACGATACTATACAAAAAAATTAAAAATTAAAAAATAAAAGTATTTTTTTTTCAAAACACGTTTAGTGTGATGAGTCGATCGACCCACCATACATACGCTCATAAGATTTTTAATATAGTTAAGGTCAGTGTGAGCTTATTTATACATATTTGAATTTCAAAATTTTGTGACAGTATAGAATTCTTAAGCATCCTGTGTATGTTTGTTAGCAAAATCCATTTTGTCACTTTTTTGCAAAATGGCGACAAGTATTAAAATTCAATCACTTATTACTCAGTAGTGTTCAATTTTGTCAAAAAGGTCTCTATACATGAAATGTTGAGAAGCCTAAAGCTCATCTAAGTAAAATATAAAAAATATATATTTTTGCTTGAAAACAAGCGATGTATCAGTTCGATCGTACCCCCATACTAGCCATTTTGAGACTTTCGGAAGAGTTAACGCTCTTAACTGCTTGGTTTCGAAGATTAAAATTTTAATTTTTAATATCGCATAGAACTAACGTGCAGCCCCTATACGTTATGTTTAAAAAAAATATATAAAATTTTTTTTCAAAATGGCGGCTATCGTAAAAATTCAAAGTGTCATAACTTTGCTAAATCAAAATTTACTGAAAAATGTCGTATGCAAAAAGTGTTTGGAATTTTATTTTGCATATAAAAGCAATTTTTAATTATTTTTTTTTTTAATAAAAACCGAGTCTTACCATATATTGACCGAGACCTCGAACGAGCTTTTATGCGACTCTGCATACAGTTAACGCTCGTATGAAGCTTCTATTTAAGAAATTGACTTGAATTTTTTATACCAAATAGAGCTTTTAACTATACTTACGATACTATACAAAAAAATTAAAAATTAAAAAATAAAAGTATTTTTTTTTCAAAACACGTTTAGTGTGATGAGTCGATCGACCCACCATACATACGCTCATAAGATTTTCAATATAGTTAAGGTCAGTGTGAGCTTATTTATACATATTTGAATTTCAAAATTTTGTGACAGTATAGAATTCTTAAGCATCCTGTGTATGTTTGTTAGCAAAATCCATTTTGTCAATTTTTTGCAAAATGGCGACAAGTATTAAAATTCAATCACTTATTACTCAGTAGTGTTCAATTTTGTCAAAAAGGTCTCTATACATGAAATGTTGAGAAGCCTAAAGCTCATCTAAGTAAAATATAAAAAATATATATTTTTGCTTGAAAACAAGCGATGTATCAGTTCGATCGTACCCCCATACTAGCCATTTTGAGACTTTCGGAAGAGTTAACGCTCTTAACTGCTTGGTTTCGAAGATTAAAATTTTAATTTTTAATATCGCATAGAACTAACGTGCAGCCCCTATACGTTATGTTTAAAAAAAATATATAAAATTTTTTTTCAAAATGGCGGCTATCGTAAAAATTCAAAGTGTCATAACTTTGCTAAATCAAATCCTACTGAAAAATGTCGTATGCAAAAAGTGTTTGGAATTTTATTTTGCATATAAAAGCAATTTTTAATTATTTTTTTTTAATAAAAACCGAGTCTTACCATATATTGACCGAGACCTCGAACGAGCTTTTATGCGACTCTGCATACAGTTAACGCTCGTATGAAGCTTCTATTTAAGAAATTGACTTGAATTTTTTATACCAAATAGAGCTTTCAACTATACTTACGATACTATACAAAAAAATTAAAAATTAAAAAATAAAAGTATTTTTTTTTCAAAACACGTTTAGTGTGATGAGTCGATCGACCCACCATACATACGCTCATAAGATTTTCAATATAGTTAAGGTCAGTGTGAGCTTATTTATACATATTTGAATTTCAAAATTTTGTGACAGTATAGAATTCTTAAGCATCCTGTGTATGTTTGTTAGCAAAATCCATTTTGTCAATTTTTTGCAAAATGGCGACAAGTATTAAAATTCAATCACTTATTACTCAGTAGTGTTCAATTTTGTCAAAAAGGTCTCTATACATGAAATGTTGAGAAGCCTAAAGCTCATCTAAGTAAAATATAAAAAATATATATTTTTGCTTGAAAACAAGCGATGTATCAGTTCGATCGTACCCCCATACTAGCCATTTTGAGACTTTCGGAAGAGTTAACGCTCTTAACTGCTTGGTTTCGAAGATTAAAATTTTAATTTTTAATATCGCATAGAACTAACGTGCAGCCCCTATACGTTATGTTTAAAAAAAATATATAAAATTTTTTTTCAAAATGGCGGCTATCGTAAAAATTCAAAGTGTCATAACTTTGCTAAATTAAATCCTACTGAAAAATGTCGTATGCAAAAAGTGTTTGGAATTTTATTTTGCATATAAAAGCAATTTTTAATTATTATTTTTTTAATAAAAACCGAGTCTTACCATATATTGACCGAGACCTCGAACGAGCTTTTATGCGACTCTGCATACAGTTAACGCTCGTATGAAGCTTCTATTTAAGAAATTGACTTGAATTTTTTATACCAAATAGAGCTTTCAACTATACTTACGATACTATACAAAAAAATTAAAAATTAAAAAATAAAAGTATTTTTTTTTCAAAACACGTTTAGTGTGATGAGTCGATCGACCCACCATACATACGCTCATAAGATTTTCAATATAGTTAAGGTCAGTGTGAGCTTATTTATACATATTTGAATTTCAAAATTTTGTGACAGTATAGAATTCTTAAGCATCCTGTGTATGTTTGTTAGCAAAATCCATTTTGTCAATTTTTTGCAAAATGGCGACAAGTATTAAAATTCAATCACTTATTACTCAGTAGTGTTCATTTTTGTCAAAAAGGTCTCTATACATGAAATGTTGAGAAGCCTAAAGCTCATCTAAGTAAAATATAAAAAATATATATTTTTGCTTGAAAACAAGCGATGTATCAGTTCGATCGTACCCCCATACTAGCCATTTTGAGACTTTCGGAAGAGTTAACGCTCTTAACTGCTTGGTTTCGAAGATTAAAATTTTAATTTTTAATATCGCATAGAACTAACGTGCAGCCCCTATACGTTATGTTTAAAAAAATATATAAAATTTTTTTTCAAAATGGCGGCTATCGTAAAAATTCAAAGTATCATAACTTTGCTAAATCAAATCCTACTGAAAAATGTCGTATGCAAAAAGTGTTTGGAATTTTATTTTGCATATAAAAGCAATTTTTAATTTTTTTTTTTTTTTTAATAAAAACCGAGTCTTACCATATATTGACCGAGACCCCGAACGAGCTTTTATGCGACTCTGCATACAGTTAACGCTCGTATGAAGCTTCTATTTAAGAAATTGACTTGAATTTTTTATACCAAATAGAGCTTTCAACTATACTTACGATACTATACAAAAAAATTAAAAATTAAAAAATAAAAGTATTTTTTTTTCAAAACACGTTTAGTGTGATGAGTCGATCGACCCACCATACATACGCTCATAAGATTTTCAATATAGTTAAGGTCAGTGTGAGCTTATTTATACATATTTGAATTTCAAAATTTTGTGACAGTATAGAATTCTTAAGCATCCTGTGTATGTTTGTTAGCAAAATCCATTTTGTCAATTTTTTGCAAAATGGCGACAAGTATTAAAATTCAATCACTTATTACTCAGTAGTGTTCAATTTTGTCAAAAAGGTCTCTATACATGAAATGTTGAGAAGCCTAAAGCTCATCTAAGTAAAATATAAAAAATATATATTTTTGCTTGAAAACAAGCGATGTATCAGTTCGATCGTACCCCCATACTAGCCATTTTGAGACTTTCGGAAGAGTTAACGCTCTTAACTGCTTGGTTTCGAAGATTAAAATTTTAATTTTTAATATCGCATAGAACTAACGTGCAGCCCCTATACGTTATGTTTAAAAAAAATATATAAAATTTTTTTTCAAAATGGCGGCTATCGTAAAAATTCAAAGTGTCATAACTTTGCTAAATCAAATCCTACTGAAAAATGTCGTATGCAAAAAGTGTTTGGAATTTTATTTTGCATATAAAAGCAATTTTTAATTATTTTTTTTTTAATAAAAACCGAGTCTTACCATATATTGACCGAGACCTCGAACGAGCTTTTATGCGACTCTGCATACAGTTAACGCTCGTATGAAGCTTCTATTTAGGAAATTGACTTAAATTTTTTATACCAAATAGAGCTTTCAACTATACTTACGATACTATACAAAAAAATTAAAAATTAAAAAATAAAAGTATTTTTTTTTCAAAACACGTTTAGTGTGATGAGTCGATCGACCCACCATACATACGCTCATAAGATTTTCAATATAGTTAAGGTCAGTGTGAGCTTATTTATACATATTTGAATTTCAAAATTTTGTGACAGTATAGAATTCTTAAGCATCCTGTGTATGTTTGTTAGCAAAATCCATTTTGTCAATTTTTTGCAAAATGGCGACAAGTATTAAAATTCAATCACTTATTACTCAGTAGTGTTCAATTTTGTCAAAAAGGTCTCTATACATGAAATGTTGAGAAGCCTAAAGCTCATCTAAGTAAAATATAAAAAATATATATTTTTGCTTGAAAACAAGCGATGTATCAGTTCGATCGTACCCCCATACTAGCCATTTTGAGACTTTCGGAAGAGTTAACGCTCTTAACTGCTTGGTTTCGAAGATTAAAATTTTAATTTTTAATATCGCATAGAACTAACGTGCAGCCCCTATACGTTATGTTTAAAAAAAATATATAAAATTTTTTTTCAAAATGGCGGCTATCGTAAAAATTCAAAGTGTCATAACTTTGCTAAATCAAATCCTACTGAAAAATGTCGTATGCAAAAAGTGTTTGGAATTTTATTTTGCATATAAAAGCAATTTTTAATTATTTTTTTTTTAATAAAAACCGAGTCTTACCATATATTGACCGAGACCTCGAACGAGCTTTTATGCGACTCTGCATACAGTTAACGCTCGTATGAAGCTTCTATTTAAGAAATTGACTTGAATTTTTTATACCAAATAGAGCTTTCAACTATACTTACGATACTATACAAAAAAATTAAAAATTAAAAAATAAAAGTATTTTTTTTTCAAAACACGTTTAGTGTGATGAGTCGATCGACCCACCATACATACGCTCATAAGATTTTCAATATAGTTAAGGTCAGTGTGAGCTTATTTATACATATTTGAATTTCAAAATTTTGTGACAGTATAGAATTCTTAAGCATCCTGTGTATGTTTGTTAGCAAAATCCATTTTGTCAATTTTTTGCAAAATGGCGACAAGTATTAAAATTCAATCACTTATTACTCAGTAGTGTTCAATTTTGTCAAAAAGGTCTCTATACATGAAATGTTGAGAAGCCTAAAGCTCATCTAAGTAAAATATAAAAAATATATATTTTTGCTTGAAAACAAGCGATGTATCAGTTCGATCGTACCCCCATACTAGCCATTTTGAGACTTTCGGAAGAGTTAACGCTCTTAACTGCTTGGTTTCGAAGATTAAAATTTTAATTTTTAATATCGCATAGAACTAACGTGCAGCCCCTATACGTTATGTTTAAAAAAAATATATAAAATTTTTTTTCAAAATGGCGGCTATCGTAAAAATTCAAAGTGTCATAACTTTGCTAAATCAAATCCTACTGAAAAATGTCGTATGCAAAAAGTGTTTGGAATTTTATTTTGCATATAAAAGCAATTTTTAATTATTTTTTTTTTAATAAAAACCGAGTCTTACCATATATTGACCGAGACCTCGAACGAGCTTTTATGCGACTCTGCATACAGTTAACGCTCGTATGAAGCTTCTATTTAAGAAATTGACTTGAATTTTTTATACCAAATAGAGCTTTCAACTATACTTACGATACTATACAAAAAAATTAAAAATTAAAAAATAAAAGTATTTTTTTTTCAAAACACGTTTAGTGTGATGAGTCGATCGACCCACCATACATACGCTCATAAGATTTTCAATATAGTTAAGGTCAGTGTGAGCTTATTTATACATATTTGAATTTCAAAATTTTGTGACAGTATAGAATTCTTAAGCATCCTGTGTATGTTTGTTAGCAAAATCCATTTTGTCAATTTTTTGCAAAATGGCGACAAGTATTAAAATTCAATCACTTATTACTCAGTAGTGTTCAATTTTGTCAAAAAGGTCTCTATACATGAAATGTTGAGAAGCCTAAAGCTCATCTAAGTAAAATATAAAAAATATATATTTTTGCTTGAAAACAAGCGATGTATCAGTTCGATCGTACCCCCATACTAGCCATTTTGAGACTTTCGGAAGAGTTAACGCTCTTAACTGCTTGGTTTCGAAGATTAAAATTTTAATTTTTAATATCGCATAGAACTAACGTGCAGCCCCTATACGTTATGTTTAAAAAAAATATATAAAATTTTTTTTCAAAATGGCGGCTATCGTAAAAATTCAAAGTGTCATAACTTTGCTAAATCAAATCCTACTGAAAAATGTCGTATGCAAAAAGTGTTTGGAATTTTATTTTGCATATAAAAGCAATTTTTAATTATTTTTTTTTTAATAAAAACCGAGTCTTACCATATATTGACCGAGACCTCGAACGAGCTTTTATGCGACTCTGCATACAGTTAACGCTCGTATGAAGCTTCTATTTAAGAAATTGACTTGAATTTTTTATACCAAATAGAGCTTTCAACTATACTTACGATACTATACAAAAAAATTAAAAATTAAAAAATAAAAGTATTTTTTTTTCAAAACACGTTTAGTGTGATGAGTCGATCGACCCACCATACATACGCTCATAAGATTTTCAATATAGTTAAGGTCAGTGTGAGCTTATTTATACATATTTGAATTTCAAAATTTTGTGACAGTATAGAATTCTTAAGCATCCTGTGTATGTTTGTTAGCAAAATCCATTTTGTCAATTTTTTGCAAAATGGCGACAAGTATTAAAATTCAATCACTTATTACTCAGTAGTGTTCAATTTTGTCAAAAAGGTCTCTATACATGAAATGTTGAGAAGCCTAAAGCTCATCTAAGTAAAATATAAAAAATATATATTTTTGCTTGAAAACAAGCGATGTATCAGTTCGATCGTACCCCCATACTAGCCATTTTGAGACTTTCGGAAGAGTTAACGCTCTTAACTGCTTGGTTTCGAAGATTAAAATTTTAATTTTTAATATCGCATAGAACTAACGTGCAGCCCCTATACGTTATGTTTAAAAAAAATATATAAAATTTTTTTTCAAAATGGCGGCTATCGTAAAAATTCAAAGTGTCATTACTTTGCTAAATCAAATCCTACTGAAAAATGTCGTATGCAAAAAGTGTTTGGAATTTTATTTTGCATATAAAAGCAATTTTTAATTATTTTTTTTTTTTTAATAAAAACCGAGTCTTACCATATATTGACCGAGACCTCGAACGAGCTTTTATGCGACTCTGCATACAGTTAACGCTCGTATGAAGCTTCTATTTAAGAAATTGACTTGAATTTTTTATACCAAATAGAGCTTTCAACTATACTTACGATACTATACAAAAAAATTAAAAATTAAAAAATAAAAGTATTTTTTTTTCAAAACACGTTTAGTGTGATGAGTCGATCGACCCACCATACATACGCTCATAAGATTTTCAATATAGTTAAGGTCAGTGTGAGCTTATTTATACATATTTGAATTTCAAAATTTTGTGACAGTATAGAATTCTTAAGCATCCTGTGTATGTTTGTTAGCAAAATCCATTTTGTCAATTTTTTGCAAAATGGCGACAAGTATTAAAATTCAATCACTTATTACTCAGTAGTGTTCAATTTTGTCAAAAAGGTCTCTATACATGAAATGTTGAGAAGCCTAAAGCTCGTCTAAGTAAAATATAAAAAATATATATTTTTGCTTGAAAGCAAGCGATGTATCAGTACGATCGTACCCCCATACTAGCCATTTTGAGACTTTCGGAAGAGTTAACGCTCTTAACTGCTTGGTTTCGAAGATTAAAATTTTAATTTTTAATATCGCATAGAACTAACGTGCAGCCCCTATACGTTATGTTTAAAAAAAATATATAAAATTTTTTTTCAAAATGGCGGCTATCGTAAAAATTCAAAGTGTCATAACTTTGCTAAATCAAATCCTACTGAAAAATGTCGTATGCAAAAAGTGTTTGGAATTTTATTTTGCATATAAAAGCAATTTTTAATTATTTTTTTTTTAATAAAAACCGAGTCTTACCATATATTGACCGAGACCTCGAACGAGCTTTTATGCGACTCTGCATACAGTTAACGCTCGTATGAAGCTTCTATTTAAGAAATTGACTTGAATTTTTTATACCAAATAGAGCTTTCAACTATACTTACGATACTATACAAAAAAATTAAAAATTAAAAAATAAAAGTATTTTTTTTTCAAAACACGTTTAGTGTGATGAGTCGATCGACCCACCATACATACGCTCATAAGATTTTCAATATAGTTAAGGTCAGTGTGAGCATATTTATACATATTTGAATTTCAAAATTTTGTGACAGTATAGAATTCTTAAGCATCCTGTGTATGTTTGTTAGCAAAATCCATTTTGTCAATTTTTTGCAAAATGGCGACAAGTAATAAAATTCAATCACTTATTACTCAGTAGTGTTCAATTTTGTCAAAAAGGTCTCTATACATGAAATGTTGAGAAGCCTAAAGCTCATCTAAGTAAAATATAAAAAATATATATTTTTGCTTGAAAACAAGCGATGTATCAGTTCGATCGTACCCCCATACTAGCCATTTTGAGACTTTCGGAAGAGTTAACGCTCTTAACTGCTTGGTTTCAAAGATTAAAATTTTAATTTTTAATATCGCATAGAACTAACGTGCAGCCCCTATACGTTATGTTTAAAAAAAATATATAAAATTTTTTTTCAAAATGGCGGCTATCGTAAAAATTCAAAGTGTCATAACTTTGCTAAATCAAATCCTACTGAAAAATGTCGTATGCAAAAAGTGTTTGGAATTTTATTTTGCATATAAAAGCAATTTTTAATTATTTTTTTTTTAATAAAAACCGAGTCTTACCATATATTGACCGAGACCTCGAACGAGCTTTTATGCGACTCTGCATACAGTTAACGCTCGTATGAAGCTTCTATTTAAGAAATTGACTTGAATTTTTTATACCAAATAGAGCTTTCAACTATACTTACGATACTATACAAAAAAATTAAAAATTAAAAAATAAAAGTATTTTTTTTTCAAAACACGTTTAGTGTGATGAGTCGATCGACCCACCATACATACGCTCATAAGATTTTCAATATAGTTAAGGTCAGTGTGAGCTTATTTATACATATTTGAATTTCAAAATTTTGTGACAGTATAGAATTCTTAAGCATCCTGTGTATGTTTGTTAGCAAAATCCATTTTGTCAATTTTTTGCAAAATGGCGACAAGTATTAAAATTCAATCACTTATTACTCAGTAGTGTTCAATTTTGTCAAAAAGGTCTCTATACATGAAATGTTGAGAAGCCTAAAGCTCATCTAAGTAAAATATAAAAAATATATATTTTTGCTTGAAAACAAGCGATGTATCAGTTCGATCGTACCCCCATACTAGCCATTTTGAGACTTTCGGAAGAGTTAACGCTCTTAACTGCTTGGTTTCGAAGATTAAAATTTTAATTTTTAATATCGCATAGAACTAACGTGCAGCCCCTATACGTTATGTTTAAAAAAAATATATAAAATTTTTTTTCAAAATGGCGGCTATCGTAAAAATTCAAAGTGTCATAACTTTGCTAAATCAAATCCTACTGAAAAATGTCGTATGCAAAAAGTGTTTGGAATTTTATTTTGCATATAAAAGCAATTTTTAATTATTTTTTTTTTAATAAAAACCGAGTCTTACCATATATTGACCGAGACCTCGAACGAGCTTTTATGCGACTCTGCATACAGTTAACGCTCGTATGAAGCTTCTATTTAAGAAATTGACTTGAATTTTTTATACCAAATAGAGCTTTCAACTATACTTACGATACTATACAAAAAAATTAAAAATTAAAAAATAAAAGTATTTTTTTTTCAAAACACGTTTAGTGTGATGAGTCGATCGACCCACCATACATACGCTCATAAGATTTTCAATATAGTTAAGGTCAGTGTGAGCTTATTTATACATATTTAAATTTCAAAATTTTGTGACAGTATAGAATTCTTAAGCATCCTGTGTATGTTTGTTAGCAAAATCCATTTTGTCAATTTTTTGCAAAATGGCGACAAGTATTAAAATTCAATCACTTATTACTCAGTAGTGTTCAATTTTGTCAAAAAGGTCTCTATACATGAAATGTTGAGAAGCCTAAAGCTCATCTAAGTAAAATATAAAAAATATATATTTTTGCTTGAAAACAAGCGATGTATCAGTTCGATCGTACCCCCATACTAGCCATTTTTTACTAGCGTAAAAATTCAAAGTGTCATAACTTTGCTAAATCAAATCCTACTGAAAAATGTCGTATGCAAAAAGTGTTTGGAATTTTATTTTGCATATAAAAGCAATTTTTAATTATTTTTTTTTTAATAAAAACCGAGTCTTACCATATATTGACCGAGACCTCGAACGAGCTTTTATGCGACTCTGCATACAGTTAACGCTCGTATGAAGCTTCTATTTAAGAAATTGACTTGAATTTTTTATACCAAATAGAGCTTTCAACTATACTTACGATACTATACAAAAAAATTAAAAATTAAAAAATAAAAGTATTTTTTTTTCAAAACACGTTTAGTGTGATGAGTCGATCGACCCACCATACATACGCTCATAAGATTTTCAATATAGTTAAGGTCAGTGTGAGCTTATTTATACATATTTGAATTTCAAAATTTTGTGACAGTATAGAATTCTTAAGCATCCTGTGTATGTTTGTTAGCAAAATCCATTTTGTCAATTTTTTGCAAAATGGCGACAAGTATTAAAATTCAATCACTTATTACTCAGTAGTGTTCATTTTTGTCAAAAAGGTCTCTATACATGAAATGTTGAGAAGCCTAAAGCTCATCTAAGTAAAATATAAAAAATATATATTTTTGCTTGAAAACAAGCGATGTATCAGTTCGATCGTACCCCCATACTAGCCATTTTGAGACTTTCGGAAGAGTTAACGCTCTTAACTGCTTGGTTTCGAAGATTAAAATTTTAATTTTTAATATCGCATAGAACTAACGTGCAGCCCCTATACGTTATGTTTAAAAAAATATATAAAATTTTTTTTCAAAATGGCGGCTATCGTAAAAATTCAAAGTATCATAACTTTGCTAAATCAAATCCTACTGAAAAATGTCGTATGCAAAAAGTGTTTGGAATTTTATTTTGCATATAAAAGCAATTTTTAATTTTTTTTTTTTTTTTAATAAAAACCGAGTCTTACCATATATTGACCGAGACCCCGAACGAGCTTTTATGCGACTCTGCATACAGTTAACGCTCGTATGAAGCTTCTATTTAAGAAATTGACTTGAATTTTTTATACCAAATAGAGCTTTCAACTATACTTACGATACTATACAAAAAAATTAAAAATTAAAAAATAAAAGTATTTTTTTTTCAAAACACGTTTAGTGTGATGAGTCGATCGACCCACCATACATACGCTCATAAGATTTTCAATATAGTTAAGGTCAGTGTGAGCTTATTTATACATATTTGAATTTCAAAATTTTGTGACAGTATAGAATTCTTAAGCATCCTGTGTATGTTTGTTAGCAAAATCCATTTTGTCAATTTTTTGCAAAATGGCGACAAGTATTAAAATTCAATCACTTATTACTCAGTAGTGTTCAATTTTGTCAAAAAGGTCTCTATACATGAAATGTTGAGAAGCCTAAAGCTCATCTAAGTAAAATATAAAAAATATATATTTTTGCTTGAAAACAAGCGATGTATCAGTTCGATCGTACCCCCATACTAGCCATTTTGAGACTTTCGGAAGAGTTAACGCTCTTAACTGCTTGGTTTCGAAGATTAAAATTTTAATTTTTAATATCGCATAGAACTAACGTGCAGCCCCTATACGTTATGTTTAAAAAAAATATATAAAATTTTTTTTCAAAATGGCGGCTATCGTAAAAATTCAAAGTGTCATAACTTTGCTAAATCAAATCCTACTGAAAAATGTCGTATGCAAAAAGTGTTTGGAATTTTATTTTGCATATAAAAGCAATTTTTAATTATTTTTTTTTTAATAAAAACCGAGTCTTACCATATATTGACCGAGACCTCGAACGAGCTTTTATGCGACTCTGCATACAGTTAACGCTCGTATGAAGCTTCTATTTAGGAAATTGACTTAAATTTTTTATACCAAATAGAGCTTTCAACTATACTTACGATACTATACAAAAAAATTAAAAATTAAAAAATAAAAGTATTTTTTTTTCAAAACACGTTTAGTGTGATGAGTCGATCGACCCACCATACATACGCTCATAAGATTTTCAATATAGTTAAGGTCAGTGTGAGCTTATTTATACATATTTGAATTTCAAAATTTTGTGACAGTATAGAATTCTTAAGCATCCTGTGTATGTTTGTTAGCAAAATCCATTTTGTCAATTTTTTGCAAAATGGCGACAAGTATTAAAATTCAATCACTTATTACTCAGTAGTGTTCAATTTTGTCAAAAAGGTCTCTATACATGAAATGTTGAGAAGCCTAAAGCTCATCTAAGTAAAATATAAAAAATATATATTTTTGCTTGAAAACAAGCGATGTATCAGTTCGATCGTACCCCCATACTAGCCATTTTGAGACTTTCGGAAGAGTTAACGCTCTTAACTGCTTGGTTTCGAAGATTAAAATTTTAATTTTTAATATCGCATAGAACTAACGTGCAGCCCCTATACGTTATGTTTAAAAAAAATATATAAAATTTTTTTTCAAAATGGCGGCTATCGTAAAAATTCAAAGTGTCATTACTTTGCTAAATCAAATCCTACTGAAAAATGTCGTATGCAAAAAGTGTTTGGAATTTTATTTTGCATATAAAAGCAATTTTTAATTATTTTTTTTTTTTTAATAAAAACCGAGTCTTACCATATATTGACCGAGACCTCGAACGAGCTTTTATGCGACTCTGCATACAGTTAACGCTCGTATGAAGCTTCTATTTAAGAAATTGACTTGAATTTTTTATACCAAATAGAGCTTTCAACTATACTTACGATACTATACAAAAAAATTAAAAATTAAAAAATAAAAGTATTTTTTTTTCAAAACACGTTTAGTGTGATGAGTCGATCGACCCACCATACATACGCTCATAAGATTTTCAATATAGTTAAGGTCAGTGTGAGCTTATTTATACATATTTGAATTTCAAAATTTTGTGACAGTATAGAATTCTTAAGCATCCTGTGTATGTTTGTTAGCAAAATCCATTTTGTCAATTTTTTGCAAAATGGCGACAAGTATTAAAATTCAATCACTTATTACTCAGTAGTGTTCAATTTTGTCAAAAAGGTCTCTATACATGAAATGTTGAGAAGCCTAAAGCTCATCTAAGTAAAATATAAAAAATATATATTTTTGCTTGAAAACAAGCGATGTATCAGTTCGATCGTACCCCCATACTAGCCATTTTGAGACTTTCGGAAGAGTTACCGCTCTTAACTGCTTGGTTTCGAAGATTAAAATTTTAATTTTTATTATCGCATAGAACTAACGTGCAGCCCCTATACGTTATGTTTAAAAAAAATATATAAAATTTTTTTTCAAAATGGCGGCTATCGTAAAAATTCAAAGTGTCATAACTTTTCTAAATCAAATCCTACTGAAAAATGTCGTATGCAAAAAGTGTTTGGAATTTTATTTTGCATATAAAAGCAATTTTTAATTATTTTTTTTTAATAAAAACCGAGTCTTACCATATATTGACCGAGACCTCGAACGAGCTTTTATGCGACTCTGCATACAGTTAACGCTCGTATGAAGCTTCTATTTAAGAAATTGACTTGAATTTTTTATACCAAATAGAGCTTTCAACTATACTTACGATACTATACAAAAAAATTAAAAATTAAAAAATAAAAGTATTTTTTTTTCAAAACACGTTTAGTGTGATGAGTCGATCGACCCACCATACATACGCTCATAAGATTTTCAATATAGTTAAGGTCAGTGTGAGCTTATTTATACATATTTGAATTTCAAAATTTTGTGACAGTATAGAATTCTTAAGCATCCTGTGTATGTTTGTTAGCAAAATCCATTTTGTCAATTTTTTGCAAAATGGCGACAAGTATTAAAATTCAATCACTTATTACTCAGTAGTGTTCAATTTTGTCAAAAAGGTCTCTATACATGAAATGTTGAGAAGCCTAAAGCTCATCTAAGTAAAATATAAAAAATATATATTTTTGCTTGAAAACAAGCGATGTATCAGTTCGATCGTACCCCCATACTAGCCATTTTGAGACTTTCGGAAGAGTTAACGCTCTTAACTGCTTGGTTTCGAAGATTAAAATTTTAATTTTTAATATCGCATAGAACTAACGTGCAGCCCCTATACGTTATGTTTAAAAAAAATATATAAAATTTTTTTTCAAAATGGCGGCTATCGTAAAAATTCAAAGTGTCATAACTTTGCTAAATCAAATCCTACTGAAAAATGTCGTATGCAAAAAGTGTTTGGAATTTTATTTTGCATATAAAAGCAATTTTTAATTTTTTTTTTTTAATAAAAACCGAGTCTTACCATATATTGACCGAGACCTCGAACGAGCTTTTATGCGACTCTGCATACAGTTAACGCTCGTATGAAGCTTCTATTTAAGAAATTGACTTGAATTTTTTATACCAAATAGAGCTTTCAACTATACTTACGATACTATACAAAAAAATTAAAAATTAAAAAATAAAAGTATTTTTTTTTCAAAACACGTTTAGTGTGATGAGTCGATCGACCCACCATACATACGCTCATAAGATTTTCAATATAGTTAAGGTCAGTGTGAGCTTATTTATACATATTTGAATTTCAAAATTTTGTGACAGTATAGAATTCTTAAGCATCCTGTGTATGTTTGTTAGCAAAATCCATTTTGTCAATTTTTTGCAAAATGGCGACAAGTATTAAAATTCAATCACTTATTACTTAGTAGTGTTCAATTTTGTCAAAAAGGTCTCTATACATGAAATGTTAAGAAGCCTAAAGCTCATCTAAGTAAAATATAAAAAATATATATTTTTGCTTGAAAACAAGCGATGTATCAGTTCGATCGTACCCCCATACTAGCCATTTTGAGACTTTCGGAAGAGTTAACGCTCTTAACTGCTTGGTTTCGAAGATTTAAATTTTAATTTTTAATATCGCATAGAACTAACGTGCAGCCCCTATACGTTATGTTTAAAAAAAATATATAAAATTTTTTTTCAAAATGGCGGCTATCGTAAAAATTCAAAGTGTCATAACTTTGCTAAATCTAATCCTACTGAAAAATGTCGTATGCAAAAAGTGTTTGGAATTTTATTTTGCATATAAAAGCAATTTTTAATTATTTTTTTTTAATAAAAACCGAGTCTTACCATATATTGACCGAGACCTCGAACGAGCTTTTATGCGACTCTGCATACAGTTAACGCTCGTATGAAGCTTCTATTTAAGAAATTGACTTGAATTTTTTATACCAAATAGAGCTTTCAACTATACTTACGATACTATACAAAAAAATTAAAAATTAAAAAATAAAAGTATTTTTTTTTCAAAACACGTTTAGTGTGATGAGTCGATCGACCCACCATACATACGCTCATAAGATTTTAAATATAGTTAAGGTCAGTGTGAGCTTATTTATACATATTTGAATTTCAAAATTTTGTGACAGTATAGAATTCTTAAGCATCCTGTGTATGTTTGTTAGCAAAATCCATTTTGTCAATTTTTTGCAAAATGGCGACAAGTATTAAAATTCAATCACTTATTACTCAGTAGTGTTCAATTTTGTCAAAAAGGTCTCTATACATGAAATGTTGAGAAGCCTAAAGCTCATCTAAGTAAAATATAAAAAATATATATTTTTGCTTGAAAACAAGCGATGTATCAGTTCGATCGTACCCCCATACTAGCCATTTTGAGACTTTCGGAAGAGTTAACGCTCTTAACTGCTTGGTTTCGAAGATTAAAATTTTAATTTTTAATATCGCATAGAACTAACGTGCAGCCCCTATACGTTATGTTTAAAAAAAATATATAAAATTTTTTTTCAAAATGGCGGCTATCGTAAAAATTCAAAGTGTCATTACTTTGCTAAATCAAATCCTACTGAAAAATGTCGTATGCAAAAAGTGTTTGGAATTTTATTTTGCATATAAAAGCAATTTTTAATTATTTTTTTTTTTTTAATAAAAACCGAGTCTTACCATATATTGACCGAGACCTCGAACGAGCTTTTATGCGACTCTGCATACAGTTAACGCTCGTATGAAGCTTCTATTTAAGAAATTGACTTGAATTTTTTATACCAAATAGAGCTTTCAACTATACTTACGATACTATACAAAAAAATTAAAAATTAAAAAATAAAAGTATTTTTTTTTCAAAACACGTTTAGTGTGATGAGTCGATCGACCCACCATACATACGCTCATAAGATTTTCAATATAGTTAAGGTCAGTGTGAGCTTATTTATACATATTTGAATTTCAAAATTTTGTGACAGTATAGAATTCTTAAGCATCCTGTGTATGTTTGTTAGCAAAATCCATTTTGTCAATTTTTTGCAAAATGGCGACAAGTATTAAAATTCAATCACTTATTACTCAGTAGTGTTCAATTTTGTCAAAAAGGTCTCTATACATGAAATGTTGAGAAGCCTAAAGCTCATCTAAGTAAAATATAAAAAATATATATTTTTGCTTGAAAACAAGCGATGTATCAGTTCGATCGTACCCCCATACTAGCCATTTTGAGACTTTCGGAAGAGTTAACGCTCTTAACTGCTTGGTTTCGAAGATTAAAATTTTAATTTTTAATATCGCATAGAACTAACGTGCAGCCCCTATACGTTATGTTTAAAAAAAATATATAAAATTTTTTTTCAAAATGGCGGCTATCGTAAAAATTCAAAGTGTCATAACTTTGCTAAATCAAATCCTACTGAAAAATGTCGTATGCAAAAAGTGTTTGGAATTTTATTTTGCATATAAAAGCAATTTTTAATTTTTTTTTTTTAATAAAAACCGAGTCTTACCATATATTGACCGAGACCTCGAACGAGCTTTTATGCGACTCTGCATACAGTTAACGCTCGTATGAAGCTTCTATTTAAGAAATTGACTTGAATTTTTTATACCAAATAGAGCTTTCAACTATACTTACGATACTATACAAAAAAATTAAAAATTAAAAAATAAAAGTATTTTTTTTTCAAAACACGTTTAGTGTGATGAGTCGATCGACCCACCATACATACGCTCATAAGATTTTCAATATAGTTAAGGTCAGTGTGAGCTTATTTATACATATTTGAATTTCAAAATTTTGTGACAGTATAGAATTCTTAAGCATCCTGTGTATGTTTGTTAGCAAAATCCATTTTGTCAATTTTTTGCAAAATGGCGACAAGTATTAAAATTCAATCACTTATTACTCAGTAGTGTTCAATTTTGTCAAAAAGGTCTCTATACATGAAATGTTGAGAAGCCTAAAGCTCGTCTAAGTAAAATATAAAAAATATATATTTTTGCTTGAAAACAAGCGATGTATCAGTTCGATCGTACCCCCATACTAGCCATTTTGAGACTTTCGGAAGAGTTAACGCTCTTAACTGCTTGGTTTCGAAGATTAAAATTTCAATTTTTAATATCGCATAGAACTAACGTGCAGCCCCTATACGTTATGTTTAAAAAAAATATATAAAATTTTTTTTCAAAATGGCGGCTATCGTAAAAATTCAAAGTGTCATAACTTAGCTAAATCAAATCCTACTGAAAAATGTCGTATGCAAAAAGTGTTTGGAATTTTATTTTGCATATAAAAGCAATTTTTAATTATTTTTTTTTTTAAAAAACCGAGTCTTACCATATATTGACCGAGACCTCGAACGAGCTTTTATGCGACTCTGCATACAGTTAACGCTCGTATGAAGCTTCTATTTAAGAAATTGACTTGAATTTTTTATACCAAATAGAGCTTTTAACTATACTTACGATACTATACAAAAAAATTAAAAATTAAAAAATAAAAGTATTTTTTTTTCAAAACACGTTTAGTGTGATGAGTCGATCGACCCACCATACATACGCTCATAAGATTTTCAATATAGTTAAGGTCAGTGTGAGCTTATTTATACATATTTGAATTTCAAAATTTTGTGACAGTATAGAATTCTTAAGCATCCTGTGTATGTTTGTTAGCAAAATCCATTTTGTCAATTTTTTGCAAAATGGCGACAAGTATTAAAATTCAATCACTTATTACTCAGTAGTGTTCAATTTTGTCAAAAAGGTCTCTATACATGAAATGTTGAGAAGCCTAAAGCTCATCTAAGTAAAATATAAAAAATATATATTTTTGCTTGAAAACAAGCGATGTATCAGTTCGATCGTACCCCCATACTAGCCATTTTGAGACTTTCGGAAGAGTTAACGCTCTTAACTGCTTGGTTTCGAAGATTAAAATTTTAATTTTTAATATCGCATAGAACTAACGTGCAGCCCCTATACGTTATGTTTAAAAAAAATATATAAAATTTTTTTTCAAAATGGCGGCTATCGTAAAAATTCAAAGTGTCATAACTTTGCTAAATCAAATCCTACTGAAAAATGTCGTATGCAAAAAGTGTTTGGAATTTTATTTTGCATATAAAAGCAATTTTTAATTATTTTTTTTTAATAAAAACCGAGTCTTACCATATATTGACCGAGACCTCGAACGAGCTTTTATGCGACTCTGCATACAGTTAACGCTCGTATGAAGCTTCTATTTAAGAAATTGACTTGAATTTTTTATACCAAATAGAGCTTTCAACTATACTTACGATACTATACAAAAAAATTAAAAATTAAAAAATAAAAGTATTTTTTTTTCAAAACACGTTTAGTGTGATGAGTCGATCGACCCACCATACATACGCTCATAAGATTTTAAATATAGTTAAGGTCAGTGTGAGCTTATTTATACATATTTGAATTTCAAAATTTTGTGACAGTATAGAATTCTTAAGCATCCTGTGTATGTTTGTTAGCAAAATCCATTTTGTCAATTTTTTGCAAAATGGCGACAAGTATTAAAATTCAATCACTTATTACTCAGTAGTGTTCAATTTTGTCAAAAAGGTCTCTATACATGAAATGTTGAGAAGCCTAAAGCTCATCTAAGTAAAATATAAAAAATATATATTTTTGCTTGAAAACAAGCGATGTATCAGTTCGATCGTACCCCCATACTAGCCATTTTGAGACTTTCGGAAGAGTTAACGCTCTTAACTGCTTGGTTTCGAAGATTAAAATTTTAATTTTTAATATCGCATAGAACTAACGTGCAGCCCCTATACGTTATGTTTAAAAAAAATATATAAAATTTTTTTTCAAAATGGCGGCTATCGTAAAAATTCAAAGTGTCATTACTTTGCTAAATCAAATCCTACTGAAAAATGTCGTATGCAAAAAGTGTTTGGAATTTTATTTTGCATATAAAAGCAATTTTTAATTATTTTTTTTTTAATAAAAACCGAGTCTTACCATATATTGACCGAGACCTCGAACGAGCTTTTATGCGACTCTGCATACAGTTAACGCTCGTATGAAGCTTCTATTTAAGAAATTGACTTGAATTTTTTATACCAAATAGAGCTTTCAACTATACTTACGATACTATACAAAAAAATTAAAAATTAAAAAATAAAAGTATTTTTTTTTCAAAACACGTTTAGTGTGATGAGTCGATCGACCCACCATACATACGCTCATAAGATTTTCAATATAGTTAAGGTCAGTGTGAGCTTATTTATACATATTTGAATTTCAAAATTTTGTGACAGTATAGAATTCTTAAGCATCCTGTGTATGTTTGTTAGCAAAATCCATTTTGTCAATTTTTTGCAAAATGGCGACAAGTATTAAAATTCAATCACTTATTACTCAGTAGTGTTCAATTTTGTCAAAAAGGTCTCTATACATGAAATGTTGAGAAGCCTAAAGCTCGTCTAAGTAAAATATAAAAAATATATATTTTTGCTTGAAAACAAGCGATGTATCAGTTCGATCGTACCCCCATACTAGCCATTTTGAGACTTTCGGAAGAGTTAACGCTCTTAACTGCTTGGTTTCGAAGATTAAAATTTTAATTTTTAATATCGCATAGAACTAACGTGCAGCCCCTATACGTTATGTTTAAAAAAAATATATAAAATTTTTTTTCAAAATGGCGGCTATCGTAAAAATTCAAAGTGTCATAACTTTGCTAAATCAAATCCTACTGAAAAATGTCGTATGCAAAAAGTGTTTGGAATTTTATTTTGCATATAAAAGCAATTTTTAATTATTTTTTTTTTAATAAAAACCGAGTCTTACCATATATTGACCGAGACCTCGAACGAGCTTTTATGCGACTCTGCATACAGTTAACGCTCGTATGAAGCTTCTATTTAGGAAATTGACTTGAATTTTTTATACCAAATAGAGCTTTCAACTATACTTACGATACTATACAAAAAAATTAAAAATTAAAAAATAAAAGTATTTTTTTTTCAAAACACGTTTAGTGTGATGAGTCGATCGACCCACCATACATACGCTCATAAGATTTTCAATATAGTTAAGGTCAGTGTGAGCTTATTTATACATATTTGAATTTCAAAATTTTGTGACAGTATAGAATTCTTAAGCATCCTGTGTATGTTTGTTAGCAAAATCCATTTTGTCAATTTTTTGCAAAATGGCGACAAGTATTAAAATTCAATCACTTATTACTCAGTAGTGTTCAATTTTGTCAAAAAGGTCTCTATACATGAAATGTTGAGAAGCCTAAAGCTCATCTAAGTAAAATATAAAAAATATATATTTTTGCTTGAAAACAAGCGATGTATCAGTTCGATCGTACCCCCATACTAGCCATTTTGAGACTTTCGGAAGAGTTAACGCTCTTAACTGCTTGGTTTCGAAGATTAAAATTTTAATTTTTAATATCGCATAGAACTAACGTGCAGCCCCTATACGTTATGTTTAAAAAAAATATATAAAATTTTTTTTCAAAATGGCGGCTATCGTAAAAATTCAAAGTGTCATAACTTTGCTAAATCAAATCCTACTGAAAAATGTCGTATGCAAAAAGTGTTTGGAATTTTATTTTGCATATAAAAGCAATTTTTAATTATTTTTTTTTTAATAAAAACCGAGTCTTACCATATATTGACCGAGACCTCGAACGAGCTTTTATGCGACTCTGCATACAGTTAACGCTCGTATGAAGCTTCTATTTAGGAAATTGACTTGAATTTTTTATACCAAATAGAGCTTTCAACTATACTTACGATACTATACAAAAAAATTAAAAATTAAAAAATAAAAGTATTTTTTTTTCAAAACACGTTTAGTGTGATGAGTCGATCGACCCACCATACATACGCTCATAAGATTTTCAATATAGTTAAGGTCAGTGTGAGCTTATTTATACATATTTGAATTTCAAAATTTTGTGACAGTATAGAATTCTTAAGCATCCTGTGTATGTTTGTTAGCAAAATCCATTTTGTCAATTTTTTGCAAAATGGCGACAAGTATTAAAATTCAATCACTTATTACTCAGTAGTGTTCAATTTTGTCAAAAAGGTCTCTATACATGAAATGTTGAGAAGCCTAAAGCTCATCTAAGTAAAATATAAAAAATATATATTTTTGCTTGAAAACAAGCGATGTATCAGTTCGATCGTACCCCCATACTAGCCATTTTGAGACTTTCGGAAGAGTTAACGCTCTTAACTGCTTGGTTTCGAAGATTAAAATTTTATTTTTAATATCGCATAGAACTAACGTGCAGCCCCTATACGTTATGTTTAAAAAAAATATATAAAATTTTTTTTCAAAATGGCGGCTATCGTAAAAATTCAAAGTGTCATAACTTTGCTAAATCAAATCCTACTGAAAAATGTCGTATGCAAAAAGTGTTTGGAATTTTATTTTGCATATAAAAGCAATTTTTAATTATTTTTTTTTTAATAAAAACCGAGTCTTACCATATATTGACCGAGACCTCGAACGAGCTTTTATGCGACTCTGCATACAGTTAACGCTCGTATGAAGCTTCTATTTAGGAAATTGACTTGAATTTTTTATACCAAATAGAGCTTTCAACTATACTTACGATACTATACAAAAAAATTAAAAATTAAAAAATAAAAGTATTTTTTTTTCAAAACACGTTTAGTGTGATGAGTCGATCGACCCACCATACATACGCTCATAAGATTTTCAATATAGTTAAGGTCAGTGTGAGCTTATTTATACATATTTGAATTTCAAAATTTTGTGACAGTATAGAATTCTTAAGCATCCTGTGTATGTTTGTTAGCAAAATCCATTTTGTCAATTTTTTGCAAAATGGCGACAAGTATTAAAATTCAATCACTTATTACTCAGTAGTGTTCAATTTTGTCAAAAAGGTCTCTATACATGAAATGTTGAGAAGCCTAAAGCTCATCTAAGTAAAATATAAAAAATATATATTTTTGCTTGAAAACAAGCGATGTATCAGTTCGATCGTACCCCCATACTAGCCATTTTGAGACTTTCGGAAGAGTTAACGCTCTTAACTGCTTGGTTTCAAGAATTAAAATTTTAATTTTTAATATCGCATAGAACTAACGTGCAGCCCCTATACGTTATGTTTAAAAAAATATATAAAATTTTTTTTCAAAATGGCGGCTATCGTAAAAATTCAAAGTGTCATAACTTTGCTAAATCAAATCCTACTGAAAAATGTCGTATGCAAAAAGTGTTTGGAATTTTATTTTGCATATAAAAGCAATTTTTAATTATTTTTTTTTTAATAAAAACCGAGTCTTACCATATATTGACCGAGACCTCGAACGAGCTTTTATGCGACTCTGCATACAGTTAACGCTCGTATGAAGCTTCTATTTAAGAAATTGACTTGAATTTTTTATACCAAATAGAGCTTTCAACTATACTTACGATACTATACAAAAAAATTAAAAATTAAAAAATAAAAGTATTTTTTTTTCAAAACACGTTTAGTGTGATGAGTCGATCGACCCACCATACATACGCTCATAAGATTTTCAATATAGTTAAGGTCAGTGTGAGCTTATTTATACATATTTGAATTTCAAAATTTTGTGACAGTATAGAATTCTTAAGCATCCTGTGTATGTTTGTTAGCAAAATCCATTTTGTCAATTTTTTGCAAAATGGCGACAAGTATTAAAATTCAATCACTTATTACTCAGTAGTGTTCAATTTTGTCAAAAAGGTCTCTATACATGAAATGTTGAGAAGCCTAAAGCTCGTCTAAGTAAAATATAAAAAATATATATTTTTGCTTGAAAACAAGCGATGTATCAGTTCGATCGTACCCCCATACTAGCCATTTTGAGACTTTCGGAAGAGTTAACGCTCTTAACTGCTTGGTTTCGAAGATTAAAATTTTAATTTTTAATATCGCATAGAACTAACGTGCAGCCCCTATACGTTATGTTTAAAAAAAATATATAAAATTTTTTTTCAAAATGGCGGCTATCGTAAAAATTCAAAGTGTCATAACTTTGCTAAATCAAATCCTACTGAAAAATGTCGTATGCAAAAAGTGTTTGGAATTTTATTTTGCATATAAAAGCAATTTTTAATTATTTTTTTTTTAATAAAAACCGAGTCTTACCATATATTGACCGAGACCTCGAACGAGCTTTTATGCGACTCTGCATACAGTTAACGCTTGTATGAAGCTTCTATTTAGGAAATTGACTTGAATTTTTTATACCAAATAGAGCTTTCAACTATACTTACGATACTATACAAAAAAATTAAAAATTAAAAAATAAAAGTATTTTTTTTTCAAAACACGTTTAGTGTGATGAGTCGATCGACCCACCATACATACGCTCATAAGATTTTCAATATAGTTAAGGTCAGTGTGAGCTTATTTATACATATTTGAATTTCAAAATTTTGTGACAGTATAGAATTCTTAAGCATCCTGTGTATGTTTGTTAGCAAAATCCATTTTGTCAATTTTTTGCAAAATGGCGACAAGTATTAAAATTCAATCACTTATTACTCAGTAGTGTTCAATTTTGTCAAAAAGGTCTCTATACATGAAATGTTGAGAAGCCTAAAGCTCATCTAAGTAAAATATAAAAAATATATATTTTTGCTTGAAAACAAGCGATGTATCAGTTCGATCGTACCCCCATACTAGCCATTTTGAGACTTTCGGAAGAGTTAACGCTCTTAACTGCTTGGTTTCGAAGATTAAAATTTTAATTTTTAATATCGCATAGAACTAACGTGCAGCCCCTATACGTTATGTTTAAAAAAAATATATAAAATTTTTTTTCAAAATGGCGGCTATCGTAAAAATTCAAAGTGTCATAACTTTGCTAAATCAAATCCTACTGAAAAATGTCGTATGCAAAAAGTGTTTGGAATTTTATTTTGCATATAAAAGCAATTTTTAATTATTTTTTTTTTAATAAAAACCGAGTCTTACCATATATTGACCGAGACCTCGAACGAGCTTTTATGCGACTCTGCATACAGTTAACGCTCGTATGAAGCTTCTATTTAGGAAATTGACTTGAATTTTTTATACCAAATAGAGCTTTCAACTATACTTACGATACTATACAAAAAAATTAAAAATTAAAAAATAAAAGTATTTTTTTTTCAAAACACGTTTAGTGTGATGAGTCGATCGACCCACCATACATACGCTCATAAGATTTTCAATATAGTTAAGGTCAGTGTGAGCTTATTTATACATATTTGAATTTCAAAATTTTGTGACAGTATAGAATTCTTAAGCATCCTGTGTATGTTTGTTAGCAAAATCCATTTTGTCAATTTTTTGCAAAATGGCGACAAGTATTAAAATTCAATCACTTATTACTCAGTAGTGTTCAATTTTGTCAAAAAGGTCTCTATACATGAAATGTTGAGAAGCCTAAAGCTCATCTAAGTAAAATATAAAAAATATATATTTTTGCTTGAAAACAAGCGATGTATCAGTTCGATCGTACCCCCATACTAGCCATTTTGAGACTTTCGGAAGAGTTAACGCTCTTAACTGCTTGGTTTCGAAGATTAAAATTTTATTTTTAATATCGCATAGAACTAACGTGCAGCCCCTATACGTTATGTTTAAAAAAAATATATAAAATTTTTTTTCAAAATGGCGGCTATCGTAAAAATTCAAAGTGTCATAACTTTGCTAAATCAAATCCTACTGAAAAATGTCGTATGCAAAAAGTGTTTGGAATTTTATTTTGCATATAAAAGCAATTTTTAATTATTTTTTTTTTAATAAAAACCGAGTCTTACCATATATTGACCGAGACCTCGAACGAGCTTTTATGCGACTCTGCATACAGTTAACGCTCGTATGAAGCTTCTATTTAGGAAATTGACTTGAATTTTTTATACCAAATAGAGCTTTCAACTATACTTACGATACTATACAAAAAAATTAAAAATTAAAAAATAAAAGTATTTTTTTTTCAAAACACGTTTAGTGTGATGAGTCGATCGACCCACCATACATACGCTCATAAGATTTTCAATATAGTTAAGGTCAGTGTGAGCTTATTTATACATATTTGAATTTCAAAATTTTGTGACAGTATAGAATTCTTAAGCATCCTGTGTATGTTTGTTAGCAAAATCCATTTTGTCAATTTTTTGCAAAATGGCGACAAGTATTAAAATTCAATCACTTATTACTCAGTAGTGTTCAATTTTGTCAAAAAGGTCTCTATACATGAAATGTTGAGAAGCCTAAAGCTCATCTAAGTAAAATATAAAAAATATATATTTTTGCTTGAAAACAAGCGATGTATCAGTTCGATCGTACCCCCATACTAGCCATTTTGAGACTTTCGGAAGAGTTAACGCTCTTAACTGCTTGGTTTCAAGAATTAAAATTTTAATTTTTAATATCGCATAGAACTAACGTGCAGCCCCTATACGTTATGTTTAAAAAAATATATAAAATTTTTTTTCAAAATGGCGGCTATCGTAAAAATTCAAAGTGTCATAACTTTGCTAAATCAAATCCTACTGAAAAATGTCGTATGCAAAAAGTGTTTGGAATTTTATTTTGCATATAAAAGCAATTTTTAATTATTTTTTTTTTAATAAAAACCGAGTCTTACCATATATTGACCGAGACCTCGAACGAGCTTTTATGCGACTCTGCATACAGTTAACGCTCGTATGAAGCTTCTATTTAAGAAATTGACTTGAATTTTTTATACCAAATAGAGCTTTCAACTATACTTACGATACTATACAAAAAAATTAAAAATTAAAAAATAAAAGTATTTTTTTTTCAAAACACGTTTAGTGTGATGAGTCGATCGACCCACCATACATACGCTCATAAGATTTTCAATATAGTTAAGGTCAGTGTGAGCTTATTTATACATATTTGAATTTCAAAATTTTGTGACAGTATAGAATTCTTAAGCATCCTGTGTATGTTTGTTAGCAAAATCCATTTTGTCAATTTTTTGCAAAATGGCGACAAGTATTAAAATTCAATCACTTATTACTCAGTAGTGTTCAATTTTGTCAAAAAGGTCTCTATACATGAAATGTTGAGAAGCCTAAAGCTCGTCTAAGTAAAATATAAAAAATATATATTTTTGCTTGAAAACAAGCGATGTATCAGTTCGATCGTACCCCCATACTAGCCATTTTGAGACTTTGGGAAGAGTTAACGCTCTTAACTGCTTGGTTTCGAAGATTAAAATTTTAATTTTTAATATCGCATAGAACTAACGTGCAGCCCCTATACGTTATGTTTAAAAAAAATATATAAAATTTTTTTTCAAAATGGCGGCTATCGTAAAAATTCAAAGTGTCATAACTTTGCTAAATCAAATCCTACTGAAAAATGTCGTATGCAAAAAGTGTTTGGAATTTTATTTTGCATATAAAAGCAATTTTTAATTATTTTTTTTTTAATAAAAACCGAGTCTTACCATATATTGACCGAGACCTCGAACGAGCTTTTATGCGACTCTGCATACAGTTAACGCTCGTATGAAGCTTCTATTTAGGAAATTGACTTGAATTTTTTATACCAAATAGAGCTTTCAACTATACTTACGATACTATACAAAAAAATTAAAAATTAAAAAATAAAAGTATTTTTTTTTCAAAACACGTTTAGTGTGATGAGTCGATCGACCCACCATACATACGCTCATAAGATTTTCAATATAGTTAAGGTCAGTGTGAGCTTATTTATACATATTTGAATTTTAAAATTTTGTGACAGTATAGAATTCTTAAGCATCCTGTGTATGTTTGTTAGCAAAATCCATTTTGTCAATTTTTTGCAAAATGGCGACAAGTATTAAAATTCAATCACTTATTACTCAGTAGTGTTCAATTTTGTCAAAAAGGTCTCTATACATGAAATGTTGAGAAGCCTAAAGCTCGTCTAAGTAAAATATAAAAAATATATATTTTTGCTTGAAAACAAGCGATGTATCAGTTCGATCGTACCCCCATACTAGCCATTTTGAGACTTTGGGAAGAGTTAACGCTCTTAACTGCTTGGTTTCGAAGATTAAAATTTTAATTTTTAATATCGCATAGAACTAACGTGCAGCCCCTATACGTTATGTTTAAAAAAAATATATAAAATTTTTTTTCAAAATGGCGGCTATCGTAAAAATTCAAAGTGTCATAACTTTGCTAAATCAAATCCTACTGAAAAATGTCGTATGCAAAAAGTGTTTGGAATTTTATTTTGCATATAAAAGCAATTTTTAATTATTTTTTTTTAATAAAAACCGAGTCTTACCATATATTGACCGAGACCTCGAACGAGCTTTTATGCGACTCTGCATACAGTTAACGCTCGTATGAAGCTTCTATTTAGGAAATTGACTTGAATTTTTTATACCAAATAGAGCTTTCAACTATACTTACGATACTATACAAAAAAATTAAAAATTAAAAAATAAAAGTATTTTTTTTTCAAAACACGTTTAGTGTGATGAGTCGATCGACCCACCATACATACGCTCATAAGATTTTCAATATAGTTAAGGTCAGTGTGAGCTTATTTATACATATTTGAATTTCAAAATTTTGTGACAGTATAGAATTCTTAAGCATCCTGTGTATGTTTGTTAGCAAAATCCATTTTGTCAATTTTTTGCAAAATGGCGACAAGTATTAAAATTCAATCACTTATTACTCAGTAGTGTTCAATTTTGTCAAAAAGGTCTCTATACATGAAATGTTGAGAAGCCTAAAGCTCATCTAAGTAAAATATAAAAAATATATATTTTTGCTTGAAAACAAGCGATGTATCAGTTCGATCGTACCCCCATACTAGCCATTTTGAGACTTTCGGAAGAGTTAACGCTCTTAACTGCTTGGTTTCGAAGATTAAAATTTTAATTTTTAATATCGCATAGAACTAACGTGCAGCCCCTATACGTTATGTTTAAAAAAAATATATAAAATTTTTTTTCAAAATGGCGGCTATCGTAAAAATTCAAAGTGTCATAACTTTTCTAAATCAAATCCTACTGAAAAATGTCGTATGCAAAAAGTGTTTGGAATTTTATTTTGCATATAAAAGCAATTTTTAATTATTTTTTTTTAATAAAAACCGAGTCTTACCATATATTGACCGAGACCTCGAACGAGCTTTTATGCGACTCTGCATACAGTTAACGCTCGTATGAAGCTTCTATTTAAGAAATTGACTTGAATTTTTTATACCAAATAGAGCTTTCAACTATACTTACGATACTATACAAAAAAATTAAAAATTAAAAAATAAAAGTATTTTTTTTTCAAAACACGTTTAGTGTGATGAGTCGATCGACCCACCATACATACGCTCATAAGATTTTCAATATAGTTAAGGTCAGTGTGAGCTTATTTATACATATTTGAATTTCAAAATTTTGTGACAGTATAGAATTCTTAAGCATCCTGTGTATGTTTGTTAGCAAAATCCATTTTGTCAATTTTTTGCAAAATGGCGACAAGTATTAAAATTCAATCACTTATTACTCAGTAGTGTTCAATTTTGTCAAAAAGGTCTCTATACATGAAATGTTGAGAAGCCTAAAGCTCATCTAAGTAAAATATAAAAAATATATATTTTTGCTTGAAAACAAGCGATGTATCAGTTCGATCGTACCCCCATACTAGCCATTTTGAGACTTTCGGAAGAGTTAACGCTCTTAACTGCTTGGTTTCGAAGATTAAAATTTTAATTTTTAATATCGCATAGAACTAACGTGCAGCCCCTATACGTTATGTTTAAAAAAAATATATAAAATTTTTTTTCAAAATGGCGGCTATCGTAAAAATTCAAAGTGTCATAACTTTGCTAAATCAAATCCTACTGAAAAATGTCGTATGCAAAAAGTGTTTGGAATTTTATTTTGCATATTAAAGCAATTTTTAATTATTTTTTTTTTAATAAAAACCGAGTCTTACCATATATTGACCGAGACCTCGAACGAGCTTTTATGCGACTCTGCATACAGTTAACGCTCGTATGAAGCTTCTATTTAGGAAATTGACTTGAATTTTTTATACCAAATAGAGCTTTCAACTATACTTACGATACTATACAAAAAAATTAAAAATTAAAAAATAAAAGTATTTTTTTTTCAAAACACGTTTAGTGTGATGAGTCGATCGACCCACCATACATACGCTCATAAGATTTTCAATATAGTTAAGGTCAGTGTGAGCTTATTTATACATATTTGAATTTCAAAATTTTGTGACAGTATAGAATTCTTAAGCATCCTGTGTATGTTTGTTAGCAAAATCCATTTTGTCAATTTTTTGCAAAATGGCGACAAGTATTAAAATTCAATCACTTATTACTCAGTAGTGTTCAATTTTGTCAAAAAGGTCTCTATACATGAAATGTTGAGAAGCCTAAAGCTCATCTAAGTAAAATATAAAAAATATATATTTTTGCTTAAAAACAAGCGATGTATCAGTTCGATCGTACCCCCATACTAGCCATTTTGAGACTTTCGGAAGAGTTAACGCTCTTAACTGCTTGGTTTCGAAGATTAAAATTTTAATTTTTAATATCGCATAGAACTAACGTGCAGCCCCTATACGTTATGTTTAAAAAAATATATAAAATTTTTTTTCAAAATGGCGGCTATCGTAAAAATTCAAAGTGTCATAACTTTGCTAAATCAAATCCTACTAAAAAATGTCGTATGCAAAAAGTGTTTGGAATTTTATTTTGCATATAAAAGCAATTTTTAATTATTTTTTTTTTAATAAAAACCGAGTCTTACCATATATTGACCGAGACCTCGAACGAGCTTTTATGCGACTCTGCATACAGTTAACGCTCGTATGAAGCTTCTATTTAAGAAATTGACTTGAATTTTTTATACCAAATAGAGCTTTCAACTATACTTACGATACTATACAAAAAAATTAAAAATTAAAAAATAAAAGTATTTTTTTTTCAAAACACGTTTAGTGTGATGAGTCGATCGACCCACCATACATACGCTCATAAGATTTTCAATATAGTTAAGGTCAGTGTGAGCTTATTTATACATATTTGAATTTCAAAATTTTGTGACAGTATAGAATTCTTAAGCATCCTGTGTATGTTTGTTAGCAAAATCCATTTTGTCAATTTTTTGCAAAATGGCGACAAGTATTAAAATTCAATCACTTATTACTCAGTAGTGTTCAATTTTGTCAAAAAGGTCTCTATACATGAAATGTTGAGAAGCCTAAAGCTCGTCTAAGTAAAATATAAAAAATATATATTTTTGCTTGAAAACAAGCGATGTATCAGTTCGATCGTACCCCCATACTAGCCATTTTGAGACTTTGGGAAGAGTTAACGCTCTTAACTGCTTGGTTTCGAAGATTAAAATTTTAATTTTTAATATCGCATAGAACTAACGTGCAGCCCCTATACGTTATGTTTAAAAAAAATATATAAAATTTTTTTTCAAAATGGCGGCTATCGTAAAAATTCAAAGTGTCATAACTTTGCTAAATCAAATCCTACTGAAAAATGTCGTA